>NC_091683.1:19520000-19830625 GCF_030179915.1 Drosophila takahashii
ATTATTCTAATTTTCTATATTAAATTTAAAGTATTTTAAAGTACTTCTTTGTCAATTTTGCAGAGTACTTTATTCTATTTTTTCTATGCTTAAAATGAGGATACCGCCTACTCAATTTAGGTTTAATGTTCTTCACATTATTCCTCTGTCATTCGAGCTGTGCAATTTTTAATACAAATAGCTTGAGCAGAGAAAGCCGTTGGATTAAAGTGAAATAAACAATAACTACTTTAATGGCTGAGAAACTGGCCATTCGCTCGGCAAGAAACTTGCTGAGAATTTCAAGTGCCCTACTTCCATTGGAATGTGTAATAGCCGGTCAACAAGTTACCAATTCATCAGATTGTTTTTAGTTACAGGGCCATAAACATAGCTTACATAATAATTATTATGATTATCATATTGAAAGGGGGGGACATGCGACGCGGACTTGAGTCCTTGAAGTGGGAAGCGAAGGCAAAAAGGACGATGGAGGATAGGATGTAGGCATAGCCGATAATTTGTTGTTGCTGTTAGCCGAATATTTTTGGCTTATTGCAAATTTTGAGCACGTACAACTCGTAAAGACTATTTACGATTCTAATAAAAAGTGTGCCCCGCCTTAGTTGGTTCGACCGAGAGGAGCCATCCACCACCCACCACCCACCGGCCGTGTCATCCCTTTTGAAGGAGTAAAGAAAGTGGAAAGTGGAAGTCCTGCCGGGGGTCCTTATAATAACGAGCCGTCTCTCTGTGTGTGTGTGTGTGTGCATGGAAATTGTTGAATTTGCTGCTAATTAAATTGCCGGCGCTGCTTGAAATTTGCATTCGCTTTTAATAAACTTCTCCGAGAGTGAAATGGAATGGCCATTGGTAGTGGGTATAGGGATGGGGTATTCGCTCCGAGAAGACCCTCTTATTAGGGGGCAAATATCCCTGACAAAGACATTTTGGCTGGCGGGGAAAGGGGGAAATCTGATCGAATTCCTTGCCCCCGTTAACAATGCGAGGAATCCATGTAGATGACTCCGACAATTCCTGATTCCTGATTCCTCAATCCTCAATCCCGACTCCTGGATTCCCAACTCGCCACCGTTGGTATCCCACAATTCGTTTTATATTTGCCATTCAATTGTTTTTTATTTGCCAGTATTGCTTTCTTGCGCTGCTCTCTTTTTCGTCCGCTTTTCCACGTCTCTTTCTGCACTGGTTGCATTTTTAAAACTCACTCTCGTCATCGCGCTTTTCTGCTGGATAATGCCGGGCATTCTGGCACTGACCAACCGAGAGAAGACATTTCGGGGAACCCCATCTGTTGGTTTAAAAATAATATTATAGGTGAAATATACTGATTACCAGAAATAAAATATTTATATGTATACAGAAACAAAATTCGATATGATATAGGGTCATTTCTACCTAATCAACATGATTCAAGCATATCAACTTGATATTTTATCATATCATAAAGTTAAACCTATTTTTTAAATACCAAATGTGATATTTTTTCTTTTCTTTATTCATATTAAAATGATATTAATACCTTATAAGTATTACATAAAAAATATACCTAAAAATACTGGTTAATAAAAAATAGTACAAATTACAATTTATAATTACAATGTAAAATTTAATTATTTTCTGAGTGATACTATAGATAATAGGCCGAAACCATCGATGTTTCCTACATTTTAAAACCATCGATAGTATCGATAGTGCTATCAATCGATTTACTAACTCTTCTTTTGGGGGTTTCCAATTAATTAAACTAATTTTTAAAGTTAAGTTTTAAGTTGTAGGAATCGTACTCGTACAGTGAGAGGAGTACATGAATTGGGATTTGAGGGGTATGCCTCCAGACCTAAGTGATCCTGGGTGTCGGTTCCATTGCTGCTTACCTACGTGCCCCGTTCAGTTGCATTGATTGCCACCTGTCAGCCACCTGCAACTATGCTCCTGGCTGCTGCCTCATGGCCTCTGCTCTGAATCCTGCTCTTCCTCTGCCCGTCCTCTGCCCGTCCTGCTGTCCTGTCTCTCGTTTTAAATCAATACAACAAATTTCGCGGGTCGCCATTGGACTCTGCATTTTACTGGCTCTTTTCTGGCTGCATCTTCCCTTTGTCGCCCACCCGCGGGCCATCTGATCCTTGTGCCGTTTAAAATGTTCTGAGTAATTAACACGCGGCGTGTGTAACCCCAAATGGTTATACCATGAGTGGGCGGAGGCGGACAGGGGGGCGTGGCAGGGGCAGGGGCAGGGAATTCTGGGACTGGGACTGAAACTGTGACTGTGAAAATGTGCAACGTAAGCGCAGCAATATGGAGCAAACTGGGAGCCACGCACATGGCCAAAAAGTTACACGTTCCCATCGATGGTTGTGTGTGTGCAACTTTTATTTATTGATTTAATACTTTTTCAATTTACTGAAAATGGCCAAAGAGTTTCCGCCCCGCGACAGTATGTGTGCGCCATAACTACCTTACACTGCCAGCCAACTAATTCTGGACCGATGGATCTGGATCCCCCGTTTCCCGCAGTTGACAGCTGTTCCCCCACGGAATACCCACGGAATCCTCGATGTCCTGGCCATGGCCATTACAGACTTTGTTCGCCGATTAACGCGCGTTGGTCACCTGTGGGACGGATGGCCAAACTAGTTTCAGCTCAAGGAAATGGTTAAATAACATAAAAATGGCTTAAACTAAATTCTTTAAGGTGAGGCTGCTACAAAAATGTACCATTGATTTTATACGTTAAGCTTAGCTTAGTTAAGATATAATAATTAAAATATATTTAATAGTAGAAAAGCTAACAGACTTTTAAAGTTTTTTTTTCAATTTATAAGGATAAGAAATTATTTTAGAAACTCATATCTCAATTTTTTTAATAAACAAAAATTATTTTAATAATAAAGAAAAGAATGCAAATTGAAAGACTTTTATAAGTTTTTTTTTTACTTTGTAAATTGCTTACTAATTATTTTAAAAACTGGAATTACCTTTTGTAACATTTAATAATTAAGGAATTTAAAAATTTTTCATTCAATAATAATATTATTTATAATAATTTAATAAATCATGAATTTAAGAATTTTTAAATCCGACCCATGGACATTTGGAAACTAGTTGCAATGGAAACTTAACTAGCATTCAAGAAATGTTAGACCAGTCCCAAAACGCAGCGATACCAGCGAATTAACAGTAGTATTCCCAAATCCCAAATGCGAGGTCCTGCGTCCTTGTCGCCTGTCGCTGCAATCGCTGTCAGCTGCCTTAACCTTGTCCTCCCGGGGGGTGGAGGGGTGGTATATGCTAGGACATCTCTCTTAATTCACAATTTAATATCACACTGAGCAGCTCTGGGCCAGGCCAAAAAAATAAAATAAAAGAGATGGTGGTGGAACTTTTTCGCCATATGGGATTCGGACTGCAACTTTTGATCGCAGATCTGGATTCTTTATAATTAGCACTGACTGAGGACGATTCGGTCAGGTTGAAAAACACCTTCATGGACCAGTGGGTCTCTCTTGAGGGAAGGAACCGGAAGTGGAAATGCCGTTAACCGATGTTCAACCGTGACGCCTGCCCGTCCTTGCCCTTGTCCTTCGAGTTGGAGTCCGGAAAATTCACGTAAAAGGCGGCTACAAAAAAAACAGCAGGAAAGTAACTGAAAATGGTAAACATTCAATGAAGCGAAATTGATTTGATTCAATTTGAAAGTTGAAAGCGCCCTCTCTTCCTCTTTCTTTTCCACCGATAACAACAACGATGGCCGAAATAACAATAAAATAAAAAATAAGAACAAGGGACGCAGGACGAAGGACGAAAGGAAGCTGAACTGAACTGAAATTTGATTAATTCACCAAAAAATAAATACTGGACTCGCGGTCGGGCAATTGTTTACACTGCGATTGCCTCGCATTGTGCTGCAAATTGAAGATGCATCTTTCAGATGCGCCTGCATCTGTGCATCTGTGCATCCATTTGTGGCCAATGTTCGGTGAAAGTGAGAGTGAAAGTGGACTGCTACATGCAGTGCGGCCCCTGGGAAGCGGAGGACACATGCCATGGAGATGAAGAAGCCATTTCAGGGGAAGCTGAGTAAGCGGATGCTTTTCATTTAAAATTTTAAAACTTTAATTGCAGGAAGCGCGCCCTCAATGATTCGGGGATGTGGAGGCAATATTTATATTATTATTTATTTAAGTTATTGGTAGCTCTATTTTGACACGAAATTTTGAATTGCTGTACCATTTTTTGCATTTTTCTTAAGGTTTTTCAACCCTAAGTTGGAGGGATAAAAGCCGACAGCTAAAGGCTCGACTGCTTTGAACAGCTAACAACCTAAATAACGATTCCCATCACTTTTGGAAAAACTAAATTTTTCACCAATTTTCGCAATTTTGATAATAATTTTTTGCTAAAAATGGCAAAAAATTAAAATGTCCAGATTTGAATCCAAATCGATTCAAATTTAAGCTACGAGTTCAAAAAGGTATGACATTCGATGTTTGGGTTATTATTTCGGCAAAAAAGCTGATATTTTAGGGTGGAAAAATGGATTTGAATTTTAGTCAAATGTAAGCTTTTTTTCGGCTTAAAAACTAATATTTTTCCGTTTTAACCTCAAAGTTGTGGTATCGATAAGTTTTGATGTTTGTTCAACGAGTAAGGCGCATAAATTATATAAAATATTTTTTTAAGGCTTTCAAAAGAAAAGGAATAGACGTAGTAATATGTTTATCTCAAACTAATTATTGGTCGGTGTGGTATTTTGAGCCATCTGACAGGTCTTGGGAGGACACAGGACACACAGGAGACAGGACATAATGGCGGTGCCCCTGCATTAGCGGATGATGTCCCATCAATTGGAGGATGGTGCAGGTGCAGGCGGAAGGACAATGAGACACCTGCGAATACCTGAACGAAAGCTCAATGGAAATGGTGTGTATATGTGCTCCTTCTTCGCTGTCAACGGCATCTTCAGATGTCAGAGACATTGAGAAAGGGGGGTGAAGTTCTATTAAAAACATGAGGGGGGATGACAAGAAAAACAAGCTTAAATAATGATCTATAGGTATGAATATGAGCTAAGAAAAATCTATAAAAATCAATACTATCTATATATTTAGTGAAAACCCTTATTTGACAACCTATTTTAGGTCCTTTTTTAAAAACCCTTTTTCTAATAAACTAAAAATGCTTTTCTGTGGCCTACGCCGCTGATCAAATCGCGAATGTGTGTGGGTTCCCATGAGTTTGTTGGCCGTATTTCACTTGACCATTATGCCGTGTTCTCACCAGATGCAGGCAATTTTGGCTGGCGGTACAATGGTTTTTGGGGGGAGCGGTTTTGAGGGGTGGAAGGGGTTGGTTGGTTTTCAGGTGGCGTTAACATAAATCAAAGCTTGGAGCTCAAAAGCGAGCGACAGGCGCAGAGACAGAACCAGAAGCACACACACAAAGCGACAGGAAAAAGGACATCCACACACACACACAAACAGGGAGACAGTCGCATCGACACACAAATGGCTGGGAAAGGAAGCTGCGAAGCTGCATCCTTGTGACGTGGACCGCAGGGGGCGTGGCAACGGAAATGCCACCTGACAGACAGACAGGCAGACAGACATCCACCTGCATTTCGGCACGTGCAATTGAAAAGCCAAGACGATGAGCGGCCCCCAAGAACTGCGTACTTGTCACACTGCTCTCTCTCTCTCTCTGTCTCACTCGCTCTTTCTATCTTTGAGCGAAATTAGACAGAGCATAACCAGAAGCGTCACCACCAGGACATCGGGATATCAGCCAAAAGGAGGGACAGGGATCCTTCGGGCATGGATCCATGGGTATGGGGACTGCCTCGCGTCATTGCCAGTCATATCCTGCGGGGATAAGCGCACTTTATGCAAAACGCACAACTTTTTTACTTCTCACTATCGCGTCACACTCTGAACACTTGGAGAAATTAAGGTGCATTGCAATAAGTAAATAAATAAAAAAATTACTTTCATCTATATCAAAAACCAAAAATTTTTGGTGACTGATAATGGTATTTTACATCTACTCCTGTCACATTCTGACCAAAATTTAATTTCAGCCTTGGGTTATTATATTCTTGGTTTAAGACCATTTTTGGCCAGGTTACAGCCAAATAACAAAAAGAAAAAAATTTAAATTTTTACCAAAAACCCAGATCCCAATTTTTCACAAAAAAAACAATGGAAAAAAAACATCCGAAACAATGGAAATATTGGTCCAAATATAGATTGTCATACCTTTCTGAACTCGTTATTAAATTTCCAATCGATTAGCATTTAAGCCTAAACATTTTATTTTTTTTTTAATTTTTCGCAAAAAATCATGATGAACCCCCTTATAAAAAAAAATGAAAATTGGCGAAAATTTTATTTTTCCAAAATCACATGGAAAGTATTATGGATTTATTTATATTTTTGTTATCTGTTCAAAACAGTATGTATTTTTGGTGTAGGACCATTTAAGGCCAAGTTACAGGAAAAAAAACAAAAAGAAAAAATTCATAGTTTTGTCAAAAACCGATATCTTGACCAAAATTCCAAGGGAAATCAAAATAAATCATTTTTTTAATATTCTGATTTTTTTGTTTCAGATTTAATATACTATAGCTGCACTTTTATTTCTCTAGGTGCACATCTTTGTCGCATCTTGGCGGGCGAGAAAAGCGCAAACAGCCCGTGATTCAGCTGGAACTTCAGCTTTTAGGTTTGGGCTTGGGCTTGGGCTCGGTATTGGGATAGGGATTGGGACTGGGCTCGGGGTTGTCCTTGTTATGTCGCCGACATTGCCTCGAAGATGATGGCGTTCAGCAGAGATTTGCCACCGGAACGACAGTTGTAAAAGGGGGAGGGGGATGAAAATAGGAAGGGGTGAAAGTAGGAGTAAAAGGCACAAAGGCGATGCAAGAAACAACGGTAAGAGCGATGGGAATTGATTGAATAGTAGACAGGGTCTCAAGTACCTTGACAAAGAATTAAGATATACGATCATGCCCAGCCTTCCGCCACTTTAACGAGCTTCCTTGCCTCGGGCGATTTGATTATGCTAATGAAATAACAAGCCTATAATACTGAAAATAAGTCGAGAACATCGGCAAATGGAAGTGTAAAGGAATAAAACTATGCCAATGTCAATGGCAATGCCAATTCCCATTCACACGCACGCACATCTCCGGAATGTTGGCATCCCAATCCGAATCCCAGGCCACCAGCCACCAGGAGGTGTAAAGTGGAAAGGTTCCGCATATTTGGGCCGTAAAAGGGGGCCACGTTAAATGGAAATGAGAATGCCAAATTGGGCCGGGGGAGAATGGAATAAAATCAGAAAACATTAGTGCCGGATCGAAGCCAGGTGTATGGACAATTTTCCATTTTATAGAATTTATATTAGTTACCAGCCTTCCTACGACAACATTTCAAAGCTGAATAAATGAAATAATTGGAAGAGCACATGATACTCCAATATTGTGCAAAAGAAAATTTAATGGAAACAAAGTTTCCATTACCGTGTTATTTTGTATGAATAATGTATATATAATAATATAATGTGAATTAATTAACGCCTTTAAAACTGGATTTTTAGGACATTTAGGATAAATATAATGTTGATATTTGATTTAATTATACAAATATTTAACTTAAAAGTAAATTATACTTATGGTATATTTTCATATTTATTTTTCAGTAGGATCAACTTTTAAATATTAATTAACGCTTTTTAAAATCGAATTCACATGTCTTGTTTAAGATACGTATTATGCTAATACTTCATTTAATTAGACAAATATTTAAATGTATCATAAGTTGCATTTAATATTAAATATTTTATTTAAAGATTAATTATATTTACCTTAATTATCATATTCCCAAAACTTAAAACCAAAAAAGAAGGACCAAGGTTCATAATATTTTTCTTAGTGTATTTACTACTTGTACTGGTTAAGTGAAGTGGAACTCCAAATAACGGGCTCATGACTCGTTGCTTTTTCAAGTGTAACAATATAAATACACAGCCTTCCGCCTCACTTATGGGACACTCGAAATGCTCTGCAGGATTCTTCGGTTCTTCTTGGGAGCTCCTTTTCCTTTTCGCTTTACTCCTTACTCTTTACTCCTTGTCCCCAGCTTTATTCCACCTTGCGCTTCTTTTCACACGCTTTTTTTCAGCTTTTTTGCATATTTATTGTATAGTTTTGTAGTTTTATCAAGTTAGCTAGTTAAAAGTCAAGATGCCACCAAATGGCGGGTGGGCGAAAAGGGGGAGGGGGTCAAATAACCTGCTGCAGGTGGATGAGCACGTGCATGGCGCCATGTCGGCGGCTGCCATCGTTCCTTCCACCACCCAAAACCCCACTCCCCACGCCACCGACTTTTATTAGCTACGTGAGGCGGTCACAAAGGGTGGAAGGTGGGCGGAGGAGGTCATCTCTTGAGAGGGTGGGGGTGGGGGTTTTCTGGGTCTTCACAACTTGCTAGGCACTGGCGATAAGATGAGCGTGCTAAAGTTTTATTGGCGCATATTTAAGCTATTAAAAAATGTATGCATAAAATGACACACACACACTTACAGCCGCGCCCACACACACACAGACAGCAGCAGCAGCAGCAGCGCAAGGAAGAACCAAATTAAAAAACGCAGTGGCAGGATGCCCAGAAAATTGCGACCAGAAAGATATCCGCACTTTTGCTTGGGAAGATAGAGCTGAGCTACCTTCTCCTTTAAACTCAGCGGCACCATATCTCCTCTGATGATCGTTAGATTTAGTTTTAAATAGCCGTCCGCGGCTATTGTGTCGGTGGAGTTGGTAAAGAACATTACATCAGACGGTGCGATCAGACCCGTTCGTTCCCGGATGGTTGTGGGCTTGGCCTTCCGATTCACCTGCTGACCATTCGCCATAAATGAGATGAGGGTAGTGCCAGGGAGATGGAGCGACACCTAGCGGTCAAAACTGGATGCTTCATTTAACTTACCCAATTAATTTTTCACTTTCTAAAACAAATTTGAAGGAACAAAAAAATCAATTGGAAACATTGAAATATAAATTTCCTTTTACACAATAAAGAGGAAAGTTCTAAAGAATAAATACCCAAAAAAATATTTGCACTGAAAAATACTCTTTGGGCGTAGACAATTTTTGTAATATAGGAAAAAAATCGCCATTGGCTCAAAATTTGTAAAAAAAAATACTCTTTTCAGTGTATGTATGTATGTCCAATTGAAAATCGCTTAAGCGATAATTACCGGTAAAAGATTGTTTTTATAAAATACAAATAAAATAATTACCGAATTAGTTAAAACATTATAATTTAATTTATCGCAAGAACTTTGCTGTATTTCGCCATTTTTTTAACTACGTGTTCTTGTCAATTATGATGTCTTCAGGCTAATATTCCAGCATTGCAAAAAGAGATAGTTTGTGCAATTCACTTAAGCCCAAGCCGAACGGAATCGTCGAGAGTATCAATTTCGCTCCCTTAAAACCGGAAAATAACTCCAGATGGGAGCTCGAGATGGCGAGGCAGGGCAATAAGCAAAACGTTTTATGTTAAATACCGCATCGTTATCTCTTCGGGGAAAGGGGAAGAGAAGAGGGGAAGGGAAATGGGGAAAGCAGTCTTCTGGTGAACTGGTGAAGTGGCAGAGTCGAGTTGTCCGGTTTTGTGGCCCACGGCGCCTGAAATGCTGCAACACATTTGCGCTGCAGTTCTCGTTCGCTCGCTGAAGTTGAAGTCCCTAACCCGGCGCAATAATAACTATAATAATCAACATGGCGGCCACTGGCACAAACACACTTGCACTCCAACACACACACATACTGAAGCAAGGACACCCTCACACAGACACACTGCTGTTGCATGTTCTTCATTTCGTTTTCTTAATTTTATACATACGTTTATTTTCATTTTGCTGCCTTTTTGTTTGCTTTTTCTGTGCTGCGGCTTATTCTGCTCCAACCCCCCCCAATGCAGCTTTGTATTTATTGCGAAAAACACCAGGCAACCCCCTCTGTTAGCCAACAGTCTGGCATCTTTTTAGTATTCATTAAACTGCATAATTATACAATAAGTGCAATGGCTCCGCACCGACTTTGCAGCGTCCTTCCATCCACCATCCACCCACCACGGCCCACAGCGCCCTCTATCGCCAACCGCACGCACTTCGCCTCCACGCCCACTATTGCCACTCCCCCTTTGCCGCCCGCCCTGCTAAATACATACACTTCTATGTATATATAGCTTTGATGTGGCCTGTGTGCATACACCACACACATGTGCATGTGTGCGAAAGGATCTAATCGAATGCAAGGGATAATATGTATATATTATTATAGAAAACAGCAAACTTATTCGCAAGGTTCTCAAAAATCGAGTCCAATCGATTGCAAAATTAAAATGGCTCTAAAAATATCAAAATAATACAGGTTTATTTATACAAATTATTAAAAAACTTATTTGTTAATTGTAATTTGAAAATTTATATTTAATTATTTTTTTAACAAATTAAAGCTAGTATTTAATATTAATATTAATCTTGGCTAGCTAAAATCCTTTGGTCTGTCATTTTTTAAACTGTTAATAGTTAATTACTTTTAAATAAATAAAAAACAAAAAATACAGCAAGGTTCTCAAAAATCTTGCAGAATTAAAAACGGCTTTAAAAATATCAAAATAATAATGTTTTATTTATACAAATTATTGAAAAACTGAATACTAAATAAATACTACTTTTAAATAACTAAAACAACAACCGCCAGCAGTTCCACTTTCGGAAGACTTCATATTTTTCATAAATAATATCAATATTCTCGAATCAATAGTAATTTCTTACACACATCAAATTTAGTTTGGTGCACATTTTAAATTACCAAAAAAGGATCTTTAAAATAAGAAACTTGCTATTGAATACAGCTTGGCTGTCCACCAAATCCGCAGACGTATCCAACTCGTTTTTCAGAATTCAGGCTAATTTATCTAATATCCCTTGACCTCCCGGAAATGCCAAAACAAGAATTGACCAAGCAGGAGGGTTGGGCAAATGGAAGTCAGCGAAATGGGGGTAGGCTGTAGGGGGCAGGGGGCAGGGAAAACAGAATGGGTCATAGGATTATTAAGCAGGATTATGAATAGATGGGCTCATTCATTCAGGCCGTTCTCGCACTGGCCGCTCATTGTTTTTATGTTTTGGGAAACTTTTTGCCAATTCCAAATGGAGAAACGGAAGCGAAATATGTGCAGCCACCTGAACTAGTCCAGTTCAGGCCAACTCGGTTCGGCACATAAACAAATCCCTTAAACGTTTTAAATGCCGGAGCCCAGCTGCATGTGACCACGCCCCCTCCGAACCACCACAAACGCAACGGAAACCGAGCAAAAAAAAGAGCACACACACACCAAATAGACAAAACAAAGGAAAAAGCATTGGGGTATTGGCCATGGCCATGCGAACTATTTATACACTATCTTTGGAGTTCTGACCTATTGAATCTTCAAACCAAATGCGAATTTTTCGAATTAAATAACACAATAAGTATGAACTTTCAATTAGTAGATTATAATATACATACATCTAATAAATAAATAGTTTTGAACATAAAACTAAGTTAAAATAATAACACCTTAAGCTGGACAAATTTTTATAAACTTAAAATTCGAATTTTGTTTGCATTCAATATTTTTGTAAAAGCATTTTGAATTTTTATACCCATTGCACGCAGAGTAAAATCGCCATATAGGACCTTAAAATGCGCGTAGCGCCCACATCTTTACAGATTTTGTAGAAATCTAAATGCCATTATGTAGTGCTTATTAATAACTATCGAAATGTAAAAGAAGATTTTAAAATCGGACATTAATTAAAAAGTTATGAGCAAATAATGAATTTTCCGATAGATGGCGCCACTTATAAGCGACTTTGTCTCTCATTTGATTATATTTTTACATGCGTGAGATGTCTTAAAAAAGCTGAGTGAGCTTGCAACTTAAATAAACAAGGACCCACAGACTCAGCAAAGGACTCTGTGCTAAGAAAAGCGTATCGGAATAGGGAAAAGTGGACATTGGACGCACTTGGAGCATGTGTCCGCACCATTTCATGCTCGAAAATAGTTTTTGGCCAACGATTGGGCAAGGCGATGGTGCTGGCCCCCCAAAAAGAACTGGAAATGGAGCTGGACCTGGAGCTGGAGTCCGAGCTAATCGGACAGGATATGAGACAGAACCAAGACCCCGGGAGCAACCAAGCATCGCCCTCTGGTGCATCGTAAAAAATAAGCAGCAGCAAATTGTATTTTTATGAGCTGAAACTGTTTTGGGGCCACATTTCAATGTCGATAAAAACAACGACGGTCCTCTAGTCGACTCGAAAAGGGGGAGGGGGTGGGGGAGGGGGAGCAGAGGGTTCAGGGAAGGCCAAGGAGTGTGGACAGCATGTGTGGCAACTGGCAAACCGGGAGCCGACTACAACATTAACAATAACAGGACAGAAAGCCGAGGTCAAGTGCCCCGACTACGAAGTACCTTTGACCCACTGTCACAGATATAAATAGGAATAAATTATATAAGTATAGATCATATAAGTATAGATCAAATACGAATAGATCTTATAAATATAGATGTTATAAGTATGGATCATATAAGTATAGATGAAATAAATGTATACACTTATACATTTTAAATAAAACCCCCATTTTCCTATTAAAGATTTAAATAAATTATTACAAGCTAAATGTATGATAATATGTTCTAAAATAAATACTTTAATGTATGAACTAAGAAAATATGATAAAAACCCATTTTCATGAATAAAGGCTGTTATTATCTCTCTTATTTTAAAGAAAGTTTCAAAAAATCCACAATTTATATTATTTATTTATTTATTACGAGTGCAGCATACCCTCTCAGCCCTCGGGTATCGGGTATAAAAACTGAAACGAAAACTTACAACAAATTACAAATAACGAGCCAAAAACCCTGGTCTAGAATAGATTTTGGTGGGAATTGTGAGGGGTCTGGGGAGGTTGGGCTGTATGTACTAATAGAAAATCGTGTGGGAAATTCAACCGCCAGCCGGCCCTCGAAAAACTAACTCAGGAAACGGGAGACGTGCCCTGTCAGCCGGCTATTCATTAGGGCTAATTAAACGTGATCAGAGCCCGAAGCAAACCCGTGTTTGGTCAGCTGGAGCAAAATGAAATCGGTGCTAGCATATAGTTTTATATAGATTTTAAATAGCTGGCATAGGCTTTTTCAAGTATCATGTTCTTGATTGCCAGATTTAACAAAACATTGGATCTATTCTTATAATAGAATATTTATCGTACAATAAATGAGAAGAATTACCCATTTATAACAATTTACCAATTTAGTACCTTTTTATTAAATTAACCTATACTTAAACTTTGGCCACTTAAAACGACTTGGTACCTTATAATCTTATAATAGAAACATATAACTGTTGGCAAATGTTTATAAAAAATTTATCGTACAATAAATGAGAAAAAGTACCCATTTATAAAACTTTTAACAGCAATATATGAAATTAACCGATACTTAACCTCTGATCAACGACTGGGTACCTTATAATCTTATAAAATAAAAATATAACTGTTGGCAAATTTTTATAAAATATGTAGCTGACAATAAATGAAGAGAAGTACCCGCTTATAACACTTTTAACCACAATATATGAAATTAACTGTAACTTAACCTCTGGTCACTTAAAACGACTCGCCTCGCCCTCTAGATCTTTATTTTTCCCTTTCCCCATTGTTTTTGGTGATTTAGCAATTGTATTCGAATGGGATTCTTGAGCTGAGCTTCATCTTCATCTTCTGTGCTGGCAATATCATATCAAATATGTTCATCATGCGCCTCCGTTTTGATTGCTACGGGGATTCTGATAATAATTAAAGGCTCAAGGCGGAGGCAGCCCCACTTCCACTTGCTGGTGTGTCGTCTCCCTTGTCCACGTCCACCACTCCTTATCTGACTTGTGGGCACGCCCAGTAAATAAATATAATTAGCTGGGAGTCTGGAGGGAAGATCTCCAGAGTTCCACAGCTCCACAGTTCGCATTTGCTCTGTGTGCTCCGTGCGGCACGCAAAATGAGATGACACTAAATCAAAGTTATTCAACTCACGTCGTTAAGTCATTAATCGAACAATGCACGGCAGGAACATGTCAGGACACATATGTATGTGCGCACACACTCCTAACATATGCTGATATCGTCGCCTTTAATTTAACTTGGCCTTAGCCTTTGTCTTGGCCAACGACATCATATTGACGACCATGTTGGCACATAATAACGGCAAGGGCCCCCCAAAGACGATGATGATGATGGTGGCGATGGTGGTGATGATGTGGCCTTTGAGGTAAGCAATGTCAACGCGGGACCCATCTTGGAAGTCCAATGTCCAATGTCCGATGTCCGACTGTACAATGCATTATTAAACGCATAAATTTCGAGTCAAGTGGCAGGGACCCCCGAAACTGACTGCAGACTGTCTGGAGCATTTACGGGGGCAGGACGATGCGCCGGGGAAATCCTTTTCCCACTGACGACGGTCGGTAAGTGGTCGCGCATTTCAAGTGCATTTGACAAGGAGCCCCGGCGGTGGATATTCAGGAGGCGGACAGGACAGGACGGGACAGTCAACCGCATGTCTCTCTTTAGAACTGCTTACGGGCCCTTGCATCAGCCATCATGGCCTATTGGCCAGGAGAATGCTTGAAACTTAAAGCAATTGGGCTTTTGAGGAGCAAGTGGGCGGAAGAATCTCACTTCAACAGTTAGGAACGAAAAAACTACAAGGACAATTCCCAAAGGCAAAAGAAGATAAATATTGAAAAAAGTTAAATGATTAATGAAAACGCGAATTCTTTAGCACAAGAAATTAACAGGTTAGCTATACAAAACTTGGCTCAATGACTTTAATTAATGACCTTTGCTTCATTGAATTAGGTTAAGTGAAAAAGGGTTGAACACATACAAATAAATGAGAACGCGAATTCTTCAGCACTATAAACTCACAGGTTTTTAAACGTTGATAGCTAAATTAAATTTTGTATGTAAAAAGGGTTAGGTAAAACATTGCTGAATTTATTTTATTTACTTAACAAACCTTGATTAAATTAGGTTAAATAAAAACGCGAATTTTTCAGCACAGGAAATTTACAGGTTTTCAAACATTCAATAACAAAATGATTTATTTGAAAAAACCGGCTTTTGATAAAAATGATTAAAATCGTGTTCAAATTTAAACGGGTATTTTACAGTCGGGGATAATCTATTTACACGTGTTAAGCTTGCTAAACCGATTTAATAATGAGTTTCACCATTGTCAAATTAAATGCTGCCTTTCAGGCTAAAATGTTGTGACATGTTATGTTAGTTCTTCCATTACAAAATTACAAATATTCATTTGTTTATCCCTGTCGTCTATCATTAAATCAAAACCTCTAATTAAATGGTTTAATGCTAAAAGCCGCATTCTGGAAAAATGCATTTAAATGCTTTTGTAAAGACAACAAACTTAATAGTACTTGATGCTTTTATTAGACATATCGATTTAAAAATCTAATTGAAACTCATAAATTTTAAAGTAAATAAAAAAGGTAGGCGATATAATCAAACAAATCGAATAATGAAAATTGCTTCAGATAATAAACAGCCATCAAAACGAATACGGGCGGATAATTAAAAGCTTTTCTATATTATAAATATGTTATGGCCAGCGATGTTGGACTAAATCAAAACACACCCATCACACTTATCGCTCTCGCATAACAACGGCAATTATGGAAATGAATACAAGCCTCGTTAATTTTCGCAAAATCGTAGCCAACTTTAACAAAGTTTAACTAAATTGGGCATCAAATAATGGCGGCAGTGGGCCAGTTGCCCGTTTAAGCTTACCCCTCAGGCGAGGCCCATCCAGCTGCTTTGGCTTTGCCATATTTATGCAGAAAAGTAAACCACCATCATCGACCGGCGACCGGCGACCGACGACCATCGACCACCGCATTCAGGAGTTACATCCAGCGAAAGGATGGAAATGCGAATGGGAGTCGTCATCGGGAGCCACTGTCGAATGGAAAAGTGGCAACTGGCGAATCGCCCGGTAATAGGATTATGCCCGGGCTCCATCAAAGCCAAAACAACCGCAACCACGCATAATTGTTAAATTTATTTATTTAAGCACGAAATGCGTAGCCATTGCCCAACGCAATGTTCGCACTGAAAAACGATGGGCCGTTCACAGATCCTTTCTGCCATCCATCCTTTCTGGCCATCCAACCTGCCAACCGAACTCCCGAACCCCGAACCCCCTCGAAACTCCCTATATAACCCCTCTCGGCAGTACAGCAAACGTTTTTCGGTTTTTGTGGTCAATGAAAAATCGCTTTAAATAATGAATTTTATTTAAATAAATATTTAAAAAGCTGTCAGCGAACTTTTATGGGCTCCCAAATGGGCGCGCCTGGATGGAGTTGTTTGAGTTGAATAGGGTGACTATATCGGGATCAGCACCTGGCTGCGATTGATTGGTGTCGGTTAACGCCCCATTGTTTTCCGCAATGACCCAGTGACAATACAAAAGAATTGTGAATTCCTTATCCATTTGGGGATCAAAGCGATAAAGAGTTAATTAATACAGTTCTGAATTGTGGTTGCCTTAAAATGACAAGATTGTTAGTCAAGTTTTCGGGAATCTTAATACTTTTACTTATAGATTAAAGTAAAAGTTAAGAAGTAAGTATTTTAATTTTAAATAACAATCTTACTTGCTTCCCTAAATTATATCGTGAATTCTTCGAAATATATCAAAAGTAACGCATAGAAACTTAAGGTAAGTACACAAATAACCAAATTTATTTTAACTCACAACAAAGAGTGTCTAAAGAAAGTCAACAAAATATAAGGAAAATAAAATAATTATTATAATTATAAAGAAAATATGTTAACACTAAAAAGAATTAAAACAAAAATTATTTTGTGTAAATTAGGAATGTTTCTTGTATAATCTTACCATAATCGTTTGTTAAATTGTTAACCCTGTCCAATTAATTAATTAATGCCTATGCCAACAAATAAATAATTACAAATATTCCTTTAGGTACCTACTCTAGTGTAATTATTATAATAATTAAATAATTGGTCTGGCGAATTTTCGCCAGCTCTGTGACTTCCTCATTTCGATTTCAATCCGCTGCCATCCGGCTCGAACTTGGAATCATATTTCATTGTCATTCTCGTTTTATGGCCAAACAATCAATGAGGCGGGATCCAGGGGACTGGGCAAACGGCAGACACGAGAAATTATAATTACAATTTGGCACCGTATACCCGTTACGACCAGGACTAATTAGTCTCCTGAGCGTGTTCGCCTGGTCCCTGATTCCTGATTCCTGGTTTCTGATTCCTGATTCCCGCTTTCTGATTATTGTAAATCTCTGGTCACGCACAAACGAAACAATTCATAAATTTAATTTTTGTGCGAGAGTTGCGGCGCGAATAGGATGGCATGGGATGGATGGATGATGGGGTCTGGAAACTGGGAACTGGGCACTTGGACAGGAGGAGCAGCCGATGCTAGAGTCGCCACTCGCCACTCGACACGTCGCAGCCAACGAATTCCCACAATAAACATTTGCACCGGCAACCAAAGAGCAAATGATGATGATGATAATGCTGATGACGATGTATTTGCTGGTGAAACCCCCAAACTTTCCACCCCACCAACTCGACTGCTGATTATGTTGATGATGATAATGATGATGATGACGACGACGATGTGGGTAATGACGCTGATGACGACACACCGCTGGGAATTATTTGTATATGCAGTCATGTAGCATCGATTAATCATTTTATTATTATTGCCATTCGTTGGCGTTCCCATAGCTCGTGATCCTCATACATACGAGTTTTGAAAAGGCCGTAGTCGGTGCTCGGAACTCCCGACTGATGGAATTGAAAATGTTGTTCATAATCGTTCATAATCAGCGAAATTGTGCTCATCTGATGGGATGTTCAATGAATGCTTTTAAAAATGACTGCCAAAAGTGGCTAACAATTACTTGGTGGCTACTGAGGTCCTTAAGCAAAGAGGCACTGATTTATTTATCAATTTTAAATAGGCGAATGCGAAGCAAAAAATACATTTTATATTTTTTTTATTTTTTTTTATTTGAATTAAAAAAGAATCTCGGCAACTCTAGCCGACTCATATTTACCATGTAGGTTACTTCAGCTATAATAAAAATTAGTTACATATTTTGATGACTATTACATTTTCGTATTCAATAATTAAAATATTTTCAATATTGTAGAAAAGGCAAAAATATTTGGGGTAAAAATGTATTTTGGTACCAGCAAGTCGAACACCTGGCAACCCTGAATCCTAAATAGGATTGACATTAGACCACTACTGTCATACAAAAATCCAGACAGCTGAAAATAAAATATAAAAAAATAGCGCCTGAAAGCCCGAATAGAATCCAATAGAAATCGAATTGAATTGAATATTCTGAAATAGAGCGATGTATGCAGCCGTGAAGCCCCTCTCCAGTTACTTGCGCCTGAAGACAGTGCGCATATACGATCCGATTTTCACGCTACACTCGAAGTGCACCATCGTGATCCTGCTGACCTGCACCTTTCTGCTGTCGGCGAAGCAGTATTTCGGGGAGCCGATACTGTGCATCAGCTCCGAGAAGCACACGGAGTACGTGCAGTCCTACTGCTGGACCATGGGCACCTACATCCTGCCCGCCGAGGGCGAGGGTGAGAGCTCCAGCAGCTGGGACTTTGCCTTCTACTCGTCCTCCTCCGCCGCCGAGTCCTTCAATCTGAGCAGCCTGCGCGCTTTGGTGGCCCACAATGAGCAGTACGCCCGGATCGTCTCGATTGCCGAGGGCGTTGGGCCCGAAACGAGGGGCGTCACCAAGAGGATGTATCTTCGCTACTACCAATGGGTCTTTATGATCCTGCTCTTCCAGTCGCTGCTTTTTTACTTCCCCTCCTTCCTGTGGAAGGTGTGGGAGGGCCAGCGCATGGAGCAGCTCTGCTGCGAGGTCGGCGACGCCCTCATCCTGGAGTCCACCTACCGCACCCGCCTCCAGATGCTCACCAAGTACTTTCGCGCCCAGTTCGCCCCCATCCACTGCTGCTACTCCCTGAAGTACGCCTTCTGCGAGCTGCTCAATCTCCTCATCAGCGTGAGTTCAGTTTCTTTTTTTGACTTTTCATCCACTACACCTAAAAAAAAAAAATCTATATGAAACGTAGATCGATTTTACATTATCTAATATCAATTTTAACTTGATCCGTAAATTCGATAAGCTTGAAATGAGTGTTTCGATATGAAACGTAGATCGATTTTACATTATGTAATATCAATTTTAGCTTTATATGCGTCCCCGTAAATTCGATATGCTCGAAATAAGTATTTCATGTTAAAACGAAATGCGTATTTACATTCAATACTAACAAGTGAACCGTTTAGATTCTGAACTTCTGGCTAATGGACGTGGTGTTCAATGGGTTCTGGCACAAGTACATTCACGCCCTGGCCGCCATACCCGTGTACGATTGGAATCTCTGGAACCTGATGACGTCGCGTGTCTTCCCCAAGGTCGCCAAGTGCGAGATGTTCGTTTACGGCCCGAGCGGCACACCGAATGTCCTCGACATCCTGTGCGTCCTGCCACTGAACATCTTGAACGAGAAGATCTTCGCCGTGCTGTACGTGTGGTTCCTGTTCATCGCCATGCTGGCGGCCATCAATATCTGCTATCGCCTGCTGCTCTTCTGCTGCTCCGAGCTGCGGCTGCAGCTGCTGCGCACCCACCTGCGCGGAATGCCCAAGGCGCATGTGCGCCAGGTGCTGGCCAACGGGGGCTACGGCGACTGGTTTGTGCTCATGTGCGTCAGCATCAACGTGAATCCCTCGCTCTTCCGGGATCTCCTCGAGCAGCTGTACGCGGAGCAGCGGCAGTCGCGCCAGCCCCTGGAGGAGCAGCCCCTGTCCACGGTGGTCAGAGATCCTTCGGTGGCGAAAGTCGATGGGAACCCCATCGATCCAATGGCCGATCGCCACTCGGTTGGCACGGTGAGCAGCCGTCGAGTGGAGGTGCCCACAATGCCCACGGCCCCGACTCTCAATTTAATGGCGCCCAACGACGAGATCATCAGCATGGATCGCTTCTACCACGAGAGCCAGGCCTAGGATCTAAACTTGTGTCTTTTCTAAGAACTATTAATTACTACCAAATAAATAAAATAAGATCTACAATAAGGCTAAAAACTTACTTTAATAAATTGACTCTTAAGTAAGTGGCGCCCAACGATGAGCAATTATTAGCAAGGATCGCCTCTAACAAGAAAGCTAAAAAGCCTATTTCTAGGATCATTTCCATAAATTATTACCAAATAAATAAAATAAGATCTTCAATAACAATCGATAACTTACTTTCATGTATTGAAACTTAAGAAAATAGCAATAATCCACAACAAAATGGAATAACCCACCATCATGGACTGGCCATTAAATAAATGGCGCCCAATTATATTAACAGTATGTTAACTACTCTGTTGAGGACCAACTGTACTTCAGATTAATACTATCCATTAACCTACACATACATATAGTTCCTTAATACATTACACCCCTACATATGCAAATCACGCCCGTATCATTTCTCATGCTTTCCCCTCCACCGTTTTCCCCCTTGGAAGCTTTATCAGTTTTGCAAATAAGTGAATTGCATCAGAATGCAAATAAAATGCACTAATCAAAATGACAGCGGGGTGGCCAGCGGGGTAAATACCAAATACCAGCAGGCATAACAAAAACTTTAACAAACTTACAAAAGTTAAACAAGCCGTGTACGAGGGGGAGGGGGGAATGTACCGTTCGCTCTCGCTGAGAGATGATGACGATGATTGCAAAACTCTTCTCTTCCGCTGGTTAAGCTTTTGTCTGTCAGCCAACAGGTAAAACTAACAACAACAAGTTGAGAGAGGGGAGAGAGCAGAGTGCAGTGCTGCCAACTGTAGCTTGAGAAATGCAGCTAAATGGCCAAAAATAAATGCATTAAATATAAGGAAAAAAATTATTTCATTCTATGCGATTGAGATCTCTGTTTTCTAAAAGGAAAATTAAATTAGGATAGTGTAATCAAGAAATTCTCCTACTTGGCTATCCACTTTATAAAGACCTATAAAAGGCCTACAATAAGAATAACTGGCTATAAAATAGCTAAATTGGCTGCACTCATGGCAGGAGAAAAAGGGATATTGGGAGAGGAGGCGAAACGGGAAGTGGAAGAAGAGGCGACGACAACGCAAATGGCGGCAATTACATGCAGCTACAGCATCAACAATAACACAACAACAGCAAAGAGAGGCAGAGACAGAGATAGACGGAGAGCAAAAGAAAGACGCGGGCAAAGTCAACATCACTTTGTCTGAGCTGAGGCGGCCAAAAAGAGAGAGTGTGCGAGGGAGAGAAAGGCGGAGGTGGAGGTGGCGTGGGTAAAAGCGCAAAATAAACAAAGTTAATTTTAATTAAAAACCGCAGGAAACCGAAAAAACAACAAATGCTAAATAAAATGGGCGTGAACGAAGTGACTCAGCGAAGCCGATGACGATAACGATGACGATGACGCCGAAGGAGTGAGCAGGAAGTCTTGCATATGCAACTGCGATAAGGAGAAGGAAAAGGATAAAAAGAGGGATCAGTGCTGCCAGACACTCAAAAAAAGGCTGGAATAAATATTTTATACGTATACGTAATAATGCCTAGGTACGTATACTTAATTTTTCAAACACTGAATTTTTCTAGCCTACTTTTACGGGCTTTTTGTATTTGAGAAAAAATACTACAAGAAAACTAAAAAAGTTTAGTAGTATCTCAAGTTGTTTAATTTTTTTTGCACTAATTTTAAAAAAATTTAAAAACAATATCCCTCGTATTTAGGTTCAAACACTGTCCGGAAAATGACAGCACTCACCGAAATAGATAGACTGGCAGAGAAAACAAGCCTCCAGCTGAAACCGAACAGCTGAAATGTAGGCTGAAACATAACATATTCCTTTGCTGCTCACACCTCTTTTGAGTCTCGAGTGCTCCAACCCCCCCTCCACCCACTGGAAACAGCCACCCACTCAATCCACAGCCACCAATGGATAACTGTAACTGTAACAAAGACACATGTAAACAATTCCGTTTGTCTTCAACGCTGTTCCTGCCTAGTTTTAATTATACCAAGCAAAAACTTTGCCCGCACTTTGCCAACACCACCCAACCTCCACCCTTCGGCATCAAAGTTTGAAGTGAGCAACGGTAAACGATTTTTAGCTAACCACAATCCCCAATCCACATGGAAATTACTCAGCCACCAGCTCCTTTTGCGTTTCAATGGAAACTCCTCGAAGAGATTTTGGCGGAGTAGCTAATGAAACTGCGTTTGAGATGCCAAAACTGAAGTGATTGAGTGCCTGCAATGGGAAATAGGAAAACCCAGAATAATATTGTTTTTAAGATAATTTTTTTTCCATAATAAATTGTTAAATTATTTAGTAATAATTTTTTTAAAAATATGATACTTCAAGACCGCTTCTTGTCATCTCTAACTCATTACAATTAAGGCTTATAGCCCAAAACTTCATCTTCGACCTAAGCCATGCAAGAATCATCAACAGATTCAAAACAGATTACATACATTTCTTAAATACATCACTACAATTTGATATACTGCAAGCCTTTTGGCGAATTAGATTACCAAATTAACAGGGGGGCTGAGCAGCCCAAGAAACTCCAATTCCATCCGAAAGCATCACCTTGGTAACCCCCAGCAGAGTGCTTTTCAATGGCGAAGGACGAACAAAGAAAATTTCAAATAAATTAACAAGTTAATTGAGTTTCGTGTTTAGGCAGCGAACGAAAGCGATCCCAAACAGACGGGGCCCAAAAGCCGTCGGAGACCTCAGAGGCAACCTTATGGCCAATAATCGAGAGAAGTCGCCAGGTGGCCGTCTGGCGCCCACAATTGCGGTCAAAATATAGTACTCTACACCGCAAGAAAAAGTTTATATATTCCTTAGGGCTTTTAGAATGGTTTTTGAAATTCGTATGTTACATAACGTGTCTTCCTATCTAACCTGCTACGACTAACAGATACCATTTACTCAGCCTAAGGAAGTGCAAAGGAGGTGGCGCCATCTAGCGACCGTTTCATTATTTTCTCTTAACTTTTTAATGAAATGTCCTACTTTAAAATTTTTTTTACAGTTCGACAGCTATTAATAAACACTTACACCGAAAAAAACATCATATAAACCTAACTATTGTTAAATAAATTCTAAACTATTTAGTATCAAATTTTCATCAATTTTTCTGTAATAAAAATATAAACTTTATATTATATAGCATACAAAATATCAATATCCTATATGGTACATCTATTTTTTTAAAAATTTAAATTAAGATTATAAAGGGAACTTTTTCTATCACCACTTTTAACATGCATTTCATAAAAATAAATTCTAAATATCATTTTTATTTCAGAAAATCTTGAAAGAATTGTTGTTAAGGTGTAGATATTTGGCACCGCATTCGATGAACAAGCTAGTAAATTGAGTGATTTTAGTAATTCATGTTCTGGAGGCCTTTCGTTCGGCGGCAGCTGTATCCTGTGTCCTGTATTCCGTATTCTGAATCCTGAATCCCCTTGCCATCTCCACTGTTTCCTGTCTCCCTGCCGCCGGCAAATGTCCTTGTTGATGGTGTCGAGTGCGTTGCGGTTTGTCAGGTGCGTTAAACTGTGCGGTTCCCGCTGCGGTCGCCGCCGGTTATTAACAATTAACAATTAATGCTAAATCAATAAGCAAACACAACATATTTGAAAGGATCTAGGAAAGCGGTAAAGGCGGTGAGAGCGGTGAAAGCTGCGCATAAAGCGACAATGTCATTTATATGCTAATTAGGGCGGCTCAAGGAGACCCCATCCATCTATCCATTTATCCATCTACCTCGATGGCTTCGCTGCAACATTGCCAAGTTGCAAGTTTGCTGGCCGCTCGACGAATTAATTAAACTTTTTCGCCTGGCCACAGAAATTGGCGAAAAGCGCCGCCACAGGACAAAAGCCAAGCGCAGAAAATGCAATCCCAATTCGAGTGCCCCGTCCTGGTTTTTGGATCCCTCTGTCCATGCGAATGTCCATGTCCATGTCCGGTTTCCAGATCCCAGATCCCCAGTTCACAGTTCCCGGTTTTCGGCCTATGTGGGACATGTGCAACAAAATCATTTTTCAATTACATTTTCGGGTTTTCGTGTGCGGTGCGGGTTTTTGGTCCTTTAAAAAGCGACCATGACCACATGCCAGGTGTATTGGGGGTGAGTAAAGGGGGTGAATGGGGGTTTTCCAGGTGGCTTTTCACCAGAAGGTGGCAGAGGGACAAGTGCTAAGTGGGCGGCGGCATTCACGCCGCTCGATTGTTGCACATTTGAAAATTTGCTGCAAAATTGATTTCACGGCATTTTTGCGGATGCGAATGCAAAGCATTCAGAACGACCATTCAAGCGAAGGTGTGGCCAACAATATATGATAAATAAAACAATAATATTGTATATTTATTCTAAAAACAATTCCTACAAATATCACAACATTCTAGGTCGTAAGACTTAGGAAATTAATTAGCCCCAACTTTCGTGTTCATCCTTTCTTGTTATTTTGTTATTTTTAACCAATTAGTTTTCTGTTTTCAGTAATTTGACAGTAATTTAATTCAACAGCTGCGCCAGGCCGTTAATCTTTAATAACAATTTAAAACCGAGTATGTTGACTTAAACAATTCTTGCTTGGAAAAAATGGCATAAATATTGCAAAACCACCCGACCGCATCAAATAGCGCGTTCAAAGCTCGAAATGCGATCGGATTGCTTTATCCACTGCACATTGGCTAGAAAAATAGTCATTTGGTTCGAAATCTAATACAATTTAAGCTTTTGATAAACTAAAAATTAAATTATTAATTAAAAAGATAATTAAACCTATATGACTTATTTAAAGATAGTGAAATATAGAGATAGTTAAAAGCTTCCATTTGCTACATTTTCATTTAAATTTATTTTCCTAACGACTATCAAATACCCGTTACTCAGCTGAATGAGTGTGAGAGAGATGGAGATATGCAAGCAGCCAAACAAGCAGTCGCCTAAAAGTGGCGCCACCTAGCGGAAAAGCATTATTTTCTCCTAACTTTTTAAACACAACAAAATGAAATTTACACTTTTACAAAAATTTAGATAATTAAAATTATTATATAAGTTCGGCACTTTAGTCCCAAAGTGCGTTGGCTAAACGCTCGACCAGAAACAGCCGTAAACATAGCTCAAAGAAGCTGGGTTGACAAAAATGAAATTTTTGAAATTTGAATAGCGGAATCGTTTGCCCATCTTTTGCCCATGTTTGCCCACCAATTAGTTTTTTTTGCCCACGTCCAGTTTTCGAGATATAAAATTTCGAAAATTTTCGAAAATTTTCGAAAGTCACAAATTTTTGGAATTCGATTTTTTTTTTTTTAATCGTAAGAGAATCGTTTGCCCACGTTTGCCCACCTTTTAGAATTTTGATAAAATTTATACTTCAAAAGTTATCTTAATTATAAGTTTTTCCTTAAGAAAAAATCGTTTGCCCACCCTTTAAAACTGAATATTTTTGGAAAAAAACGTTTGCCCACCTCTTAAAACTAAAAAATATTGACTGCCCACCCTTTAAAAATACATTTTTATAAAAATTATCGTTTGCCCACCTCTTAAAACTAAAAAATATTCACTGCCCACCCCTTAAAACTAATTTTATATAAAAACCATCGTTTGCCCACCTCTTAAAACTAAAAAATATTGACTGCCCACCCTTTAAAAATACATTTTTATAAAAACAAACGTTTGCCCACCTCTTAAAACTAAAAAATATTCACTGCCCACCCCTTAAAACTAAATATAAATGAAAATTATCGTTTGCCCACCCCTTAAAACTAAAAAATATTCACTGCCCACCCTTTAAAAATACATTTTTATAAAAACAAACGTTTGCCCACCTCTTAAAACTAAAAAATATTCACTGCCCACCCCTTAAAACTAATTTTATATAAAAACCATCGTTTGCCCACCTCTTAAAACTAAAAAATATTGACTGCCCACCCCTTAAAAATACATTTGGTTTACAATTAAAAATTGCTTAAAATTAGTGTTTCAAATAAAACAAGGTCTTGTGAAAATCACAAAAAAATTTTATTTAAGCAATGGAACATTTATACATTTTAAAAATTACAAAATATTTAAACTTAATATGTATCACTCGGCCTGCGTATATATAACAATATGGAATGTCATTTTCGTTGTGTACGCAGTGAATTTTCGCCATCGTCTGCACATATCATCGTGAACTTCCCAAGATCCCGTTACTCTTCGGCAATATGAAATATAATGTCCGATTCCAGATCCTTGTGCCGGGACGTATTCAATGGCACCGCTCAGAATGTATTTTCTATTCTGTATTTTTATTTCTTGCGGTATCTGGAGCAAGGTTGAGGATCCTGTTGAGCCGGCTGATGTTTTTTTATGGAACGCACTATCTGTCGCAAATTCTATGTCTATTATGACATGAGGTCCTGGATCTCTTTCAAGGATCTCTTCTCCGTAGCATCTTCTGCATATTTCTTCGGATTCTTCAAAATATTCGCCAATAAAGGTGAGCAACGCCTTGGCAACACCGAGATCCTTGACCATTTCTGAATCCATTAGCTCCAGCCGTTGGAGTGTGATGTGTGATGTGTGGCTCTCGCACTCGTTCTTGGCACCTTCCTTATGTGAACGGCGGCTTGTTACACTCGGTATTCCGTTTAGAGCTTGATCAACAAATGCTCCGATATTTGTTTCGCACAGCACGGTGTTGTGTTTTTCTTCAAAAAATGACATTAAAATCAGACCTCTATCGCAGTAAAGGCTGGCAGAAATTCCCTCGTCGGCATATTTATACCCGTTACTCGTAGAGTAAAAGGGTATATTAGATTCGTGCAAAAGTATGTAACAGGTAGAAGGAAGCGTTTCCGACCCTATAAACTATATATATTCTTGATCGGGATCACTAGCCGAGTCGATCTAGCCATGTCCGTCTGTCCGTTTGTCTGTCCGTCTGTCTGTCTGTCTGTCTGTCTGTCTGTCTGTCTGTCTGTCTGTCTGTCTGTCTGTATGAACGCTGAGATCTCGGAAACTATAAAAGCTAGAAGATTGACATTTTGCATGCAGATTCTAGGAGTTCCTACGCAGCGCAAGTTTGTTTCAAAAGGGTGCCACGCCCCCTCTAACGCCCACAATCGCTTATATTCGATTTTAAAAATTTAAATATTTTGGAAAAGTAAAAATGCAGTTTTATTGTGTTTATCAATACCTATCGAAATGTAGAAGAAATTTTTTAAATCGGACCATTCGTTAAAAAGTTACGGCGGATCAAAGTTTTTCTCCATCTCTTTCGCACTCCCTTTAGCTGAGTAACGGGTATCTGATAGTCGGGGCACCCGACTATAGCGTTCTCTCTTGTTTTTTATTAAAGCCACTGTCAGGTTATCCGTATTATTATCCAATTTGTTTTTATAATGATAATTATCCATATATGCGGTCGATAATATTTCCACTAAAGAATCCATTGCACAAGTGTTTTTAAATTGTATTAATTTATTTCCAATCCATATGGGTCCCATTGCTCCGCCATTATGTAAGATCTCATCCCTTTGTCTTCGATGAGGTCGATTGTAAATTAATTCGACGTTAGGGCATTTCTTCAGATATTTTCCTCTTGGTCTATTCGTGGTTTCTTCGTATTCGTTTTCCAAATCCATTGTCTGATAAATGTTTTCATTTTCTTCGTCTTCTTTGACATTATAATCCGATGGATTTTTAGTGTTGTTCTTTACCTTCCAGTTTTCCTCTTTTAAAAGGTATTCCACGTCGCTTTCATCAGACATATCCTCCAGGACTCCTTTTTCTTTCCGGATTTTTTTTTTAATTGGTTGTTCCTTTATGAATTCAGGAACTTTTAAGTTTTTGCGCTTCATGGCGGCTCGTTCCAATTTGCACACAGCTTCGATGCAGCGTATATGTTGCACCACGAATTTATCTGCACGCACTGGTCGGTGGAATATACTCATGTCCGTGTTTTTAAGATCCTTGAAGTATGCTTCCACCAGTGCAGATGAGCCGACATTATTTTTTGATGAGAATTTGTCCTTCATCACATTAGTCCATAATACAAAGTATTGGCACAATTTTAGGAGAGGTGGCATCAATTCCGGCAAATAATACGGGTTTGGCCGGCACTTTGCAGAATTGCACTTTGACGCTTCATCTTCGGCCTTGTTTTTAATGCTGGAGATGAAATCCGAAACATCTCCGTCAGTTTCCTCCAATTCTTCCGGTAAATATACGTTATCCTCATTTCCCTCATGGTCCAGAGCCGTAAATGTGGCTATTCGGGTGAGCAGATACTTTTCATTCCTGTGGCTCGAAAGATAATCTCCTGATTCATCTTCTCCAGAGGATTCGCTCAATGCAACTATGAGTACTGCCTTTATAATTTCTGCAAAGGTCTCCTTCGTTTCGCATGTCGTCGCCACTCCAATGCATCTAATAAAAAAATCCTTTACGTTCGGCAATTTTCCTTTAAAAACGTTTTTCCGGCACATCATTTTAATAAGGTGGGCGATATCAAGCCGAATGAAGCAACGCGGCAGTTCCGTCGGGTCCTCCGATAAAATATTTTGGAAACATTTCGAAATATATGTCTTCAGGCGGCATTCATTGAAGCTCAAGCTTATTCCATTGAGTAGCGCCAAGGAAAAATCCGACACGACCTCCAGTGGAAATTGTCCCGATTTACTAATAAATTTGCTCAGCCAAAATTGGATGCTGGCAGTATCATGCTTCGCCGACAGCATTTGGAAGACAGGAAATATGCTGTCGTCTCCCTCCATTACAATTTGATATAAAAACACGTAGCTGGATTCTCCGTTCGGTTTTACAATGGGTAACACAACGCTTCCAGTTGCGTCGACCGAAATTTTTTTAATGCTCCGTATCCTTGAGGTATATGTTTTTATTTGGGCTCCTGTGCAGTAAATGCAGAAAAATTCGTCCAGTCCGATGTCAAGGATGCATCCAGCCAATTCACCCTCATATTTCTTGAGGTATAAACTTGAAATTGGATCACGATCCTTTGTGATTCCTAGGTGCCTGTTAGTTGCCTCTTCACGAAGTTTTCGCAAAGTTGGTAGCTTTGGGATGTAGCTCGGCTCTGGGTCGTTATCTTTCATGTCCTTGGTTGCTTCCTTTCTCCATAATGCCGCTTTTTTCAAAACCAACTCTTCCCCGATTTCAATTCGTCTGGATCCAGTGCAATGCCGTTTCTTACTGTGTGGAATACCTCGTGTGTCTGGCACCGAAACGGAAATCGAGATGCCGCACTGCTCCTCGGGTTCCACAAGGCAATGTCCTTTTAATTTGGAATTACACTCACTGCAATATGCTTCAATTTGAAGCCAAATATTTTCCACTTTGTCTGAGATTTTCGCCTTCTTAAAATGAAATGCACACGGAAGCGGAACTTTTTCGTACACGGCCTTAGCTATAGTATGCGTCCAGTTGGGTTGTAGATAGTTCCGCGATCTCGAATCCTTCTTCTGATCATCCTTAGGGGCAATTGATCTCCACTCCTCTTCATCCAATTGCAGATTTAAGTAGAGAATGGGCAGAGGTCCATTCTTTGAGGGTTCGCTGATCTGGAACTCCGGGTCCTCTTCAGGTGCCGTACTGTTTAACGTGCTATTATTAGCAGTACTATCCGATTGCGTAATGCCACTTCTTTCTTTCACCACTGCCAAGATGTTATTCCTGTTGATTCTGGCATGAAAATTTATTGTCTTTGCACTGATAGTTCCTCTCAATTTCTTACTGGCTTCCACCCAAACATTATCATTTCTTGGCTTTAGAGCTCCAGTTTCCGTAAATATGTTGACGCTGCAAAGCGCTTCCACCAATGTGGGGACATCAACTTGTGGCTTGGCTGGCATCGTGTTAGTATCAATTTATGGTTTGCAGAATAAATAAAATAAACAAGAAAGGAAGCTAGCTTCGGCCAGCCGAAGCTTATATACCCTTGCAGATCATTCCTATTAATTAACAAATCGCAAAAATGTTAATTTTCTAATATTTCTCATTAATTTTCCGATCGTTCCTATGGCAGCTATATGATATAGTCGTCCGATTTTGATCAAATTAAAATTGAAATTCGGAAATATTTAAAAAGAGTCATATCCTAGAGTAGAAGATAATACAATAAAAATCAAAGAAGCTAGAATTTATTTCCTATTACTTTTCCATTAATTTTCCGATCGTTCCTATGGCAGCTATATGATATAGTAGTCCGATTTTTTAAATAATTAATTCGAAATTCAGAAATATTTAAAAAATAACATCCCCAAAAGTAGAAGGTAATATTTCAAAAAACACCGAAGCTAGAATTTTTTAAAGTTTTTTTCTTCCGATCCTTCCTATGGGAGCTATAAGATATAGTTGTCCGATCCGGTCGGCTCCGACATATATACTACCTGCAATAGAAAGAAGACTTTTGCGAAAGTTTCGTCCCGATAGCTCAAAAACTGAGAGACTAGTTTGCGTAGAAACAGACAGACGGACAGACGGACAGACGGACAGACGGACAGACAGACAGACGGACAGACGGACAGACGGACATGGCTAGATCGACTCGTCTTGTGATGCTGATCAAGAATATATATACTTTATGGGGTCGGAAACGTCTCCTTCACTGCGTTGCAAACTTCTGACTGAAATCATAATACCCTCTGCAAGGGTATAAAAATTTTCACAAATTTCACTTTTGTAATCTGTATGCTTTATTTTTGCAACACGGTCACTGTTCACTAAAAAATTTTAAAGGCTTAAATAATGAATGTATATTTTAAGAAATATACTTTTTTAAATCCTTCGCGTCGAAATGGATATTATATCTTATCAATTCAAAAAACTCTTCTTAATAAAATAAAATAAAATTTCAACCAAGAGGATAAATTCTTTTCTTAAATAATAGTTTAGTAATAGTCTTAGGCCAAATTTTTTTATGTTGTTTTTGTATGTTTTTTTTTTAAGAAATCAAAACTAAAAATAACTAAAATTATAATTCTTAAACGTATGTTAATATTAAAAAAATATATATATATAGATCTAAATAATTTTTAGAAATACAAGAATAAGTCTTTGAAAAGACTTTATTCTTATTTTTTTAAAAATTAGATAAATAAATCAAATAAATAAATATATGGGGTATACTTGCAGTTTTCGCAGTTGTAGTATGGTAAATTCCTCTTTGGCACTACACCGTAAAACAGCAACACTGACGTGACACGAAATTCTAGTATCGTGCGAGTGTGTAAAAGTTAAGAGAACACAAATTTATTTTTAAAATAAAATTAGAAGAAATCACAAAGGGGCGCTTAAAGTTGATTAATAAAAATGCAACTTAAAAAATTTGTATGTCTTTTAATTAAAATTCACAAGGATGCGCAAAATAAAACACAAGGACACAGAAAATATAAGACTAATTATAAAATTCAGATTTTGGAAAAAATTCTCGACAAAAATTATATTAAAATATTTTAAAAATGTAAAAAAAACAAGATTTTAAATGACTGTAAACAAAATTAAATTTTAATATAAAATTTGAAAAACAAACTTGAAAAAATTGCAAGTCTTTAAAAAGACTATAAACAAAATTTAAAAGGATGCGCAAATAAAACACAACGACACGGAATATCCTACAATTTCGTGCAACGCCACTTCACTTCACTTCAATTTTTTTGTGAAACCTTGTGAGTTGTCACAACACTGATCACAATTGTGCACCAACACTTATGACACGGCACGAAATTCTGGTTTTAAGTAAATATCAAAATTATACTTTTATAGGAAATCAAACTTGAAAATTTTGCAAGTCTTAAAAAAGACTATCAACAAAACTCACAAGAATGCACAAAACACACAGACACAGAATTTCGTGCAATGCCACTTCGCTTTAATTCACTTTAAACAAAACGATGCTAGTACTGTACTGTTAATCAAATATCGCGCACAACTTTTCACTTCACTTTTTCACACAAAAATAGACTAATTCGGAAGTGTGGGTGTCGTTTTTTATACCTAATATGAGATTCGAGGAGGAGAGCGAATTTTGAAATTGAGACAAGTGTTTCAGGTTTAAAATTGGCGCAGGTTGCGGAAAATACCTGCTAGGTTAAAAACCCTAAAAAGTGTCATAAAAAATATGCACCCTTTCGCACAGGTACTAACATATTCAAACCCTAGGATCGAACGAACCATTCATAGCTATAAATATTTTGAGTACTACCTGCTAAACATCTTAGTACAAAAGTTAGATGTCTAAATTACCTGTTTTTGTTTTGCATAACACCTTTGACCCCCATACCCCACGTACTAAATTTAGAAAGTAGGTAATCGGTTTAAAAACATTTTTAAATTAAGTTTTAAGAGGTGGACAAACGATAATTTTCATTTATATTTAGTTTTAAGGGGTGGGCAGTGAATTTTTTTTAGTTTTAAGGGGTGGGCAAACGATGGTTTTTATATAAAATTAGTTTTAAGGGGTGGGCAGTGAATATTTTTTAGTTTTAAGGGGTGGGCAAACGTTTGTTTTTATAAAAATGTATTTTTAAAGGGTGGGCAGTCAATATTTTTTAGTTTTAAGAGGTGGGCAAACGTTTGTTTTTATAAAAATGTATTTTTAAAGGGTGGGCAGTCAATATTTTTTAGTTTTAAGAGGTGGGCAAACGATGGTTTTTATATAAAATTAGTTTTAAGGGGTGGGCAGTGAATATTTTTTAGTTTTAAGAGGTGGGCAAACGATAATTTTTATAAAAATGTATTTTTAAAGGGTGGGCCGTCAATATTTTTTAGTTTTAAGAGGTGGGCAAACGTTTTTTTCCAAAAATATTCAGTTTTAAAGGGTGGGCAAACGATTTTTTCTTAAGGAAAAACTTATAATTAAGATAACTTTTGAAGTATAAATTTTATCAAAATTCTAAAAGGTGGGCAAACGTGGGCCAACGATACTCTTACGATTAAAAAAAAAAAAAATCGAATTCCAAAAATTTGTGACGTGGGCAAAAAAAACTAATTGGTGGGCAAACATGGGCAAAAGATGGGCAAACGATTCCGCTATTCAAATTTCAAAAATTTCATTTTTGTCAACCCAGCTTCTTTGAGCTCGTAAACATTTCTGATGCAATTGCATTTCGCACCGCCCCCTTTTCATCGCCTTTTCGCCGTTCAGGAGCCTTCAACACCATCATCGGATTCCCAGTGCCCATATCCACACCCCCATCCACATCCACATCCACACCCATCATCGTCATCGTGGTCATCATCCGTACCGTTTTAATCAATTATAATTGCTAGCATTTTTGATTAGTTGGCACCTGCCTCAATCATCTGCAACGTCCGAAATGGTCGGAATCGTTTTGGTCAACCATACACAGAGCAACGGATGTGGGATGTAGGTTTTGGGCCTCTTGGTTCTGTTTCTGTTTCAGTTTCTGTTTCAGGTGCCTGCTGCCTGGAAATCCGAAATCCGAAATGTGAACGGATTGGAATGGGGATATTTCGTATATATACCGACACAAATTGGAGGACGAAGAGCGGCTGGCAAACATTTTACGTAATTGCGCACATATTTAAATTGCGTTCCATATTGCACAATACATCAAATTATGGCCCAAAGTAAAGTAAATCTGACAGTGCGGACAGAACGGACAGTACGGACATACGGACATACGGACATACGGACATACGGACAGACTGGATGGAGCTGGAGACCTAAGGCCAGTTAATAAGTAAGCCGAAGCATTTATCCGGCTGTCCATGTCCGGACTTTGTCTTTGTCTCTCTCACATTTTGCATTTTGCATGAGATTTTTGCGGGGCAAAATATACCGGACTGCACTGTAATTTATTTAGATTGTCTTGTGCAAATATTTATGCACATCGTTTCATTGATTTATAAATCAATTGCAGCCACCGGGCGAAATCCCCGGGGCCCCTGGAGACCGGGCTCCCAAAAATGCTGCCCGTAATTAATAAAGACAAATTACCTGAAAGCGATTTTGGGAACCCAAAATGTCCCGAAAACTTTGTGGCACGGCCAAAAACTAAGCAGAGCTGGAGAGATCCCAAAGTTCAAAGCTAATCCCTTATCATCCGGCCTGCCTTGACTGCCGATCTGGATTAGTATTAGGTTCGAATGGCATGGCCAATTGTCCCCCAGTTTCGGGGGCATTAAACTCCTTGGCCTCCATTCTGGCCATATTCTTATCCTTATCCTTAGCCATGGCTGGTTAAGTTCGCAACTGATTTGATTTCATCTCGGCCAATTTTCCTCAGATGGGCGTGCTGCCACGCCTACAGCTAAGCGCTCCATAACAAAGGGAACGACTTAAAAACACTCCCTCGACCCACCACATCCCGCAAAAAGGACTTATCGGCACAGATGAGGTCACACAAATAGCACAGCAAATAGTTAGTTAGATATCACCCAATCACATACTGTTTTGAACAGATAACAAAATAATAAATAAATCCATGGTATTTTTCGGGTGATCTTGGAAAAAATAAAATTTTTGCCAATTTTCATTTTTTTATATTTTTACGAAAAATTAAAAAAAAAATAAAATGTCCATGTTTAAATGCCAATCGATTGGAAATTTAACAAGAAAGGAAGCTAGCTTCGGCCAGCCGAAGCTTATATACCCTTGCAGATCATTCCTATTAATTAACAAATCGCAAAAATGTTCAATTTTCTAATATTTCTCATTAATTTTCCGATCGTTCCTATGGCAGCTATATGATATAGTCGTCCGATTTTGATCAAATTAAAATTGAAATTCGGAAATATTTAAAAAGAGTCATATCCTAGAGTAGAAGATAATACAATAAAAAGCAAAGAAGCTTGAATTTATTTCCTATTACTTTTCCATTAATTTTCCGATCGTTCCTATGGCAGCTATATGATATAGTAGTCCGATTTTTAAAATAATTTATTCGAAATTCAGAAATATTTAAAAAATAACATCCCCAAAAGTAGAAGGTAATATTTCAAAAAACACCAAAGCTAGAATTTTTTAAAGTTTTTTTTTCCGATTGTTCCTATGGGAGCTATAAGATATAGTTGTCCGATCCGGTCGGCTCCGACATATATACTACCTGCAATAGAAAGAAGACTTTTGCGAAAGTTTTGTATCGATAGCTCAAAAACTGAGAGACTAGTTTGCGTAGAAACAGACAGACGGACAGACGGACAGACGGACAGACGGACGGACAGACGGACATGGCTAGATCGACTCGTCTTGTGATGCTGATCAAGAATATATATACTTTATGGGGTCGAAAACGTCTCCTTCACTGCGTTGCAAACTTCTGACTGAAATCATAATACCCTCTGCAAGGGTATAATAACAAGTTCTGAGAGGTATGAAAATCCATATTTGGATCAATATTTCCGTTGTGTCGTCCAAAAGACTGTTGTTTTTTTTTTGGGTATTCGGGATTTCGGTTTTTGACAAAAATATGATTTTTCCTTTTTTTCCTGTAACTTGGCCAAAAATGGTCTTAAACAAAAAATACGCACTGTTTTGAACAGATAACAAAATAATAAATAAATCCATACCACTTTCCGTATGATTTTGAAAAAATTAAATTTTTGTAAATTTTATTTTTTTTATAAGGGGTACATACATCATGATTTTTTGCAAAAAATTGCCAAAAAATAAAATGTCCATGTTTAAATGCCAATCGATTGGAAAATTAATAACGAGTTTTTTTCTTTGCTGTAACATATAATATATAGAATATACAATTTTAATTTAATTATAATTATTTTCGGTCCCTGAAATAAACCTAATGCGATGACCCGAGCTGTGGAGGTCCGTATTGCCTCAATGTGTGTGTATATAAAAAATATTTCACAGGCAATTTCGCATCCCCACCCACGTCCAGGCCCACGAGGAACGTCTTCGTCTTCGTCTTCATCCTGGCATTGGTCCTGTGGCTCCTGGTCCGGGGACATTCACTATTGTGCATACACAAACTCTAATAAAAAATTCAGTTCACGTCTCGAGCACTTATTGATACGTGAGCATAGATGACACACAATCTCACGCACATACCATACATACATATATGTAGTAAGTAGCGCATACATATGCATAGGGTCCTTTTCGGAGTGTGGGCCACCGGGGGCCCAAGGATATCGGCTGGGGACTCGGAACAGAAGGCCTCCCAGCCCAAGGGGCAATAACTGACCATGAAAAATGGACAGGAGTCGAGACATCGAAGGGGAAAAGGACTCGATCAATGTCAAGGAGACGAATCAACTTTAGACGGTAAGTCACTGGGTATTTAAAAAAAGTTCCTTGAATGAACGGGAAAGGATTTGGGTGATAAATCCCCCCCACTCCGGTGAAAAGTACTGGTAAATGTGATATTTAAAAAGAAGGCAACAACAAGATTGTTCTGAAATCCCCCCACAAATAAATCCTGGATATTTTTAATTTCCCTATATTAAAATAAATATTTTCTTAATAGTAATTCTTTTAGTTCTAAAAAAAATGTTCATAGATAATTTATTTGGTTATAAACTGTATTTATTAATTCCCAAAATTCAAATAAATAAAAAACTTGTTTAAAAAATATCTAAATTTAAAGGAAGCTTTAAACTCTGATTCCCCATACTTTTTCAAGGAACCCTACTTTAAATTTATCAAATTGATGAGAAAACTGTTCTGAAGGTGTTACCAAGTATTTGTTTTTTTAGTTTGTTTTTTTAAGTAAATTCTATGCTCGCCAAAACCAATGAATTGAACTAATTAATTAGTGAATTTCGGCGATTCTGATAAACACACATGACAATTTTATTAAGGAGAATTTGAATATATATGTATATATATGTATGTCTGTAGGTATATAAATAGATGAATATATGTTCAATCGAGTACATATAATAAGCAAACATACACATGCCGTTTTGCGAAACAACTCAATTAACATTATTCATTCAAAAACAATAAATTGTCATAATTAAGCTTGTATGCTTTTGGCGCTCTTTGACCTGATAGAAAAATAATAAAGGCGAACAAAATCGATTTTCTGCACGAATTGAAGATTCAAATATATGTACAAAAGGTTCACCATTATTTCAACTTTGGCTTATCTAATAAAACTATTTTGCGAAGTATAAAGACGATGCCATTATGATTATCTGGTTAATTGATTTAAGAAAGTGAGAAAAAAATTATCACAAAAATCTCCCGCAACGTTTATTGTTATTTCTGGACTGAAAGTCCACTTTATTCCACAAACAGGGATCATTTTACAGTAATCTGTGTACCACAAGACCTTCGGCATGTACAGATTTTTAAAATTCCCGTTTAATTCTGAATCGCGAGATATCTCGTAGTCGGTTGAATGTCCCTGCTCGATCGAAGCGATCGAGGGCATTTTCTACTTCGTTGCGTGTCCATTTCTTAAGTTCTCTTGAAGAAATTGGCCTTTTCTTGAGATTACGTTTAGTCGGCTGAAAGTCCCTGCCGTCTTTCAACAATTTGCGAAACCTCTTGGCCTTCAAGCGATCGAAGGCATTTGATATTTCAGCCCTCGTCCATTTCTCCAATTCAGTGGAACAAAATGGAGATCTCCTATTTGGGAAATTTTGTTGTTTTAATTTTCACATTAATTTTTCATGAAACACTTACTTTGGTGGTCTGTGGCCTGCACTTAGTTTCCTAAGTTTGTACCGAAATTGTTTTCTCATAATTTCCACAAGCAAATTACTACATTCTACGCACACCTGTCGAATATTCTCCTGCTTCTTAATCTTGGGCAGCGGCGGATATTTATCTGGCCTGCTGGCCCGCAACTCTTGTTCCTTGGCCAGTCTCATTCGGTCCAAAATTCCCTTACCAGAATTCGCACGCAGGCCAGGGAAATTAGGCCCCTTGATAGGGACACAGTGCTTGCACTGGCATCCATTGATTTTTTTCATAGCGTAAAACATTTTCCTTTAAACATTAGATAAAAACAATAAAATAATTGTTTTAATTGCACATAAGTTTTGGGGGCTCACCTCGAGATGTAGTCTTCAGCACAGAAAAATTGTGAAAGTGGGACAGGTATATTTTTTGACACTTGCTTGACATTTGACGTTTATGAGAAAATGTTCAACAGCACTAAACTTTATAATACTAAGAAGTACTTGGTTAAATTTGTATTTTACAATACTTATTCTTTTAATTAATGAAAAATTGGTTGTACAACACTTTATAGATATAATAACTTAAAACTACTTGTATAAAACCTGTTAAAAATATTCTTTTGTAACAAAATATTTTTTGTTTATGTTTTGATCTAAAAAGTACCTTAAAGCCTTCTTACAAAGTAAAATCTCTAATATTTGTTGAACAAAGTGGCAACCCTTTGTTTTTCTTATTGCCCAACAAGGATAATGTGTCAAATCATTTCTTGGCTTGCATTTTATTTTAATTTTATACAATAAAAGCTTTTTAAAACAAGTTGGCAAAATAACTTCGCCTTGCAAAAATGTTTAGAATTCATATCAAATTATCTTAAAAATCTTTATATATTGAAAGTCCAAGTACAATGTTTAAAGCATACTTTTGTGCACACTATCAAGTGATTTGAAATCACTAGAGATTTCTGTGGCCATAAAGGGGAAACATGGGGACAAGCACACAAAGAGTGGAACATTTTGGTAAGGCCACTTTGCGACATTTTAATTTAAATGCTAATCAGTTGCCAATAGACAAAAAAGAACGAACCTATCCCACCTCTCGAGTGGAGTTCATGTTTCAGGAACCGGGTGTTCACTAGTACAATGTGTGTTTGGGTGTGTGCAAAAATTGCAACTCATTTGGAGGTGGAAGTGGCAGTGGGATGGTGGATGGTGGACTGGATGGGCTGAATGGGCACAACAGCAACAGCGCTGCAATTTGTATTTAAAATGTCGGCCATTGTGGATTAGCTGAGACAGAGGAGCCCAGGAGCACGTCAAAAAACAGGGCACTCGAAGAAAAATGCAATGATGATCTTCCATTAGTCCCTTTTAATATTATTTTTTAATGTTCATCAGAAAAGAAGAAATTCATATACCATATATCAAAAGTTGTAATCCATCCTAATATTGAAAAAATCTTAAAAAAAAGAGACTTCTCTCCTGTATCCAAAACCTTTTAACATAAAAACTTAAAAATACCAAAATTTAGAAATATATTTTATAAAATCTGTGATCTTTACTCAACCAACCCTTTTATCAACTTATTTTTAGCAATATATTTAATAAATATTATTCCAAATATGACATAAATAACAATTATAATTATATCACATATTTAAATATAAATATTTTTGTTTTTACATAGAAATTAACAAATTTTCCAATTAAATTAAACATTTAAATACTTAACCATTAATTTGTTGTATCACAAATTGAAGTCAATCACACATATTTTTTTCTCGCAGTGCACATAGTCACCTGAAGCTCTTTGTTGTTGCTGTTTGGGTGCCGTGTCGTCATTATCATTTGCATTTGCATTTTCGGCCTGCTCACTGTCGGCTTGTTGGGTAAATATTGCAATTTTATGCAGCGTCCACGAGATGCCATCGAAGGAGTCGACACTTTGGCTATAAAAACAAATTGGACGGGGTGGGAGCACAAGGCCGCGACGAATGGTTAAACAAAAGCTTGGCTTTTCCACGTAACAATTTAAATTACAAATTCTTGAAATTTAAATTTAAATCTAATCGATAACGATTGGCGGCAATCGAATGGAATCGTTGAGATAAAAAAAAAGCTGTCTGCTGCGGCACTCTCAGTGCTAGCTAGAAGTAGCTAAAAGTAGCTATTAAAAGATAAGAGTTTTCTTTTACAAAATTCTTTTTTTTTCATTTAAAAATTATGGAAATAAATGCAGGAATTTTAATAAGCCTTCTCTTTCAAAGTAGTAAATAAATTGATCTCACTTGAAATGGGAAAAAAATAAAGTTTTAAAACTTTATAAAAAGAGGTTAGCATAATTATAAATAAAAAAAAAGTGCTCCCTATAAATTTAAATAAAAATTAAATAATTTATTTTTAATTTGTTGAATGTACTTTTTAATTAAAATTAGCCAATTTTGCTGGCTATAAAATAGCCAAGCTGGTCACCCTACCAGCTGATTGATAAGTTCGTTTTTTTCGTTTTCGTTTAGTTTACGTTTACTTTCTGTTGTTTATTTGTGAGCCATCGCTCATTCCGCCCGGATCGCCAGCCACGCCCCCCGCCCCCAGCCTCCAATTGACGTCCGGATGCAGTGCACCTGGGAGGAGAAGACGACGAGCGGCAACTGCCTGCTGCAGTTCACCAACTGCCGCCTGGTACGTGGCCACCGGATCATCCAGGAGGATCTGTGGGTTCGCAACGGACGCATCGTGAATCCGGAGCCCGTCTTCTTCGAGGAGCAGGTGAAGTCCCACAGGCGCATCGATTGCGGAGGCGCCATCATCGCACCCGGCTACATCGACCTCCAGATCAACGGTGAGTCCCTGACCCCCTGACCTTACACCGAAAAAAACGATTTGATTATTGGAATTAATTTAGTTCGAAGGTCCAAATAATTTTAAATCATTTTTACACAGATAAAAAATATATATACATATATTTGCATATCATACAAAATGAATAATTCGTAATCATAATCAAAGTCCATATCGGATTTTAAATTATAAGGAAATTATCAAAAAGATCTTCATCCATCCCCTTGATGTTTAATTTAATATATTTTCATTTAATTCTTTTAAATTTCAATTTGTTAGTTAAATCAAACAGTAATTTTATTAGTTAAATAGAAAAAAACTTGGTTTAGCAGTGGTATTTGAACTCGGTATTTTGTTACCAAGCCCTGGAAAAATGCTAATAAAATAGATTTCATTAATATTTATTAACATAAGCAAAAGATATATATAATAAATGATATTCTGCCCGCGATCCCATCAATTGGCACTTTCGCCGCGATTCAATCAGCCTCCAAGGTCATCGGTTCTGTTTACCCGTTGAGGGGCCACAAATATGGAGCACTCGTAATCGGAGCGAGTTAATCTTATCGTGACTTCAGAGGCCCCAAGCTCAGCCACAAGTACCGTACAGTGGGCATTTGCATCGAAGGCCCACTGTGGTTAAACTAAAGTCGCGATAATCGGGTTCTTTGTCTTCCAGAGACAAAGGGGAATTTTGCGATAAAGATTATCTATTTATTAGACGGAGCTAAATGTACCTGTATTTTAAAGATCCTAATCTTATTTCGGGTTTCATCTTTTTGTATTATATCTGTTTTCATTGTTATCTTACTATAAAGATGATATAATTATGTATTAGCACTAATAGATATTTTTATGGACCAAAATATATACCAATATTTATGAACTTTACTTTTATTTTTATATATTTATTTCGGAAATCATTTTATAAATAAATTTGGTCTTACAACAATTTAAATTTGTATCTTGCCATAAAGATGATCTATTAAAATATTCAATTCTGAAATGTTATTTATTAAATTTGTTATTATTTTAATTTGATTATTATTTATATTAAGACATAAATCAATATATGTATAATCAATTCGCATTTCGGGTCCCATCATGGAAATAAATGGGACGTTTTATCAATTTCTCTTTTTATCTGGCCATAGAGGTTGTAATTATGATAATAATTATAATTAATATGCACTCAGACATATTTGTTGGTCGGGAAAAAGTATATTCAGAAACTTGGCTTCTATAAAATAATTATTATTAAATTTTTAATGTTATATAAATCGTAACTTTGATATTAATTTGTTATTTCCCTTATAAAGGTGGCTATGGCGTGGACTTCTCCTACGACACGGAGACCATCGAGGAGGGCGTGGCCACGGTGGCTCGCGGGCTGGTGAAAAGCGGGGTCACCTCCTTCTGTCCAACGCTGGTGACCTCGCCGAACGACAGCTACCACACAATACTGCCGCGCATTCCCAGCGAAGTGCCCAAGGGCGCCGGCATCCTGGGCATCCATGCCGAGGGTCCGTTCATCAATCCCCAGAAGAAGGGTGCGCATCCGGAGAACTGCATTCAGACCATTGATAAGGTTTGTTTATAAGTTATTGATAGTAATTTAATATATTTGATAAGCTATTTTTGTAACCCTCCAGGGACTCGGCACACTGGAGGCCACCTACGGCTCCTTGGAGCGCCTTAAGATCATCACCTTGGCGCCGGAGAAGGTCACGGATCGGGAGGTAATTGGCCAGCTGGTGGACCGCGGCATCACCGTGGCCCTGGGCCACTCGATGGCCTCGCTGAGCGACGGCGAACGTGCCGTTCAGCAGGGCGCCTCGCTGATCACGCATCTGTTCAACGCCATGCTGCCGTTCCATCACCGCGATCCCGGCCTGGTCGGACTGCTCGCCTCGGACGCAGTGCCTCGCGGTCGCACCGTCTACTTTGGCATCATTGCGGATGGTGTGCACACGCATCCGGCAGCGCTGAGGATCGCCTATCGTACGCATCCGCAGGGCCTCATCCTGGTCACCGATGCCATCTCGGCTTTGGGGTTGGAGGAGGGCGTCCACCACATCGGACAGCTGCCCCTGCAGGTGAAGCAGGGCAAGGCATTTATTGCCGGCACGGAAACCCTCTGCGGCAGCATCGCGCCCATGGACGAGTGCGTGCGGATCTTCCAAAAGGCCACGGGTGAGGATTATTATTAAAGAATTAATTGACCTTTGCAGAAGGTATTATTATTTCAGTCAAAAGAAGGAGACGTTTCCGACCCCATAAAGTATCTTTATTCTTGATCAGCATCACTAGACGAGTCAATCTAGCCATGTCCGTTTGTCCGTCCGTCTAACTAGTCTCTCAGTTTTGAAGCTATCGGGTTGAAACTTTCCCAAAAGTCTTCTTTCTATTGCAGGTAGTATATAAGTCGGAATTAGCCGGATCGGACGACTATATCCTATAGCTCCCATAGGAATAATCGGAAAAATAATGGAACAAAATTCTAGTTTCGGTGTTTTTTGAAATATTACCTTCTACTTGTGGGAATATAATTTTTTAAATATTTCTAAATTTTGAATTAAATATTTAAAAAATTGGATCACTATATCATATAGCTGCCATATAACGATCGCAAAAATTAATGGGCAAATAATAGGAAATCCATAGGAACGATCGAAAAATTATTGGGAAATTAATTGGGAACAAATTATAGCTCCGTTGGTTTTTGTATTGTATTCTTTTCTACTCTAGGAATTTCGAAATGTGTTTAACTAAAATCGGACGACTATATCATATAGCTGCCATAGGGAAGGATAGAAAAATTAATGTCAAAACCATACGAAATTAAAAATTTTTGCGATTTCTAAATTAATAGGAATGATCTGCAAGGGTTTATAGCTTCCTTTCTCGTTTTATAATCAAATCCTCTTTGTCTTACAGATTGCTCCGTCGTCTATGCCATCGAGGCGGCCACCTTGCATCCCGCCCAGTGCCTGAAAATCGAGGATCGCAAGGGAACCCTGGACTTTGGCTCGGATGCGGACTTCATACTCCTGGACGATCGGCTCCAGGTGCTGTCCACCTGGATAGCGGGGACATGTGTTCATCGCACTGCCAAGTAGTGCAACATATATTTTCTATTCACCTGATGCAGGATGTATTTTATACCGAAGATTCTCCAATTAAATTGTTACATTTTATACATTCCACAGTTGGAAAAGAGTATTGATTTACCGCCAAAAAAAGTAGACATTCGGTTTATATGACATGGTTTAGGTTGTTCTTTATATTTTTAATCGGTAAATCATTTGGTGTAGACAACTAAACTAAATCCATATACAGTTACAAATAATTGGTTTACACGAACAAAAAAAAGATGTAGAATAAAATTACAAGGAGACAGGCAGGAGGCGTTGGGTTTTTTTTGGGGGCGCCGCTCCTCCTCTCCTGCGGTTTTGCTACTACATTCATGGCGTGCACCGTCCTTACATACACAACATGGAGATATACACGCGCGCACACCCACGCCCCCTTAAGTGTACACATATATATATTGAGTGTGCGGGCGCGCGGATGCACATAAAAACGATGCAATATATATGGTATTTATATATATATATATAGGCAATAATCAGAAAACAATTTCGGAACAGACTCTGGCTTGGATGAGTGACTGCAGAGCATCTATGGATCCCCTACCTCCCCCGATCGAAATCCTAGTATCGCCGGCTTAGTATCGACAGAAAACAAAGCGAAAGCAAGCTAGGTATGTATAGGCTATATACTATCCGATGTATAATATGTATAGGTGTTATTTATATCTAGGCTGAAACGCAAAACAAAACAAAACACTAAGCGGGGCTGGGATAGTTGGTTTAAGAAGTGCGAGTGATGGCGAACGAACAGGGATCGTAAGACTATATATATATCAAAAGTTACGTTACAAAAGTTGCTTATGTCTGCGTCTTTGTTATCTTAATCGTTTCGTGTGGCTGGAACTGATCTTGTGATCCTCTGACCATTCCATCTGTTATCTGACCACCACATCCGGATACGGGGTGTTTTTTTTCGTTTTGTAAAGTTGCTTCCAAATGTTCGTATTACAATATCTGTTGTTAAACTTTAGGTAGGTTGTTTCTGCTGCTGTTGTTCTTGTTCCATCTGCTATCTGCGTATACTCGTTATAAGTATGTTCCCTCCGTGCGATTGACCCCGGGTTTATTGCTTTGTTTCCCCTCTCTCGTTTTGTGCGGAGCAGTTTCAGAAACCGATCCCCACTCCATTCAATCCAATCCAATCCAATTCCGAATCCATCCAAGCACAAACCGGGTTAAACCACGCCCCGTTCGCCTGTTGAGCCGCCTTTTACGCACAGCACTTGCTGTAGCCCGGCGCCTTCTCCTGGTTCCGGCGATCGATGATCACGCGCTCCGGATTCTCCGCCGACTCGCGGCCCGATGTCTTGTCCAGAATGGCCTCGGCCAGCTCGCAGAAGGCCCGCTCGATGTTTATGTTCGATTTGGCGGATGTTTCCATAAACCGAATGCCGTGTTCACGGGCAATCTGAAAGGAGAAGGAGGAGAGGGGGTTTATGGACTTTGTAAACAAATTGATCAAACACAGCCATGGGGCGTGCAAAAAAAAAACACATACATATGTGATCAATGATCATTGACGAGCAATCAATAAATAACCCGATGAGTTCTAACCTAAATTGTGTGTCTGGCTCTTCCGGGGATATTCCTTTGCTTTGGTTAATTTGAAAGCTATCAAGTACATAAATTGAAAGTCTTTCTAGCTATCTAAAAGAGTTTATACCTATGTGCTACTATTATATGCAAAAAATTCATTCTTTTAGTTAATTGAAAACTATAAAGTACATAATATTGGTTTTTCTTTCCAGATAAATAAAATAAAATAATAGGAAAAAGAATACTATAAAGAGTACTATTACTTTTTTTTTAATTTCTAGAATAAAATAAGACCAAGATAGTCGCTATATGTTAACTTTATCAAAAACATTTTGGAAATCTTATACAATTTTGGAAATCTTATAGAACCTAAAAATATTATGGAATTCAGCTAAACAGAAATGTTTGAGGATAGGATCTGATGATTAGTAAATCCTTTTCTATTATTATTTAATTTCTAGAATATATTAGGATCAAGATAGTCGCTGTATAATTTAGGAATATTCCAAAAGTTAACCTTCTCAAAAACATTTCGGAAATCCTATAGAACCTAAAAATGCAATAGAATACAGCTAAACAGAAATGTTTGAGGATAGGATCTGATGATTAGTATTTCCTTCTCTATAATTATTTAATTTCTAGAAAATAATAGGAACAAGATAATCGCTGTATGATTTAGGAATATGCAAAGAATACTAATTTTTATATCAAAAACATTTTAAAAAAATCTTATAGAACCTAAGAATACGATAGAGTGTTTGAGGATAGGATCTGATGATCTCTATAATAGATCTCTACAAAGGAGAACCCCCATTGTATTGTCAATTAATGATCTCTGATCTGTTTTGGCTTGAAAGATGCTCACCGCTTCGCCGCGCTCCTTGTTGACCACTCGCTTGTCCGTCATGTCGCACTTGTTGCCCAGGATCATTTTCTCCACATCCTCGTTGGCGTGCTGGAATTGGATATATTTAGATATATTTAGGATTTAGTTTTTGATAATCGATCATGACCAACTTACCTCGTCTATATTCCGCAACCATTTGACTATATTCTCGAAACTCTTCTCGTTCGTTATGTCATAGACGAGCATTATGCCCATGGCGCCCCTATAATACGAGGTGGTTATCGTGTGGAATCGCTCCTGACCGGCGGTATCCCATATTTGCAGCTTGATCTTCTTGCCGCGCAGCTCGACTGTTTTGATTTTGAAATCGATGCCTGAAAAAAGATACGATACAAAATGTTTAGTGCGGAAAAACAAACGTAAATGTAGCCGCATGACGTCATTACGTATTTTGGGTAATGGAACTTGGAATTTGGGGATTTAAAGCAGTCCCCCTAGTGTTATGACGATGGATGAATCATTCGCTTGGTGGAACAGACATTCCAGCTAAATGTTTGCACGTCCGTATTACGTGTTCCGATTTGGGTTTAGTACAAATATAGTCACATTTCTTAAGTTTTTCGCATTATCACAATTCCAAGGACGATCGCAGCAAGCAGTGCGTCCGTCAGTCGATAAGGCAGTGCCACGCCCAGTCACACCCACACACACAGCCGCACATATCCTTAGGCTGTGCAGCTGACATGTGTATGTATGTATGTACGCGTGCCGATGTGCGTAAGGTCCCGTTACTCACCTATGGTCGATATAAACGTGGAGGTAAAGGCATCATCCGAGAATCGGAACAATATGCACGTCTTTCCCACTCCCGAGTCGCCGATCAGCAACAGTTTGAAGAGCAAATCGTAGGTTTTCTTTGCCATTTCCACCAAAACGAAACGCTCGCAGAACAAAGCACAAACACACGCACGCACGCACACTACACTCGCACACACACACACACACGCACGGATGCAGGTGACAAACGATACTATTATTTAAGCGCCTGCCCTTCCCGCGATTTTCCTCGTTTTTGGTTCGCCTAACTAATGAGCCTGAGATCTGGTCTTCTCCTTTAAGCCCTTGTCTCCTTCCCGGGTTTTAAATGCGCCGAATTACTTTATATTTTCGCTTTCAATGCGATACATGCGATGCATGCGATACTATCGATGTTTCTGCTGGTATGGCAACACCTTTTCTTTTAACTGAAACTATCGATTGGTGATTTAGAAAATCACCTATTTTTAAGAGGGGATTTTTTAAGTTTTAGAATTGGTGAATTGTTGAAGTTCAGTCAGTTGTACTATATAAAGGATACTTCTAGTTTTCAGACAAGGCTGTTGAAAATTGCCTTAAATCGTAAAAAACCACAGTACTCACCTTATTTTATTTATTTAACTCCAGTTGAATTTTCAACAATTTAGTAATTTAACAGTTTAGAGAATAGCTAACTAATTTATAAAGGCTCAGATTTATTTAAAAGTTGTATATTTTCTTTACAAAAACGAAAACAAACATCAAAATTAACAAAATGGACGGTTTTGGTTATATCAATCATTTGTAGAAGTAGCAGTTTTCCACTTAATTTTTTTACCCTAAAACATAGTTATCATAAAAACCTTATAATTTGTCTTAAACTTTCGTGCCTTATTTTTTTAAGTCAGACTTTATTTCTCTGTTTTTAATTCCGAATAATAGAAAAGTCACGACTTTCAGTTACCTGCTACTCTGCTACTTGCTACTCGCACCGTCTGGCAACCCAGCTCGCCGGAGCAGAGTTGCCAGAGTTCGCACCGTCTCGTTCGCAAATCAAAGCAAAAAGTTGGAGTTTTTTTCGCACAAAACAGAGGGCCAAAAGCCTGGACTCGAGTGATCCTGACCGCATTCGCATCCCGATCGCATCCAGAAATCCCCACACACAGAGCACCTGCACCCGCACCATGGACATCGACTGGCAGAACAGCCTGACGGAGCTGAAGGACCGGGGGCAGTACCTGCTGCACTCGGAGAAGTGGGCCGACTGCCGTTTCTTGGTGGGATCGGGCTCCTCGCCGAGCCAGCGCCTCATCGCCGGCCACAAGCTGCTCCTGGCCATGGCCTCGCCGGTCTTCGAGCGTATGTTCTACGGCAATCTGCCGGACAAAACGGATCCCATTGTCATCCCGGACGTTCAGCCGGAGGCCTTTGAGGCGATGCTGGAGTACATCTACACGGATCGCATCACCATCGGTTCGTTCGACAAGGCCTGTGAGCTGTGCTACGTGGCCAAGAAGTACATGCTGCCGCACGTGGTCACCCGCTGCACCCACTTCCTCTGGGCGGATCTCAGCCCAAAGAATGCCTGCCGGGCGTACGAGTTCGCCAAGCTATTCGATGAACCCCGGCTGATGCAGAGCAGCATGGACCTGATTGCGGCCAATACGCGCGAGGTGCTGTCCGATCCCAGCTTCCTGGACATCGAGGTCTCCACCCTGATGGCCATTCTCGACCAGAACCGCCTGAATATCGACTCCGAACTGGATTTGTTCAACTGTCTGCTTAAGTTTGCCAGCGAGCGGGGCATCCTGAATGAATCTGGGCAGGAAGGTGGTCCAATTGCCAAGGAATCGCCCGACACCAGCGCCGCCGGTCATGTGCTCGTCGAGGAGATCAAAATGGAGCCCGATGTGGCGGCCATGGTGCAGCATATGCATCAGGATGACGAGGGCGACAGCTTCGAGACGGCCTCCACTTCCGCGGCAGCTGCTGCTCCCTCCGCCGCCGTTGCCGCCGCCGCCTCGCCGCCTTTGGACGTGGCCTCCGGCTCCGACGACCTGGTCATCATCGACAGCGACGCCTCCGCCGATGCGGCCGCCAATATGATCAACATCATGGACGCCCAGCGCACCATTCTCGACGGCGCCATGCTGCGTCAGGCGGTGAAGAAGATCCGCTTCCTCACCATGACGCCCCAGCAGTTTGCCGAGGGTCCGGCGCGCTCCAAGCTGCTGCAGCAGCACGAGGCTTTGTCTATATTGATCAAGATCTCCAGCCCGTCGCTCAATGACTGCCACATGCCCGAGGGCTTCTGTGTGTCGCGCAGCACGCGTAATTTCTACGAGTCGGGGCATAGGCATGCCCAGCGCGAGTTGTCTTCTTCATATCGCACGGGAGCCGCTCCCTCGGGCGGCGTTTGCTTCCCGGGAGCAGGTCCTGCAGTCCGCGGAGGAGGAGGAGGAGGCGTCGTCGCCGGAGGAATGATGATGGGCAATGCCCCGCGTTTTGGTTCAATCAGCGCAGGCTTTGGCTTTGCCGGCGAGGAGCTGCCCGTGGGCGTGCCGCCCGAGGGCCGCTTTGGCGAGGGCTACGAGGGCGGCGGACCGGCTGCCCCGCCGCCTGCGAACGAAGATGAGGCGGGCGAACGAGGAGGACCGGCGGCTGCCAGCGGAGCAGCTCCCCCGGCAGCTGCCTCCGCCGCTGGAAACTCGCACAACGACATGGTGCGCGCCTACTGCATGCGCTCGCTGACCCGCCAGTTCGATTTCCGCAACACCAGCGTCACGGATGCGGGCGTTACCTTCCAGGTGGACACGAATATCTGGATACTGGGCGTCCAGGTGCCGACGCGTGTGCTGTGCGGCGAGCTGATGACCTCGGCCGGGTTTACAGAGCGCTACACCGAGGTGCTGTACGCGCACATTCAGGATATGCATGGCTCGAGGATCACATATACGCACTGCACTGCGCGAGTGCGCTACGACTCCCTGCTGGACATCACCTTCGATCGGCCCGTTTACATCTACCGCAATCAAATCTACAAGATCTACGTGGTGTTCAACAAGACCGGCTGGTATCCCATGTACTCCTGCGTGCCCGATGCCAACTGCAATCGCGTCAAGTTCATGTTCAACGTGGGCAATCCCACGGAATCCGTTCGCGACGGCCTCATCTACGCCATCATCTTCTCGACGCCCCAGGACCACGGCCGTCACCTGGTCGACTGAATCCCCAGGAGCAATAATTAGTTTACACCTACCTTTTTTTTCGATGTATTTTCTATGTGATAGATGTTGGCGTCTCTCTGGCCAAGGAAATTAATTGATCTGTACGCCGAATTGCTTCCCAATTAATATTTACAAGCTGGGAACTAATTCTGCACTGTTTTTTTTACATCACTTAACTTATTCATAGTTTGTGTTCCTTATCTAAATTGGCATAATACCTTGGATCAATCAATTAGTTTCGAAAGGCTGTTGCCAATTCTGCATTTATATTTTCGCGTGCTTGATTTCAGCTGCCAAATGATAGTGAAACAACTCTTCTGACAAACATCACCAATAGGTATACTTTGCTTCCAAACATATTTGTTTAATACTTAGGTTTTTGTGGATCAACAAGCTAATATTTTAGAATAAATTGGAATATTTCAATTTAATATAATATAATTAAAAGATTTATTAACAAAACTACGTCTGTTTCTATTTATTTGAAAATAACTTGGAAGGAAATGTGTTGAAAAAATGTACACATATGTTGATTAAATGAGGAACCATTTTAAATAATTTATTTAAAATCGAAACATTTTAAAGGAAAGCTAGAAAATATCTAAAATATTTTATCCACAGCTCAATATAAAATTTAAAAATATATAAAGGTTCTAAGAAAATAGTTTTTCCACCCCACAAACGATGACTTTTTAGAAATGTACAATAAATAAAATTAACTTTATTGCGATTCATATACAAAAGAGACCAAACAGCAAACAAGTTAATAATACAGGAAAAGAGACAAACAATGTGGAGGCGTTAAAAAAGCAACGAGTTAACAAGCTATTGGGCTAGGAAGTTTTTTACAGTGCAAGCTGGATAGAGAAAAGGGGAAGTCAAAGTAGTTAGTGGGGGCTTTACAGTACAGTGCACACTCGAATTAGTGAAAACCAAGGGAACCAACATAATAACTCGTTCAGAAGTTGCAGCAAACAAAAGGGATTTTTTCTTTAATTTAAACGTTCACATTATCGAGATTGCACTGTAGTCGGTTCGTGGGCAAATATATGTACAGGACGATCGGCAATCCCTCTATTTGCCGTAGTTGGCACAGCTTCCGCTGGCGTACTCCGGCTCCTCGCAGGTCAGCGTGTGCTCGTCGAAGACCTTGTCCTCGCCGCAGCTGATCAGGCGGGGATGCCCCTCCACGCAGGTGATCAGCCGGTGGCAGTCGCCGGACACCGGGAAGCGGGGGAAGGGCCAGAAGCGGGCGGCCACCGAGTTCGGATCCACCTTGGTGGGGCACTTGAAGCCGACGACAGCTGGAAAAAGGAATAGTTTTTTACTACTCTTTAGAATTTAAAAACCTAAAAAAAAAATTTTTTTTTTCTGAAATAATAACCTCTTTTTTACATATTTTTCACAAAAAAGTTTTTTTTTTATGTAAATCATTTTTAATGTCTAGTCTTTTACCTTCTTTATTTAACAAAAAAACCAAAAAAAGATTTTTTTTTGAGATAACCTCTTTTTTGAATATTGTTCACCAAACAGTTTTTTTTTATGTAAATCATTTTTAATGTCTAGTCTTTTACTTCTTTTTAATCTTTTTTATTTAACAAAAAATACCTTAAATTTAAATGGAAGAATTTTCAAAAATCGATTTTCAGAAATCGAATTACCAAATTTGAAAAAAAGAGTATTTCAAAAATATTTAGAAAAGGGAAAAATTGTTTTAGGTTTGCCTGATATTCATAGTAAAAATGAATTTAATTAGCAAGAAAATTTTAAATAAAAATATTATTGATTTCAATTTGGTTTTTGGACCTTTTCCGTGATTTTAAAAAAAGTTTACTTTAAAAAGAATACCTTGCATTTGTAAAGAAAGTTTGAAATCACTTAAAACAGTGTCTAAAAGTATGCAACGATATATTTTTGCAACCCAAAACACGGCATTTATTTGGTAAGTGGTTCGAAAAACCCAAGAGAACTCACCCTCGGGATTGCAGTGGTCCAGCAGCTGATCGGGCCAGTTGCAGCCGTGGATCCTTTCGTCGTAGGCCAAACCGGCGTCGCAGTCCTGCTCATGGGGCTCTCCGTGGGCGCACTTGATGTAGGTGGTGGAGCAGTCCTTGGAGACCGCGTACAGACCGAACTGGTACTCGCAGGCCGGCGTGGAGATGGGAGTGGCTAAGTAGGGGGGATAAATATTCGATCTGTGTCTAAGGACCCAAGAAGGACTACTCACGATCCCAGTGGCGACCCTTGCAGTCCACCGCCCAGTTGTAGTTGCAGTGATTGTGCACCGCGCCCTTGCCGTCGAAGAGCAGTCCGTTCTCGCAGGTCTCCAGGGTCAGGGTGCCGTTGGTGCAGAGGAAGAACTGGTCGCAGTTCTCCGTGTGGGCGTAGGCCTGTTCGCCGTACTTCTCGGGGCACTCCGGAGATCCCACGGCCAGGGCATGTCCTGCAAAAGCGAACAGGATGAAACTCAAATTAACTTAATCAGATATGTTACTATTCCTAAATACACTGATACAAAATTTCTTACTAATAATACTCGTTATAATTTTAAAGATTATCACTTTCATTTTTTTTTTCATTTTCATTGTATTGAAATGCCATTTCCAAAATCTATTTTACATTAATCATTGGTACAATGGTATGTAACTATTCCTAAAAATCTCACTTGTTTTTAATACACTGATAAAAAATGTATTAGAAATAATATTTATTATAAATTTCAAGATTATCCTTTGATAGGTTTTTATTGTATTGAAATACCATTTCTAATATCTATTTTACATTATTCAATGGTACAATGGTATTTAAATATTCCTCAAAATCTCACTGATATAAAATTTAATATTTGTAATAATTTTGAAAATGATTACTTTGATAAATTGGTATTGTATTCTAATACCATTTCCAATATTTTTTTTTTAATACACTGTAAAAAAAATAATATTTGTAATAATTTTGAAGATTATCACTTTGATAGGTTTTTATTGAATTAAAATACCATTTCCAATATCTATTTTACATAATTCAATGGTACAAATTATACTCTTAGATTAATCTGTGAATATCAAGTTCATCCTGACACCTTTTTTCTGTGGATATTTCTTATTGCGTATCCAATATATTTATCTGTTCCTGTGTTTTTCATTGAAAAAATCGTTTATTTCTGAAATGTTTTTTTGAGAATCTTTTTAAATTTAATATATGAAAAATGCTTAACTCTCGATTAAGGCTTTACTTTTGTTCTGTTTAGATCGAATAAAAAAATGTATGGCTGCCCAGAAGTAATCTTGAGAGTTATGGACTTATAGACGAGGCGACAAGATAGCATCGATTGTTTTTAAACGGTAACAACGATTTCCCACCATTGTCAAACCCGAATCGCAGTGGCGTCTACTTCCTTCCTGTCCGCCAGTCGGTCTATCTCTATCCATTAGCTTCCCCCCAATTCCCATTCCCGATCCTATCCCATCCGATCCACCTTTCCACCTGCCCAACTGGTTTTGATGCAAGTGCAAGTGACGCCACAATCGCGACCACGACACTTTCGCGCATCTTCGCAGCTCGTCTAGCGATTCGAATCGCTTTGCAAATGGAAATGGAGATGGAGCTTTGGAGCTGGGGAGCTGGGGAGCTCGGGAACTGGTGTGATGTAAGACCGAAATGCCGATGCCATCGAGATCGGGCAACAGGTTGATTGTTGACTGTTGATGGTTGACTGTTGTCCGTTGTCTCTTGTCCGTTGTCCGTTGTCTCTTGTCCGTTGTCCGTTTTCTGCCTACCTGTCTGCTTACAATTTTCTCGAAGCCCACAGCCGAAAATCATATGTGTATATTTAAATCTGTAGAGATTTCCGGTAATTTGTCTTGGTCTCGGTGAGAAAAAGCTATCAATAAGTTTATCTTATCATTTTAGTTCCTTATCGCAGGGGATTTTTTTAAAACTTATAAAATCTAAAATGATTTGAAGTATTTACTATTATATAATAGTCAACGATTAACGTTAATCTTTGGAAACTTTAATTATTTGTTTAGACAGTCCAAAAATAATTACCCTATAATAGATCGTTTAAAATAGATCTTAACTATCCAATGTCTTGTTATTGCTAAATGTTCGAAAAGAAACTCTCAAGATTTATATTTAATCGATCGCTTATCGAAAAGGCCAAAGCGTGTGGCAAATTATTCGATCCTATCGATTCGATCTGATCTGATCTATCCACCTTTCCGCTGGGTTTGGGCTGCTCGAAACTGGTTGCCTTGATTAACCCAGAACTAGATCGTATAATGCGAACGCTATCAAACGTAATTGTCAACTGGTTTGACGGGACCAAGTTCTACTTTTAACTGGGTTTGGCATTTGTTTTATTTAGTCCATTAACTTGCCGGATCGGATTGCCGATTGCCGATAGCCGAGGTATATATATATAATACATATATAGTGTATTATCCGCGCCCAGCACCAAGATCTCGGGCCAAGTGAGTCAGTAACAAAAGCAAAAGTGATCGAGCTCAGCCTGATCTGCATGCCAAATCAGCTATATCTATATAACTAAATGGATATAGCTTAAGATCGGGGTGTCTCGGTCAAAGTGGAGCAGGCAGGCGGGCTAGCCTTCGTCGTCGAAACCAGTAATTAAAATTTATTAAGATCCGAACTCGATTTTCGAAGTGAGAACAAAAGAGCTAACGGTCTTGTCTCGCCGATTCGAAGGGGCATTTGTACACCACATCCACAATATACTAACAATATATCGCATTTGGACACTCCACGCGATTGCAATGGAATTTTTGAAAGTAAAAGCTTCCATTTTCGAGGCACACACACGCAAGTAATTGAAAGGTTTGCGCTAATTGTAAGCGGGTGGGGTTAAAAAAACCGACCAAGGCGACCTAAAAATAATAAATAATAATAATAGTAAACAAAGTACTTACCACAGGCAATCCAGGCGAGGATAAGGACACTGCAAACTTGGAATCGCTGCATTTTTAGTTCCTGATTTTCGAATATAAATACCAGATATTATAACGGAAATGCTTGAGGAAACACAAGTAAATCACACGAACGCACCGTAAAAAAATATATATATTCAAATACGCGCAGCAAAAAAGTCCCCCAGATACCAGAAACCAAAGAAATGTTGAAACTTCCGCTCCAAAGAGGTCTGTACGTTTTAACGGTTACGCGTTCCAAACTCAACTGAAAAGATTTATACCGCGCTCCAAGAAGAAGAAGAAGAAGCGGCCGAGCTGCGACTGCGCAGCGTTGACTTCGATCGTTGTTTTTGCCGTTTGTTGGCAGCAAAAACACAAAAAACACAGAAAAAACAACAAACCAACAAATAAAAAAAATCCAAAAAAAAAAACACAAGAAACGTGGTCAAAAAACCGACTAAGTAAAAAACCAAACCAAATCGATACAAAAACAAAAAACCCCACAAAACGACACCAAAGTTTTGCAAAACTTAAAATTTGGTTTTTAACTTTTTGGGGGCGTTTAAAGGGGAGGGGGGGCGGTGTTTGGTGGGTGGTGCTGTGTGTTGTCACAGCTGCCATTGTTGTTGCATTGTTTGTGGTTGGTGTGAATGCAAAACGGGATTTGGGTTGTGCAGTGCTGCCAATTCAGCCATTTTCTCAAATATTTTTCATCCGCCACAAGAAAATCAAAAAGTTGGAGGTTTCTGATCTAAAGGATAAACCTTTGTTTTCCTTATTCTCACTTAAATACCAAATTTTATATCGATCGGATTAAAAATATTACACTCATAGAAAAAGGTGGGAATAATATCTCTAGAGGTTTTAAAGATTAAAGTTTCTTATCTGAAGGAAATAGAAAATAGGCAATCGTTCGCTTGTTATACTTTTGATAATATTTAAACATGTTTGAAACCTTTATCAAAATATTAAGCATTGTCAATCTCCAGAAAGTATGCAGAATTGTTTTGAAAGGTAGTTTACATCCGTTTCACTTAAACTTTTATTTTAAGAAAATTAAAAATTGATTATAAGTAAGTACTATAATATGCTATTTTTATAAATCCTAAATCAAGTTAATATATAAAAACTAAAGAAACCACTTGGGTGTTGAAATCACTTGGGTATTGAAATCACTTTGGTATTTAAATCACTTATAAAGGTGCCAAAAAGTATGCAGTGGAAAAATAAGGACGTCTTTCGGGATGAATATTTTTGCATATTCTTGGACATCTTTGAATTTTCAAGGAATTACGAAACGTTTTTGGACCATTTTCATTTAGCCATTTTCCATTCAGCTAACTGGTGAAAAGAAAAACCGCCAAAACCTGTGGTCTGAGGAGGAAATCGGGCCTCTCTGCCAACGTGTGTGATTGAAAGTAAAAGGCAAAGCTCGCGCAGACCATAAGCTTCATTCATGATTGGATGCCGTTTGCCGATTGCCGTTACATTGTTAACTATTGCAAAACTTTTGCTTTTGCTTTTGCTTTGCTTTGCTTGTGCTGCTGCTGCTGCTTCGGCGATTGCATAACATCTCTTGGCTGCTTTTTATTTTCATTTACATGTGCGGTTGCTGCTCTTTTTCGCTTTGCTTTGGCCACTCGGGTAATTAACGACTCTTTCTGTCCGTCGGATTGACAAAGGGCCATAATGGATGAATGGACCCAACCAACCGCCCACCGCCATTAACCGATATTACATGCATGTATATTTTTCCCAGAGTTGCGTGTTCAGTGAAAGGTTTGATTGATTAGTCGATCACACTCTTCGCTCGATTCAAATACAAAAAGCGATCATAATTATCCCCAAAGAAGATACGATGCACACTAATTTTCTATAGATTCGAAATCATTTTTTAATCAAAGACGAAGAGAAAATTAATGGGATTTTCTTACATTTACAGATTTACAGTCGAATGAGTAGAATGCCTTATATAAAATAGGTAAGAGGTAAATATAAAAATTAGATAAAGTCAAATATTGGAGGGCTCGCACACATAGCATTTGAAATAATAACAGTCTCGGATTGAATCAATAAATAGCCTGGGGTTTGTCAAATTTCAACTATAAAGTAGCATAGTATAATGGGAATTTAAGTAAGTGTGAGGAAAAAGATGAAGAAATGAAGGTAGAAATTTAGAAAGATAAGGGGGAAGATATTTAAAGCGAAAGTTTTAAGTGAACTTGAAATATAAAAGTGTTTAGATATAGGAATGTAAAATAAAATGAATATAATAGAACAATTCAGGTCTCTAAGTAGATTAAAAAAAGAAAAAGTTATGAAATATAGGAACCAGAAATGTAATCAAAAGATATAATAGGAAAATTCAGGTTTATGTGTAAATTTAAAGATATAAAGGAAAATTGTAAAATATAGGAATCAGAAATGTAATATATTAGGAAATAATAATATTGAGATAAAGCCTAATTTTATATTTATCAAAAAGAGGTTAAGAAAGTTATAAGTTAAGAAAAGATCGCAGAGAAATAGCTAAAAGGAAAAGTATAGAGCACTCAGTCTGAGAAGTGGGAAGGATAGATAGTTTTTGGTAGGTATAGTTTATAAAAAATTCAGTTTATTCTTTTGTATAAAATTAGGGTGAAAGTCTGAAAATGGGAAATATATACACAACAATTGATTAGAATTCGGTTGGGCACAGAGAAAATCAGATACAAATAGTAGAAAAGGAGGTAATTTGAGATAGATCGGATAGCATAGAAGAAAAAAAAGAATAGATAGATAGATAGAAAGATAGAGAGTAAACAGAATATTGAAGTTTAACTGCTACACATACGTTCTATAGGAAATGGGCTAGAACTACTAAATTTAAGTGACTAAGACGCGAATCTGTGTTGTGTTGTATTGTGTTTTGTTTCGATTGTTTTTTTCTCAGTGTGGTTCATGAGTGTGGTGGTGAGTGGTGGTGGTGGTGGTGCTGGTGGATTGTGTGATGAGAAGGGCCAACCGGCCGAGTGGCTTAGTCCTTCTTGTCGTCCTCCTTGTACCAATCCTCGCAGCCGGCGACATTCTCGGGGGCATCGCACATCTCGGTGGCATCGTTGTAGACCTCGCCCAGCTGGCAGCCCAGATCCCTGGGATCCTCGCCGTTCAGGCACACGTAGAACTTCTGGCAGTCGGTGGGATGGGGGTACTTGGGATGGGTGACCACCTGGCCGCGATCGTCGGTCTTGGGCTGATCCTTGGGGCACACGAAGCCGGTCTCGGAAGTTCCTAAAAAATATATTTTATTAGTTTCGAAAATCTCTTAAAGACCTATAAAGGGGACCCTTACTCTGCTCTGGGTTGCAGCCCTCGCGCTTAGCGGTATCGGGCCACACACAGGTGCCCGAGTACTCATCGAAATGGAGGCCCACGGTGCACTTGGTCTCCAGGGCGTCGCCCTCGATGCAGTTGTAGAAGATGTTGCACACGGCGGGATCGGGATGGGCGAAGAAGCCGTTCTTGCGCGGGCAGTACTTGCTGGACTTGGGCTCCTCTGTAAAGGATTACGGGGATTAGAATTAATTAGTCCGTAAATCTCTTAGGGGTTTTAAGAAGAGCTTGACAATTATCGATATTTTCGATATTTTCACAATATTGATTCGATATCATCGATGTTTTGAAGTAGATCTTGAAAAGTATCGATATTTTTAATATTTTAACAATATCTATATGAAATTATCCATGTTTTTAAGGGAAAACTACTTTTAAGTGTCGAAAAATAGCAAACAATCGATATTTTTGCAAACTCTATTTTGATGGGAAAGCACATATTAAATATCGAGAAATAGAAAACTGTCGATATTTTTTCAAGCTCTAGTTTTCAGGGCAATTTAAAAAGAAATCTCAAGATATATGAAATAATTTATGGAATTTGTGAAATATATTTTTAATCAGTCTTTCAATATGCAGAAATTTAGAAAAAAAAGTGGTTTTTAATTTCTCAGGATTAAGAGCCTAAAAGTACACTACAATTATTTGTATTTAAAGCAATGCAATTTACCATTGAACTGTTTTTTTAAAGTGTAAATTTGATTTAAAGAAATTAACAATTTTTAGACAGTTAAAATAAAATAAAATAAAAAGTAAATATAACTCGTTCATAATAAATACGATAAACAAAATGAAAGCAATAGCCTGAAAAATGTGGTCTGTTTTTTTTCTCCTTAATACCCACTAAATGTGATCTGTTATCCATATGGCCAAGTTGAATTCGCCTTGACATACTTAGTGGTCGTATTCGTAATACGTTGCATAAACTGGTTTATTCCCGAGGGTAAGGGCAATGGCAGCATATGGCTAGTTAATTAATTTATAATGATAGCGATCCACTTACGGAGCTCCGTGCGGTCCTCGCAGTCTACATTGAAGGGCTGGTCGCACTTGTTGAACTTGCGGTTGAGGGGATCGAAGACCAGGCCATCGGGACAGAGCTTCGCCTTGGCCACTCCATCGTCGCAGACGTAGAACTTGTCGCACTGCACCTCATCGGCGAACTGGCCATTTGCCTTCGGGCACTCAAAGTTGCTGGCGGCGGAAACGGCTAAAAGGGGGGAAAAATAGGAAAAAAGAAAAACCTTATAGTCAACTTGTTTTCCCACTTTCACTTTCCTCAGTCACACACGAAAGTGTAACAAGATCGAACCAATGCACTCGATTCATCGATCGCAATTCCGCATTTGCGGTTTCCTGCTTAAGAAACAGGTTTACTTCAGGGATAATGGATAAATCAGATCAGAATCTGATTAAATATGGCAAAAATATAGCCATTATATTTGATTTTCTTTATGAACATCTCTATAATATCCCATTAAAAGGTCTGAAAAATCTTTAGAGATTATTAATCACATATAAAAGCATCTAAAAGTATGCCAAGATATTTGTTTAAACCGAATTTATCTAATTTTCTTTATAAAGATCCCAATAATATCCCAAAAAGGTGTGAAAAATCCTTAGAGATTATAAATCACCTATTAAAGCATCTAAAAGTATGCTAAGATATTTTTGAAACCGGAAGTCGGGAATTCCTGTTTCACAGCATACTTTTAGAAGCCTTTTTTCCGAAACTAAAGATTTTACATGTTAAAATTTTTTTTTTTGGTGTTTCTGTGTACCGAGTTCAATGCACTCTTTCGTTTTCAGAAAAGTAACGCTTTTTTTTTTTTTGACTTGGCCAACAAACTGCAGGAGTTGCATAACCAGCGACTCTTGGGCTTGGCCAGCATTCCAGTTTTTCCAGACGGAAAAAGAAAAACCAGCCGGCCCTCCATCTCCACCATCTCGTTTATGCTTACGGATTGGATTTAAGGCTAGGACGCAATCTTGCGAGAAGTCTAAATGTCATTAGCTATAGCCTGTAGCTTATAGACTTATGGCCAAAAAAAAAACGCTCGGTATGCAAAATACAAACATTTTGGTGTCAGTGTCAAAGCAATTAGCAACAAGTTGCTACTTCTACGGATCGGATTGAATCGGACCGGATTTTATATTGCATTGAATTGGCCAAAAATCACTTTAAAGTTTAAACGTTAATCCCACGGCTCCATATATCCAAATATCCATTGTTTGACTCCGATTCACACTCACTTGTCGCCACACACAGCGTCACAGCAATGGCACATAAAAATAACTTCATTTTGGACTGTTATTAATAAAAAAAAATAAAAACAAAAGAGAGACGATCCTGGGAAACTGGGAACTTGGGCCTCTGAGCAACTTATCGCGACTCAAGCGCTGCGATGGTTAAACTAAACTAACAACGGAACGCCAAAGAGGCGCACTTTTCAAGACTTTTTACCGGCTCGGCTCCCAATCGACGTTGACGGCGACGCCGGCGTCGACTGCGGCCGAGCGATGCGAATGGGCGGGGCCACCACCGCCCCCGCCACTGCCACTGCCACTTCCACCGAGCCAAACGAAACCGAACCAAGCCAAACGAGCTGGCACTGCGACTGGGGCTCCAAAGGCGGTAAAGGCGGCTAAGGCGGCAAAGAAAGGCGAGCCGGAGATGTAATGGCACAAAAACAAGAAAGTTCCAGAGACGAGGTGCGGAAAACCGCTGGCGGTATGCCCTAAGTAACTAAAATCTTTCGACGCGAATTCTTCAGAGCAGCCCAAGCTCGATCTGTGATTCAAGCGCCATCTAACGGCCAGAAATGGAAATTCATTTTATTTGGTGATGATAATTTTTATGTCTAATAGTGATTTATTTGCCATACTAAAAGGAACTGAAATCTGTTAACGCGAATTCTTCAGAGCAGACAGAGTTTAGCGCCATCTAATGGCCAGAAATTAAAATGCCCTTTATTGTGATCTAATTGTGATTTATTTGGCATACTGAAAAGAACTAAAATCTATCAACGCGAATTCTTCAGAACCGACAAAGCATGATCTGTGTTTTAGGTAACATCTAACGGCCAATGAAATGACAATTCTCATTTTTAGATGGTGATATTTTCTTTGTCTAATTGTGATTTATTTTCAATACTAAAAGAACCAAAATGTATTGACGTGAATTTTTCAGAGCGGGCTTTTCTCGATCAGAGTAAATAATAAATTTGGTCATGCGATTTTGAGTGTTATTAAATCAATTTCGATTTACCACCATCTTTAAGATAACATTGATGATGCCCAGTTAATTGTGATTTTCGAGAAACTCAAACAAAACCGCGAATTCTTTAGTGCTTAGATAACAAGTGAAGAAATTATTCTGATTATGTGTTTAATTCTTAAAAGATATTGGATATCAGATTGGGGTCTAAGTGGGATCTATTTTATTAAAAACTAAGGAAGTTATATGTTCAAATATTCGATGTGAGCTAGAAAAGTCAAATGAACATACTTATGAGAAGGGTAAAAATTAGTTGAGTCATGAGATAAATGCACAGCTTCTACGGCAACCGCTTCCGGGTGTTGACCGTTAAGAAATGCCAATGTGACATGAAGTTAACTAGTTAGATCAAAAGGCCAATGGATCCTGTTCGGTTAGGGTGCCCGTTCCCAGTGATCAGTGAGTGTCGATGTGGCCGAAAAAACGACACGAAAATGAACATAAACAAATTCATATGCGGCAAGGGTCCCCGGGGCCGATTGTGAGTTGAGTTTTGTTGAGTCGGGTTGAATTGAGTTGATGGGCCGCATGCAAATGGCGTTACACCGATAAAAGGCCACCACACAAAAGCCCATAACAAATTAAGTGAAACATGAAGAAAAACAAGAGATAATACAACAAAATTGGCGATGAGATGAAGTGAAAGACAAGCCGTCCTTTCGTCGAAAAGTCCAGCCAAAAAAATGATTTCAAGGCTGAAGAGGATTCGCCATGGGCGTAGAATTTATATTTTATTTATTGAAAAAAATCTATTATTTAAATCGTATTAAAATCTTAATCTCTTTTCTTTTCAGAGTAATTTTAATTATATTTTAATATTTTTTACCACTCCTGCCAATCGAAAACGATGATACACCTTCAGTTTAATCATGTTGGGCGGAATAAGTTTGCATTGTCTATTTCTACAATTGATTGGTTTTTCTAAATGCTTTTTAATAAAAAGTTGTTATAAAAAATTGTATAATTTAAAAATTATAAAAAACAAATATTTATTGATATTAATATACAAAGGTAATTAAATATTGGGTTATTAAATAAAAAGGAAAATCATAATTAGGTATATTGGGAAATTATGAAAGTTTATTTTTTGTACTATAAAGGTTTATTAAAATATTTCTGGTATCTTTTTAAAATTATTCACTTGTAAGTATCAATTTCAACTGATCCATATTATTTATTTATCTAACTTGCTCTTGAAATCCATTCGATACAACATTTTGTTTCTCCGCCCATGGGATTCATCTCTTTGGGGAAGGAAAACTGTGTCACATCCCGATGTTTCCACTCGAAGATCGCAGCATGCCGGTAATATATGTACATAATATATGCATAAATATGCTAAACGTCCACGCAATGACCCAAAAGCAGCTGTCCTTGGGAGATGCGATCCGTTCCGATCAAAAAAAAATACAGAAAAAATAAAAATCAGACATCCGAGATGCGGCAAAACCAGACGGGCTGGAAAACTAGTTTAGGTTCGCCGCTTTGTGGAGTGGCTAATTAAAAATACACTTTTACTCTCGCTGGATCTCACATTATAGATCTTATAGAGCTGGTGGTTCTTGGAAGCAAAAGCACAAATCCAAATCTGAAATTCAATTGGCAAATTAATTTGTAAACTAATCACGATTAAATCTCGATAGTGTGCGTGTGAATGCGACTGGTTTGCTTTGCAATTAGCGGAGAAAAAAATAAGAAAAAAAAGAAGAAAAATTAAAATGCCGCTCTTCGGTTTGGCAACTCCCCAATATGCAAGATTTGTCAGCCTGGAGCAAAAAGCAGTTAAAGATTTGGCAATTCAAGGTTTTTACTGCAACATGGGATCGTTTCGTATCGGATGGGATCGATTCCAGTCCGGTTTATCAATGCGGTTACGAAATGAGCCACTCAAGAGCCCCGACTTAATATGCATTGGTCTTCAGTTTTTGGGTCGTCAAATGCTGGCATTTAAATGCAGATGCGCCAAAATCGAACCAGAAATAAAAACGGTCCAAACATAGGGGTATTTGCCCTTTGCCGAGGGTTCTTTGGCATTTTGGGGTCATTTTGTGGGGTCAGAAAAGCAATTTTCAGGTGATAGCACGTATGTATCTGCATTTATAGTCGGCTTTAACTGTAAAGTCACCTGCAATACAACAATACAATGCAGCAACAGCTGGCATTGGTGGCATAAATTACAGAAAGAAAAATCATTTAATTGCGCTTTCTATTTTCATGGCAGGTTCTTGGGATTTCACTTGCCGCCTAACGCGCATGGAATGTAATTAGCCGCTTTGTGGGAATATGTGGAAAATTAAACCTACTAATTTTAAATGTTATAGAACTTTTAAAAGAAAAAATTAATAAATAAAATATTTAGGTACTTAATATTTTTACTAATTTGATTATAAGCTTATTTTGAATGTGTTTTATTCGCATTTTAATTTATATATTTAAATCTTTATTTAAAAAAAAAATAAAACCAAAAAGAAAATAGACCACAATAATAGGCTAATAATGAAATGGAATACTTATATTTTATTTTAAGCAAATGTGTACTTGCAAACATTGAAGTTGCGAAGAATTTGTATAAATAAACTAATTGATTATAGAGTAGTTACATTTAAATTCATATTTTCCCGCCTTTTCACTATAGTTGATTTAAATCACCGATAGGCAGAAATAATCGAGTGCAAGGCACTATTACACTCTGTTAACCTAATGTTAATATACAATATTTATACTATTTGCTTACCTGAAACTGTGACATTTTAGAATCACTAGTACGCGTTATTTAGTTCGTATTCCTTTAATAATAATTGTAGACAGTTACTAGCAAGAAAAACTACAAGTTCCGTGCAATTGACATTGCTCCAAAATGTTACTGTAACTAACAGTGTGCTGTCAGGCGCAAGTGTGCTGCCAGACAGTTGAACTGAGAGCTGTTAAACTATCGCTGTATCACGACAGCTGTTCACTGCTATCGCCAATAAGCAAACAAAGAGCTTTTTTTCTGGTAAATACCTGATATTTAGGGACAATTATTAAGAGTCCCAGTTTATCCTACTATTTATTGTGTCGCCCTCAAGACTCTTTATAAGCCAACTCCCTTTGCTTTCTTAACTGCAGTGACAATACCGTGACTGGTAACGGGTCACTGGCGATGTTCCATCCCTAGTTTCTCTGCCATAGTTAGTCAAAACATTAAAACATTTTTTACCTTCGTCTTGTCGTGTGGAAAAATGTCGATTTAAGTACTTAAACGCAGCAGCAAAACGTATTAGATCCCTTAAGAGGTGAGTGTTTCAAAGTGTTCCATTATAATACCATATAAAAGTGGTATAAAGCGAAAAGAACACAGGTGTAGAAAGAAAAGACGTCACTGGATTATTGATTTTTTTTTTGCAAAGAAAGTGATTGCGATTTCCTGCGTTTCGGGGGAAATGTGAGCAAGTGGCGCTGCGAAAACCAGATGTTATACTAACAGAAAGAACTAAAGAAAACGGAAAATCCAACCAAGCACACCCACTTTCCTAAATTCTTGGCCAGCAGTTGGTGACATCATCAGAGTTACCAATATTGGTGACCATTAATCATCCCCCTTCTCTAACCCCTCTTCTCCCCTCTTCCCCCTTCCAGAGAACTTGGCCCGCAAAAGAGATCCAGAGATCCCCCTAAAAAGAAGAAGAAGACCCCCTGAGAAAACTCCGAATCCCAGAAGGTAATCCCCGAAAATGGATCGCAAGGCTGAGCTGGAACGCAAGAAGGCCAAGTTGGCCGCTCTGCGCGAGGAGAAGGATCGCCGGCGGCGCGAGAAGGAGATCAAGGACATGGAGGAGGCGGCCGGTCGCATTGGCGGCGGTGCAGGAATCGACAAGGATCAGCGCAAGTGGGTTTGCTAAGTGCCCCCTTGGAAAGTCCTTCCATCTTTCATTTCTTCACCTTTCACCTCCTCCCAGGGATCTCGACGAAATGCTGTCATCGCTGGGCGTGGCCCCCGTCTCCGAGGTCCTCTCCTCGCTCTCCTCCGTCAACTCGATGACCTCGGACAACTCCAACACACAGACCCCCGACGCCAGCCTCCAAGCCACCGTCAATGGCCAGAGGTGAGCCAGAAAGTCTAGTGGATCCAGTTTCTATGTTAGCCAGAAGTTTAAACTAATAGGTCACACTCTAAAAGGGTTTTTAGGTAGTTCCCAGCTTATTCGGAGTCATTCATAAATGAAATCTTAGTTGTATTTCATTTTAAAAGAGACTTGAACGGTTTTTTAGGTATTTATTAGTTAAATTTGTTAATCTTAGTTATATTTGATTTTAATAGAGGCTTTTAGAAAGGTTTTTAGGTATTCCCCAGCTTTATAGTCGTCTATAAGTATAATCCTAGTTAGAATTGATTTTTAAAGAGGTTTTAGGTATTTCCCAACATTTAGACAGTCACTCATGAGTTCAATCTTAGATTTATTTTATTTTTAAAAAGGTTTTTAGGTATTTCCCAGCTTTATGGCAGGTGCTTATTACTCCAGTCGTAGTTATACTTGATTTTAAAAAAGGTTTAAAAGGTTTTAATGAATTTCCCAGCTTTTTGTCAGTTGCCCATGAGCTCAATCTTACTTCTATATGATTTTAAAAAAGGTAAAAAACTTTTTATGTATTTTCCAGCTTTTTGACAGTTGCTTATTACTTGAATCTTAGTTATATTTGTTATTTTTAAAAAGGTTTAAGAGATTTTTAGGCATTTCCCAGCTTTTTATCAGTCGCCCACTACTTCAATCTTAGTTGTATTTCATTTTTTAGAGGATTTTAGTATTTCCCAGCTTTTTGGAGGTCGCTTATTACTTCAATCTTAGTTATACTTGATTTAAAAGAGGTTTTTAGATATTACCCAGCTTTTAAGCAACTCACGAGTTTAATCTTAGTTCTGTTTGATTTTTAAAAAGGTTATTAAGTATTTCTCAGCTTTTGTTTACAGTCACAAATAATTTGAATCTTAGTTCTGTTTGATTTTAAAAATGTTAAAAATGTGTTTAGGTATTTACCAGCTTTAAGGAAGTTACACATGAACTTAATCTTTGATCTTTTTGAGTTTAAAAGAGTTTTGCAGAGCCTTACCTTAATGAGTTAAGCTTTCTAATGAACTTGGATAGCAAGGTATTAAAAATTATAGTCTTAATTGTGGCTCTCTAAATCGAATCGGTTTCTATAAGTCCCTTTTATACTTAAAAACATAAATAAATCTTCCGTTGAATAGATTCTGATCAGAACAATTTAATAAAACTTCAAAAAGGGGATTAGCTTAGTTGACGAAACCTAATTTTAATACATTTGATGAGGAAAATGTTTTAGGAGTAGCAAGACCTGTGCAAGGAGTAGCTTTCACGTTTTCAGTTGATACTTACCTCTAATGTGCTCCATTCCAGCGGCGGAAAGAAGCAGCCCCTGAACCTGAGCGTCTACAATGTCCAGGCCACGAACATTCCACCGAAGGAGACGCTGGTGTACACGAAACAAACGCAGACGACCAGCACCGGCGGAGGAAACGGCGATGGTGCGTATTGCCCCCGGGAATGGGGGGTTCTGGGGTTTTAGGGCTCTACTGTAACCACTATCCATAGTTTGACTCCATCTTTCGCTACCGTTGCCGTTCTTATTCTTGGTCTTGGTTGTTAACTGTGTTTTTTGGCTTCCCTGCGTTCCCGTCTCCGTCGGAGGAACCTCACTCTCTGTCCATATCTGTAGCCCCAACTAATCCAGTGTCCTTTTCTGCCCGGCGCTAGTTCATATCGCTGCATGCTGAACCCCTTTCCGCGCTTCAATCCCCCATCAAGCGTCCCCGTCCAACCATATCCATATCCATAGCCACTCCCAGCAGAGAAAAAAAACAAGGATACAAACAGAAAACCATAATCCATAGTGAAATAAAATAACAAATACAGTTCTTTCTTGCCACTCCTCGCCCCTGTCAGGATATATGGAGGACTGGTGGCGTCCACGTAAAGGTACTAATCTTAATTTTAAGCAAACTCCACACCCAATCACACCAGCACACGAATTTTGTTATGACAAAAACATGGGTATTCGCAGAAAGAAAAGTATTTCTGTAAAATTGTATAGGCAACAAATTGGTGGATTATTCAATCGGCTGCTGAAAAATATGAATAGCTTCCTTTTGCTTTGCTTCAACTCGATTTGGTTACAATCCCCAAGAAAAATAGTCATCTTCTAAAAGCTTTGTCTTGTTTTGCCCCATCTGCATTTTATTTTGACCGCCAGTGCTGCCAATCCGACTTTAATTATTTTATTTTGACCTATTTTATTTTTAAAAGATATGAAATTATTTTGGCATAAAGATTCATATTAAAACTGGGTAAAATCATCATCTATATTATTTTCAACCAGCTTATCATATTAAAATTATCGCAAAACTCATTAAATCTTAATCTAAAATGTTTAAACTGTGTATTCTTATGTCCTCCCTGTATTTGTAATGTTTTAAAATTAATTTTAAGATGTGTCATGTTCACCCCTGAGCCTTTTAACCCATTTATTTACTCGATTTGCCCCGTTTTCCGTAAAAGGTTGTTGGTAGCACTACGTCCCCTTAAATCATAACACCCATTGGTTTTGTTTTGATTCATTTACGCTGCCGAGTCGTCCCATTTCCACGCATCTTGTCCGCTGTCCGGCATCCATTCATCCACATCCATATCTATCCATATCCATATCCATAGATCATTAGCGTTTACACCTTTTGAGCGCATTTAATAATTTGTCTATTTACTTTCTCTCTCTCTCCCCCTTATCTGTTTTTGGCACGCACGCAAAAAAAACTGCAGCTCATGCTACGGATTATTATGGTGAGTAGTCCTCGTTGTATGCGTAATCTTGTACCTAGAACTTTTCAGCCTCCGTAGCGGTCTGTGTACCACCCGTAAAGCGTATCGTATGCCTATATAACCTGTAACTTGAATCTGAACCCTTCTCAATTTACTCGCATTATGTATTTGTGTAGTTTGTATCAATCTATCTATCTATCTATCTCTTTCCCCACAACACTCTCTATATAATTCCTCTGACTTGCGTAGAGTATTTGCCCGATATCGTGTTATCCTATGTCCTATCTATATATAGTATATTTATCTATGTTTATGTCCTAGCTTTTCGTAGTTGCTTTCCTTCGATCTTCGTTTCCGATTCGGTCGTTTGATTTGTTTCCCAATTGGGACCTTATATATATACCTTTGTATACATTTTATATGATTTACATCTGATTTGTTTCAATTAGCTCTAGAACCACATGGTAAGAGATTCAGTTTGTATCCGATCAAATAGACTTTGTGTGTTAAGCGATTATATCGAAATGAAAATCAACAAAAAAAATTTGTATTCTCCACCCAATTTATAAGTTTTTAATTCGTTTAAGTAGTTCTTCGTATTCATTTTAAGTTTTATAATTTTTTTTTATGACTTTATCGTTTATGTATAATCATTGTAATTATTAGGGGTTTCCATATAACAATCGTTCGAAAGCTATGATTTGAATTTTTCTTTTTTTTTCTGTTTTTAGCATAACCAACGAATAACTCTAATTGATTTATTTATCCTACAGTTATTTTAAGTCTTTGATAACCTCTAAGAAACAAATGCATAACCCAAACACACACACACTCGTATAAACGAAACTCCATTTGTAAGCACGAATTCGAGAGCCTTATCTTTATATCATTTGTATGATTAACTATCAGATATATTAGTTAAACGTCCTAAGCTGTATTATAAACTCTCTTCCCTGCTACCTTTTGTGTTCCATCATATAAGCCAGGCTTGTGTGCTAATACATAGTACTTAAACATAATACCCTATATAATCATATTTATTCATATTCGTGTGTGATAATTTCGCCAAGCAACAAAAGTTAAGCACACTAAAAACCAACATTATTCACTTTTTTACCGTATGCATTTTGTTTAAACTTTAAACATTGACTATCGATTGACTTGTCGATTTTAATGGGCGGTATGCTAAAGCCAAACTCATGATTTTTTTTCGTTTTGATTTGAAGTCACAAAATACCAAACTATCAGCAATGTATGTACAATATATTTATTTCTTTATATTTCTTCAAGATGAATACAATCTTAATCCGGGTTTAGAGTGGGAGGATGAATTCACAGGTAGGTACAGGCCAGCCGCCCGAACCAAAATATTGAGCAGTGACGGAATCGACATGAAGCAAAATAGGAACGTTCCAATTCTCACTTTGCAAGCGAAACGAAATCAGATCAAAAGCACAGAACAGAAAAGAAAATAAAGCGCGCGTTGAAAATCGATCCTTTGAGGTGTCAGTGTTGGAAAGTGAATTGAACCGCAAACACACACTCGCGCTCACAACACTGAAAATAACGGACCCGTGCCCTGCCTATCTCTGTCTCTCTCGCTCTCGCTCCTTCATTTCTGCTTGTGTACAGCCTACATTTGCATGACTGTTAATGCTCCTGCCCCGCCCCTTCCCTCCTTTGTGTGTCGTGTTGCTAATCCCAATCACTCATCCTAAAACCCGAGATAACTCTGTCCTAACCACTAACCTTTCTCATGAAAAAAAAAGAACAAAACAGCAGCAGCGACAGGATGCTAGGCTTGCTCTATTTCACTCACTCTCACACAAACTTGGCAGCGAGCGATACCCTGTCTCTCTCTCTCAGCTATCGATCCCGATAACCGATACCCTCTTCAATTACAGCACTGTAACAGAAACGAAATCGATCAATCGGCCGTTAACTTTACCATGTTTAATATATGTGTAATATATTTCTAGCATAAAACTAAATAATTTTAAGTGCAAGCAATTATAAAATGGGTGGAGAAAAATGCAAAAAAAACGATGTACAATAGCGATAACGTTGATAGAGTTAATCGAAACAGAAACAGAGCTAAACCAAAGCAGGGAAATTGTAAATTTTTTGATTTCAGTAATTGGCTTTGTATATTAACTAGGTTGGAAAAAACCGAAACAAAAAATGAAACCGAAAACCACAGCAAGCGCACAACATTCGCATACTCACCTGTCCATGCCCTAACATTGTATATATCGATAACAAATTACAGTCTGATATATGCACCTGTGTGAGTGCCTTTAACAGTGTTTAACAGTTTATTACCAGCCATGCACCTGCCGCCACATCTCCCCTCTCTCTCTCTCTCTGTCTCTCTTTTCCCGATTTTACGCACGCACGCACACACCCACACTCCAAAGATGAACCAAGCGAGAAGAATCGATGTGCTGCACCTCTTGCTCCCTATCTCTATATTGCTGTCCCGCTCACACTCAAAGCTTCATAGATAACCCCCTGCCCAAAACCATCCTATATCATAACATAATCCTGCCCAATCCAAAAATCCCGCCTCCAGCAACCCTTACAAAAAAAAATGAACAAAGCCAAAAGTCTCAGAAAATTGCAGTTCCTTGCCAAGCAAAACGAAGACGAAGAAGAACGCAAAAAGAAAACGAATCAACTCAAAAACCAAATCAAACTCAATCTCGAATCGAATCAATTTAAAGAGCCGAAAGTAGAATTGTTCCTGTTCTGTCGATTGTCATGTTCCTCTAGCTGTGTTAGTTTTATACCTTAAACAGTGCTTGCATTTGATGCCCAAGGAGACGACGAAGAGAGCTCGCTGCAGAACCTGGACAATGGATTCACCTCCAAGCTGCCACCGGGCTATCTCACCCACGGCCTGCCCACCGTCAAGGACGTCGCCCCGGCCATCACGCCCCTCGAGATCAAGAAGGAGACCGAGGTGAAGAAGGAGGGTGAGTGATAAAAATTATTTTATTTTTATAAGAGTCACTTTTTTATTAAATAAGTGATGCCGTCATTCCACATAAGGGGGCGTCATAAATTATTCAAATAGTAGGGACCGAGTTACCACAAAAATTTACATTTACAATTCTTGAACTTAGCATTGCTATATGGAAGAGAGTACATTTTTAGAAAAAAAGATTCAAAATTAAAAAAAAAAGTAATACCTTCATTTCACTTTTCTTCATCTGCGAACTCGATTTCTTCGTTGGATGCATCTCCGAAAATACTCGAGGAAACTCATGACCTGCTCTTTTTACTAAGTGGTTGATGCCGTCAAGGGATGAATTCCACATAAGGAGGCGTCATATATTATTCAAATATTAGTTATGGGCCGAATTAGCACAAAAATGTACAGAAAACGCTCTTGAACTTAGGATAGCTATCTGAAAAAAAGACATTTTAAAAAGAAGACCAAATAAAAAAAAAAAGTAATACCTTAATTTTGTTCTTTTTTAACTTCCTGAAGAAGTCTTCATTCGAAAAGAGCATTTTATGTAAAAACGACCTGAAATTTGCATGGCCATATCGATTTTACGGGAATATGTTTATTTTGTGTTTAGTTACATTTTTTAAAAAAAAAATTTTAGATTAAAAAAAATTTAATTTTCCTATAAATGTACATAATTTGTTAATTAAATCGTCCGAAGGACTTCAGTTTCCAGTGCCATTATCCCATTAAATTAAGTATTGTATACTAGTTTTAATTTGACAAAATAAAAAAAAAAAATAAATAGTAATTAATTCCTTGCCACTCTTTCAGTGAACGAGCTATCCGAGGAGCAGAAGCAGATGATCATCCTGTCGGAGGACTTCAAGCGGTTCGTGGTGCGCGCCGGCCGCGTCATCGAGCGGGCGCTCTCGGAGAACGTGGACATTTACACGGACTACATCGGCGGCGGCGACAGCGAGGAGGCGAACGACGAGCGTTCGCATGCCCGCCTGTCGCTCAATCGCGTCTTCTACGACGAACGCTGGTCGAAGAACCGCTGCATCACCAGCATGGACTGGTCCACACACTTCCCGGAGCTGGTGGTGGCCTCGTATCACAACAACGAGGAGAGTCCCAACGAGCCGGACGGCGTGGTGATGGTTTGGAACACCAAATTCAAGAAGAGCACGCCCGAGGATGTCTTCCACTGTCAGAGCGCGGTGATGTCCACGTGCTTTGCCAAATTCAATCCCAATCTGATTCTCGGCGGCACCTATTCGGGCCAAATTGTGCTGTGGGACAATCGCGTGGCCAAGCGCACGCCCATCCAGCGAACTCCTTTGAGTGCCGCGGCGCACACGCATCCCGTTTATTGCCTGCAAATGGTTGGCACCCAAAATGCGCACAACGTCATCTCCATATCGTCGGACGGCAAGCTGTGCTCCTGGTCGCTGGACATGCTGTCGCAGCCGCAGGATACCCTGGAGTTGCAGCAGCGCCAATCGAAGGCCATTGCCATCACATCGATGGCCTTTCCGGCCAACGAGATCAACAGTCTGGTGATGGGCAGCGAGGATGGCTATGTTTACTCCGCCTCGCGTCACGGCCTGCGTTCTGGAGTCAATGAGGTGTACGAACGGCATTTGGGCCCCATCACGGGTATATCCACGCACTACAACCAGCTGTCGCCGGACTTTGGCCACCTCTTCCTCACCTCCTCGATTGACTGGACCATTAAGCTGTGGTCGCTCAAGGTAAGCGAAGGCTAAGGATGCCTAATAATTAGACCTCGAATTTTGCATATTTGCATATTTTTATAGGATAAAGATAGATCAATTCCGTAAGCACCAAAGTTCGTTTCAATAAAAATATAGTTTAAAATTAATGACATAAAATATGCAAAATATAAAACAAACTCAACTATTCAAGATTGACCATTTCATAGCCAACCTAATTTAACCAAAGAAAATTGTTTGTTCCTTTTCGTCATCTCTGAGATATCTAATTTTTTCCCAAATTTAAGGAAACCCTGTTTATATTTCCAACGTGTAGGCAAGAAGGGGGCAAAAACAGTAAACAGTAAACAGTAAACAGTAAACAGCCCTATCGGCCAAACTGCTCGTTTAAATTGCCTAGAATGCCAGAGGGCTACATTAAAAATTTGAGCCTCCAGTTGTTCGCATATATTTTGCATATTTTGCATATATTTTGAATATTTTTTGCATACATTTTTTGCATATATTTTGCATATTTCCGATAGGCATTCGAATTTATTATATTTGAAAAATATGACACCTACCTAGAAATGTTGGTAAAAATCGGACCAAAAATGGACAAATATGCAAAATCCGAGGTCTATTAATTACTCATAATGATAATATTAGTAATTTTAATTAATTATTAGTAATAATGACTAATGTGGTTTTTATCTCATCCAGGACACAAAGCCGCTGTATTCGTTCGAGGACAATTCGGACTATGTGATGGACGTCGCCTGGTCGCCGGTGCATCCCGCGCTCTTTGCCGCCGTCGACGGAAGCGGACGCCTGGACCTGTGGAACCTCAACCAGGACACGGAGGTGCCCACAGCCTCGATCGTTGTGGCCGGCGCTCCGGCCCTGAATCGCGTCTCCTGGACGCCGTCTGGCCTGCATGTCTGCATCGGCGACGAGGCCGGCAAGCTGTACGTTTACGATGTGGCCGAGAATCTGGCGCAGCCGTCGCGCGACGAATGGTCGCGGTTTAATACCCATCTTAGCGAGATCAAGCTCAACCAGAGCGACGAGGTCTAGGACAATAGTTGTTAACTGGTAGTTAATAGTCGATACGGAATCCTGGAAGGAGCGTCCTTGAATGAAATTTAATTTTGTATTTTTTGTATCTTTTGTGATCCCACTGCTCCTTAGTTGTGTATAGCCCATAACTCGAAACTCATCCGCAGTCCAAATGCTCAGAAACTTCACCCTTTCCCCCCCAAAAAAACAAAGAAATCAAGGGAAACTGCAACATTCTCTAGGCAACCACACAGTAACTGTATTAGAAGGTTTATTTAATGAAACTCGACAGAATATAGAGATATATATATACATGAGCAGTGGAAGAAGAACTAGAAGTTGCTCTCCCCGCATGTTTGATTGGCATATTCATTAATTTGTTATTAGATATTTTCCCCCAGGTCCATTCCCATTTTCAATCGATAATGGCAATGGATCTGCCGAATGGGATTTATTATTTTGTAATTTTATTTTGTGGAACTAAAAAGATTGAAGCATGATCATTTAACCGACTGTCGGGCAGGCTGAGAGCAACACATAAATAAATTAAAAATGCTACATATTATATACAACAACGTATTAAGCTTAAACCTGAGAAGAAGAAAGACAGAGACTAAGAAGGTCGGACAGGAAAAAAAAACGGGGGCTCAGGAATGAGAGCACGAAAGGCACTGAAGATCGACCGAAAGAGCCCAAAATGTAAATGTATTAGAGCGAAGCCTATTTAACGAGATTAAATAAACATAATATCTATATACACATACAACGAGATAATGTCTATTAATTGGCTTTTGACTAGATGGAGATTAAATGGAATTACCGCTTGACAAGATCATATCACAAACTGCATTTGCCTTTACAATAAATAAAAGTTTTGAACTGAACTGGTAAAGGAAGCTTGAATCCATTTGAAATTGTCGAATTATTGGAACAAAAATAACAGACTTTTATCTTTATCTATAAATGAGAATTCCGATTTCATATAAGTCTACGGAAAAATTAAGAATTATATTTTATATATTTTTATACCTATACCTTTAAATATTATCCTCAAAAATTTTCCAAATTTTTATTTTATTAGTGTAGATTGACCAATTTTTTTTCTGTAGGTATATTCGTTTTGAAAAATACTGAGTACTACAAAGCGCGCACTTTTCAATGCAGCTCATCAAATCAATTTCCATTTCTCCATAAAATTCAAACGAGACTTGCAAATAGAGAATGCAATTATATTTTCATGGCAACCAAAATGTTTGAACATACAATCTTACTTAAAAGTCTGACGAGGCATACGTTATTTTGACGATCTCATCAGCAGGTTTTAATTAATTAATTCAAAGAATGTGCCGAATGATTCAGTTACTTTGGAATTCAAGTGCAGGCTAGAAGTGGAATTAAAAGCTCTCCAGCGAAAGTCGCGCTCGCAAAAGCTTCTACACAGGAAAAAAAATTCGCATCAGAACGAGCATATTTAAAAAAAATATTTTAAAATAGTATGTTTTACTTCCTAAAAAATATCTACCCTATTTTTGTTTCCTAAATTAATTTATTAAGTTCACTATGATAAATTAGACTTCGGATTATATTCAAAAAAGGATTCTAAACATTTTTTTCTTAGCGAACCGTGATTAAAGATAAATTATTCTTAAAAATTCAAAATTAGATAAAGCCTTAAAACAAACTAATTGTATCCTAACTAAATTCTCTCAAATTCGAATGTTTAGAATACAGTTTCTTTCCGTGTAAAACTAATGCTCTGTAGTGAGCGCAGAGCAGAAAGGACCGAAAAGAGACACTGGTGCATTGCCATTCGGAATTATTCTCCCATTCTGAATTATTCACCGAAAGCAGGCGGAGACATCAAGACGTCGCCAGAGGAAAGGGCAAATAAACCCCAAGAGAAACGTTGATTTTCGCGTATAAACTAAAAGCTGAGCGCCGAATATACTCGCAAATTAAATAGAAATCTTTCAGCTAAACAATGGATTACCAGGTGAGTTGGATTACCAGGTGAACTATGTTGATTAAATTGCAGCATTGCACTTATTGATTTGCCACCGCGATGCGTCATAAGCTACACAGAAAGAAAATGGGATATGACTTAGTGATTCACTTGATGATTTTCCAAATCACTTTTACATTTTAAACTTTTAACATAACACTATACATAAGTTGTAATGAAAGTTATACGATATACATTTAGGGTGTTCAATTGCGTTGCAAACTTTGTAAAGTGTAAAAGTGTATATCAACTCCAACAACAATTTCTATACAAAATAGTTTTAAAGGCCTACTTTTGAAAATTTTTTTGTATAGAAATTGTTGTTGGAACTGCTTTACACTTTTACACTTTACAACGTTTGCAACGCAATTGAACACCCTAATTGTATAATGTAAAATAACTATTGATGCAGGTCAGTTATATTTATTTTGGTCTACAAATATAGAAAAGTTTATTAAGCAGCGGTGGTACTTGAACCCGGTCCTTAAGATATGATCAGATATGACGATATAATTAATTTCTGAAACCTTTTTCTATGTATAATTTACATATCTAAAAAAGTAAATTTATTTAAATTCGATTTAATAATCTTATCATATCTCTTATATATAAGAGATATCGTCCCCTTTTTTTTTAAACTTGAACCCGGTCCTTAAGATATGATCAGATATAGGATATACTTATTTTCTGAAACCTTTTTCTATGAACAATTTACATATCTAAAAAAGTAAATTTATTAAAATTCAATTTAATAATCTTATATATGTTTTTTATTTATGATATCGACCTGTTATTTTTTCCCGTGTAGCCCATTCCCACGGTGAAGAACGCCAGCCCCTTCGACGCCTCGCAGGACGCTCAGGTGCTGCGGGCGGCGATGAAGGGTTTCGGGACCGATGAGCAGGAGATCATCGACATCCTCGCCGGCCGGAGCAACCAGCAGAGGCAGGCCATCAAGGGCATCTACGAGGCGGAATTCGAGCGGGATCTGGTCGATGATCTGAAGGACGAGCTGGGCGGCAAGTTCGAGGACGTGATCGTGGGTCTGATGATGCCGCCGGTGGAGTACCTGTGCAAGCAGCTGCACGCCGCCATGGCCGGAATTGGAACCGAGGAGGCGACGCTCGTGGAGATCCTGTGCACCAAGAGCAACGAGGAGATGGCCCAAATAGTGGCCGCCTACGAGGAGCGCTACCAGCGTCCCCTGGCCGAGCAGATGTGCAGCGAGACCTCGGGCTTCTTCCGTCGCCTGCTCACCCTGATTGTGACCGGAGTCCGTGACGGGCTGACCACGCCCGTCAATCCCGACGAGGCCAAGGAGCAGGCCGCCCAGCTTTACTCCGCCGGCGAGGCCAAGCTGGGCACCGACGAGGAGGTCTTCAACCGGATCATGTCCCATGCCAGCTTCCCGCAGCTGCGACTCGTCTTCGAGGAGTACAAGGAGCTCTCCGGACAGACCATCGAGCAGGCCATCAAGCACGAGATGTCCGACGAGCTGCACGAGGCCATGATGGCCATAGGTGAGTAGTAAAATCTTGGGAATTTGTGGGCAGATCACAGAACTATTAGTCATTTTATGTAAATAGAGAGATCTCGCCAAGTTATGAAGTGCCTCGGAATATCGTTATCTATTATTCCTCTTATCTTGTGATATATCTTATTTTTTATTGTATTATTACCCTAGACTTTGGTCCATTGTTAATAAACTTTCTAACAAACTTAAGTTCAAAATTAAAAGAAATGACACTTAGCATGAAATTTAAAAATTGTTTTAACAAGTTTAATAAACTTTCGACCTTCACTTCGTATTCCTCTTCAAGAATTCGCGCTTTAAATTAAACACACATATTTATTGTTGATAAATTCCTAACAAACTTAAGTTCAAAATTAAAAAAAAATTGAATGTTAAGTCTAAGAATCTTAGAAGCACTTAGAATGAGAATTTTAAAATTTTAAAAAAGTTCAATCGACTTTCAACCTTTACTTTGTATTTCTCCTCAAGAATTCGCGCTTTAAATGGCACCCAAATATTTATGGTTAATAAACTTCCCAACAAACTTACGTTTAAAATTTAAACAAAAAGGATAATGTTAATTCAAAAGGCCACTAAGCATTCTTTTAAATATTAAAAAAATAAATCTTCCACCTTTACTTTGTATTACTCCTAAAGAATTCGCGCTTTAAATGGCACACACAATATTTCACAAAAAGAAAAGAATTTAATTAAATTTTTTTTACCATTCTTGAATATGTTTTATGGATTATCCTTACCTATAATATATACGAAACCCTTCCAGTTGAGTGCGTCCAGTCACCGGCGGCCTTCTTCGCCAACCGTCTGTACAAGGCCATGAATGGCGCCGGCACCGATGACGCCACCCTCATCCGGATCATCGTGAGTCGCTCGGAGATCGACCTGGAGACGATCAAGCAGGAGTTCGAGCGGATCTACAACCGGACGCTCCACAGCGCCGTGGTGGTAAGTGGATCTCGCGAAGATTGCGAGTGCTTGGCACCTGGTTAACGCATCCCTTTCCCCATTTCTCTACTCGTATTCGGTATTTGTTGACGGTGTTTGTGTTGTCCTAGGACGTAAGTATTGGCCACGCCATTGGTTTCGGTTGCTCCTCGGTCGCAAGTGCTTATTCTTACACTACATTTGCTAGACTATCCACTACCTTTTATCCACATAGATTGGGTTACTTTTCAAAATTTCATTATTGGCTTAACATTAGAAACTGTGTATTTATAAAGAGTAATTGTAGTGTAATTAGGGCATATTTTAGGTTCAGCTTCGAGTCGCTTTCATCCCGTTTTTAAATCGTTTTACTTTCAGGCGGAGACTTCTGGCGACTACAAGCGGGCCCTGACCGCCCTTCTTGGAACCGCCTAAGCCTGGGCGGGATCCTCAGCATACATATTGTATCCGTATTAATAGCCTTATTCGTAGTGTGCCTTTTAGGAAAATCGCTTTTAATGTCTGCGCATGCGCACAGTGGTGGCATTAAATAAACGCACATAGCAGCAGTTCTAACCAATACGTTGTTTTCGATCAATCAATGGACTACTTGAAGAGGAGCTTGTGCATCTGCTTGGTCTTGACGGGCAAAAAGTTCTGCATTTCATCGGGATTGGTCCAAAAGGCCACGGAATTCTGTAGCTCGGAGCAGGGCGCCTCCCGGTGGATGTACTCCTTCAATATAAAGTCATTCTCGATCTCGTGGTGAAAGCGGGTGTCGTGCATCCGGATGAGCACGTCGTCCACGCGCAGAAAGTGGCGCAAAAGTATGAAGAAACCCGAGGGCATCACGCGCTATTTGAGAGGGAGTGGGTTTTTGTTTAACAAATGGATTCTTTGGGATTGGATCTTCACGGTTGCACTTACGATTCGCACGCTCATCACGGAGATGCCGTGGTCGTGCAGCTCGTCCTCGAACAGAGTGAGATCATGGTAGAAGATGATGTTCTCGCGCTGCATCAGCTTGAACTTGTTGAGCGTCTGATCCGTGGGCTCCGAGCGCACCTTCTCGTTCATGGTGCCCTGGTAGGTGGACGTGAATGTCCAGTCGAAGGGCTTGAACTTCTCCTCCATTGTCTGCTCGTTGCTGAGGAAAAGGAAGAATTGTTTAGTATAACGAAGTCCAAGTGGATTAATTGGGGAACCTTTATACAATTTAAATAGAATATATAACTAATTTTCAGGAAAATAGGTAGGAAGATCTCTGATTTATTGATTTAAGTACTTTATAAGGACACTAAATACTAATATTATTATAATTTATTGTTTATTATTAATATTCTGAGGCTTTTCAGACATTTTTAAAAGTTAGTCTTGAAAAACTTTTGAATTTGTCCCAGAATTTGTTTTTATAGAAAAGAAAACATTGATTTTACTGGATATATTAATATACCAATGTTTAGAATTTTATATTTTAGACTAGTATAAATTAGGATATCTAGTTAAATATTTTATGAGGTGTGAATGATCTTGAGGTACATATGTGGATTTTTAATACGAAAGTTTGTATGCAGACGGAACTAATAGGAAAGATAGAAAAAGGAAAAAACATTTTTTATTGGATTTATTGATATGCCAGTATTGAGGATTTAATATGTTGGCTTAGTATCTTTTATGATGCCTGGTTAGGTATTTAATATTAGATCTACATGACAATTTGTTATAGTAAAATCTGAATTTAGACGGAACTAGTGTACAAAATAGGAAAGAAATAAATATTATTTACTGGATTTATGGATATACCCCTTTTTGGGACTACGATGCCTGCTTTATAAGGTGTGGTATCTACATGATCTCGATCTATTTGGATTTTTGATAGGAAAGTCTGTATACATACGGAAGTAATATGAAAAATCGGAATAGAATAAATGTCTTTAATGGATTCGTTGATATACCACAATTAAAAATCTAATATTTGGGACTAGTTCTGATTAGGATAAGTATTGATCTTGAACTATGTAATAATATCAACGGATCAACGGAACTAAGGATGCCTTATGAGAGCAATACTATATTAACCACATATCTTTGGGTTCATCTTTATAAGGTATTAGTACCCACCGGGTTTCCCGCCACTCCTGGGCGCAGGCGACCTCCAGGGGCTGCTTGCCGTTGGCCACCAGGGCCAGGGCCTCCATGGGCCGGAACTCGAGGACGGCGCCGTCCTTGTGCTTGAGGAGCAGCCGGTTCTTGTGGAACACCATGTCGGGCAGGTGGGGCAGCTCCAGGGAGTACTGGTAGTGGCAGAGGTCGCAGCGGTCGGCGGAGTCCTTGGGACAGACCTCGGCGGTGCCCAGCTTGCAGCTGCTCTTCAGGATGTGCGACTTCTCGTAGCTGATGTCCCATCCATGGAAGTGGATCGCCTCGCTGTCCACCGGCAGCCGGGGCACAAAGCACTGCTGGCGGGGATTTGGTTGATTAGTTGGGATGTTTTGAATTGTAGCTACCACCACCCACCTCGTTTGACATGGCCGGTATCTGCTAGAAACTGTAGCAGACTCTATTCAAGGTGTAAATCCTGTTTAAAAAAGTCCTGAAAACAATGCACTTGGCTGTTATCGATAAGAACATTACATTATAGTGTTGTTATTTATCGATGACGCCGAAAGCTTAGTGCTAGGGGTATCGATGATTTTAGAGCATATTAAATGAAAGTATTTTGTTAAGTAATTGTTTTTCAATAAAATAAAATGAACTGTTTGCTTTTATTTTCTAGATTATAGGCTTTAAAAATAAACCCTTTTGTTTTAAAATGACATTTCTAGTTATCGATCACAACACCTGCCAATCGGCGGGACACTTGTTACCCAACCTAGCGATCTGGCAACCTTTGCCCGTTTTGTTTTTATTCCGTTTTCGCCTTGTTATTGTTATTCGATTGGATTTCTTATGTGGAATTTGTAGATTTTAAAGCAACCGGCCGCACGATGAATGTCCTGAGGCGCCTGGACCGCCTCCTCGCACCTTCCGCCCGCCGCCGCGCCGTCGTCTCCACGTGCCTGTGGCCCCGCAGGAGCCAAACGACCACGAGCTCCTCTGGAAATCCCAGCTCCTCCGGGAATCCGATCTCCAATGCCACCGTGAACGCCGCCGAGGTGCGCGGCGTGGCGCAGATTCTTCGCCAGCAGCAGGGCAACCTGGGCCAGCCCACCAGCGTCTCGCATCCGCATCTCATCCGGCCGGAGGAGCTGGTTCCCGGCGTGGAGCTGGCCGAGATCAAGGAGCGCCGTGCGCAGCTCATGCAAAACATACGCGCCTATGCGCGCAGCTTTGGCGGCGAGTTCAACGGCCACTCGAGTCCCAATCACATGGTGAGATTGCATATTACACAAAAAAAAAATCAACTATTTAATAGTGAAAAATACCCAAACCCATAAAAAATAGAAAATTATCCAAAAATAGTAGATTACATATAAAATTGTAGATAACCTACAAATTAGTATTTTACTCAAAAAACATTGTTGTTTTTTAATTAATTTTTTGTTACTATTTTTATTTCCATTTCAGTTTGTCATATTACACAAAAAAATCCACGTAAAATCAACTATTAAATAGTAAAAAATTCCTCAGATTACCTACAAAATAGTAATTTACGTGAACAAATTTGTTGTTTTTTTAATTTATTTTTTTTACTACTTTTAATTTTATTTTCGTTTGTTATGTTAACGTATATGAAAGTTATTTATAGACTCTTACATTTCACAGATAGTTAAACTTACAAATCAGTTTATTTGCCTCCGCTCGGAATCGAACCCGAGGTCCTGAAAAATATTTGACCTACAATTTAGAATTGTATTTTTAAAGCAATAAAATACACGAAGGAGAAAAAATAGTTGTGTTGTTATTTTTGATATTTTTGCTACGATATTAATTGAGAAGTTACTATTAATGTGTCAAGAGAATAAAACAACAAAATATGTGTAAATTTCTTAAATAGGTTTTCTACTACTTTAATTGTTAACAACTATTCAAAGACCCTAAAAATAGGACAACAAAATATATGAAAAATTCAGAAAATAGTAAACTACTATTTTTCTATGCCGATTTTACATATGGTTTTTAAAAAAAAAAATTGTTATATATCTAAACCCATTCTTTTCAGTTCGTTTTGGGCGCTGGAACCAAGAAATACATGAGCGGCAAGATCCCCTATGTATTCCGTCAGAACTCGGACTTTTACTACCTCACCGGCTGCCTGGAACCGGAGGCCGTGCTCCTGCTGACCATCGACGAGGCCCAGAACGTCCAGTCCGAGCTGTTTATGCTGCCCAAGGATGCGCATGCTGAGCTGTGGGATGGTCCACGAACGGGACCTGAACTGGCGGTTCCCCTCTTCGGCGTCACGGAGGCACATCCGTTGTCCAAGCTCCAGGCGGTGCTGGAGAAGCGAGCCGCGGCCTTGAAACCCCACATTTGGTTCGACCAGAAGACCAGTGACCTTCCCTCGCTAGCCGAAAACATGCTGCGTTTGAGCGGCTCCCAGCAGCGTCCCCTGCTGCCCGCCTACACTTTTATAGAGGCCATGCGACTGCTCAAATCCCGCGCCGAAATGCAGCTAATGCGTCGCACCTGCGACATAGCCTCGCGCTCCTTCAACGAGCTGATGGCGGAGACGCGACCGGGCCAATCGGAGCATCACCTGTTCGCCGCCATCGACTACAAGTGCCGCATGCGCAACGCCAGCCATTTGGCCTATCCGCCGGTGGTGGCCGCCGGCAGGAATGCCACTGTAATTCACTACGTAAGCAATAGCCAGTTGATTGGACCCGAGGATATGGTGCTAATGGATGCGGGCTGCGAGTATGGCGGCTACACGAGCGACATAACGCGCACTTGGCCGGCCAGTGGTCGCTTTACGGATGCCCAGCGAACGCTCTACGAGATGCTGCACCAGCTGCAGGGCGAAATCATTGCGAATGTGATGCAACCGGGCGGCGAGACCCTCGATCAGTTGTTCGAAACCACCTGCTACAAGTTGGGAAAGTATCTGCAGGAAATCGGACTGGTCGGCAAGTCGGTGAGCGACTACAAGGAGCTGGCCGGCCAGGGATATCGCTTCTGTCCGCACCACGTCTCCCACTACCTGGGCATGGATGTCCACGATACGCCGCATGTGCCGCGCAACACGAGGATTGTGCCCGGCATGGTCTTCACCGTGGAGCCGGGCATCTATATTGGCCAGGATTGCGGCGATGTGCCGCCCGAATTCCGCGGCCTGGGCCTGCGCATCGAGGACGATCTGCTGGTCAACGAGCGCGGCCAGGTGGAGGTGCTAACGCAGGGCTGCGTCAAGGAGCCGCGCGAATTGCAGGCACTATCATCGAATTCCTAGTCATAAAGGCAGCTGGTGTATTTTAGATTGTAAATACATGGTAAATCACAGCTTGGCGAACACGGGCTTCTCGTCCTTGGTCAATTGGGCGGCCACGGCCTGGGCAAAGTCCTCCGACAGCAGGTTCAGCTTGTTCAGCAGGCGCTGTAAGAAATTAGGGAGGTGTTACAAGCTCTTATTTATAATAATACAGGGCTCGGAATTTAACACACATGTTAAAAACATTTAAAATTGTATTTTACAGTGTGAGCAAAGTTTTTGACATGTGTGTCAAAAACAAAAGTGTTAAGATGTGAAAAAGAATTGTTAACACACACAGCTCACTTGTGTTTTTTACACAATGTGTTATTAACACGACGTGTTTTTTACACACTGTGTTTCTAACACAAATAAAAATTACATTTTGTGGACATTAACGAATCGAAGGGAAAATGAAGAATCAATATTGGGCCAGGATATCATATGTCAAAAATTCATTGTGTTAAAAACATGTTGTGTAAAAAACACGTGTTAATAACACGTCGTGTAAATAACACAAATAAACTGTGTGTGTTATTTATGTTTCTAACATATGTAAGCTACCATTTTTTACACACATGTCAATAACTTTTTTTTAAACACAAGTTTTTTACAGAGTGTGTTATTTTCCGAACCCTGTAATAATATACTATAAGTAAGCTTACAATGTGATCCAAACCCTCCTGATTGGTGTGCTCCAGCGAGTAGACGATGCTCTCCTTAGTGGTCTTCACGGCAATGGGACTTTTGCTGGCTATCTGCTCGGCCAGAGCCAAGGCGCCGCTGAGCAGGGACTCCTTGTCGGGAAAGAGGCGACTCACGAGGCCCGAGGAATGGGCCTCCGACGCCTCGAACTTGCGACCCGTGTAGCAGAGCTCGCGGGCCAAAGATTGACTGCCCACCGCCTTGGGCAGACGCTGCAGGGTGCCCACATCGGCGGCCATGCCGATGTCCACCTCCTTCACCTGGAAGAAGGCGTCCTCGGTGGCGTAGCGAATGTCGGAGGCGGTAATCAGATCGACTCCTGCTCCTATACAAGCCTTGTGAACCGCTGTGATCACCGGTTTGGGGCAGAGTTCCAGACTGCTAATCGAATCCTGGTACAGCTTGATCATGCGCTCCAAAACGACGCCCTTGCGGGCATAGTCATCCGTCTCGGCCAGCGTTTGGCCCAGGTTCATCATGTCATTCAGATCGATTCCGGCGGTAAAATGCTTGCCCGCAGCGGAAACCACAATGGCACGGCAATCCGGATTAATGGCCAGTCCATCGATGCACTCCTTGATCTCCCTGAAATAGAAGAAGGGCTAGTTAGATTGGTTATCCAAATTGGAGGAGCTACTCAACCCACAGCCACATCTGCTTGTTGATGGCATTGAATTTGTTGGGACGATGCAGCTCCACATGGAAGACGAAGGGTTTGGGTGAACTGATGGCCAGGGTTTTGAAATGGTGGCCACCGGTGACCCCGGATTCTGGCTGGGATTGGGCGGAGAGGTTCCGCTGGGGAGATCGCATGACGGTGGAGGCGGCAGCTGGCGGAAAAGGAATAAAAATAAAATGAAATCAAGTGGAAAGTTCACCCGGCGAATCGGACTTTGAACCCCGAACTGAGATCTTGGACCCGCGGGTCGGGATTTTGGCCTATCGGAGGCACTGGGCAACTACCTGCCGATTGGGGTGCCAGCTTCATCAGTGTGTTCAGTCGGGAGAGCGACATAATTATAGAAAAATAACTATTTCAAATAAAATCCACTTGTTGCGGCTGCGAAATTAGTCGTTGTTTGTTTATCGATAAATGGCGGGGCTGCCACCTGGTTGAGGGTTTCAAATTGATAACGGTGAATTACCTTTATTAGTCGTTGCAAATTGATAACGGTAAGTTATGTATGTTATTGTTTGTTTTTATTATTTATTCCATTACACTTATTAGCCTGGTAATGTGAAAATTAAAAATAAACATAAAAATAACCATATAGACTGGAAGTTAGTATTCAGCAAGGGCCCTAAATAAACATGAAAATCGTTACAAAACGAGAAATATACAAACAATCAGTTAGCAAAACCGAAAATCGAAAAATCCAGCAGGCAAGTCTGGCAACCCTGTCGACCGCAGGGCTGCATACCGATTAATCGGCATTTCGCGCGCGTCCCGCTCTTCTTCTTCGCCGTCGGTTTTTGCAAAATTTGTTATTTCTTGCTAATTAATAAGTTTCCGGGATAAAAGGGCGGTAAAAGCGAAGCGCAGCCATGGTGAACATGTGCGTGTTGTGCCGCAGCAGCGAATCGGATGAACTGATCTTTGGCAAGACCATTCGCGAGGGCGCATTGATGGTGCATCACAATTGTTTGGTAGGTGAAAACCAAATATTTAAATGGAATTCCAGGAAAAATATATATTTTTCCCCTTTTTTTATCTAGTACCTCAGTTCGAACCTCGTGCAGCGCGGCAACAAGCGCATCGGCATCCTGCGCTTCCTCAAGGACGACATCGTGGCGGAGGCGCGTCGCTGCAAGCAGCTAAACTGCTTCTACTGCCACAAACCGGGCGCCAATATAGGATGCTGCAAGTCGGGCTGCCGTCGCACCTTCCACACCAAGTGCGGCGTGGATAATCTCGCCCAGAGTCAGTTCAGGGACACCTACAAGTCGTACTGCCACCAGCATGTGCGTCATCATCGTTTTCGACCCTCCAGCGACCAGGAGCCCTGCGTCATCTGCAAGGATCCGCTGATCGCCGGCGGCGAACGCTTCAATGTGGTCACCATGTTGTACTCTCCCTGCTGCCGGAATGGCTGGTATCACCGAAATTGCCTGCAGGCTTATGCCAACACCGCCGGCTACTTCTTCAAGTGCCCGCTTTGCAATAATGCCAAGGTTTTCCACGATGTCGCCTTGATGGGCATTTCTCTATCCAGCCAGTAAGACTACGGGTTCTCTGATATATGTATCCTTATAATAACCTTTAATCTCCTTTTTAGGGACGCCAGTTGGGAGACCGAACCGAATGCCTTTGCCGAGCATTTCGTGCGACCGCTGGACTGCACCGCCGAGGATTGCCTTGCTTTGGCGGGCCGCTCGGACACGTCCATTTCTCTGTATTACTGCAACAACTGCGGCTCCAATCCGTCGCACAGCTTCTGCACCGCCCAGGATCAGGAAACGTATGTTTGCGGCATCTGTTCGATCGTTTCGCCCGCTCCGCCGCCCTCTATTAATTCCAACGACGACGAAGAGGAGCTGTCCTCCAGCTCCGATGAATGCGATCCCCTCGAGACTTTCGCCCGGGAGCGGCGGTCCAATAACCAGACAATCAACCAAACAGCCGCTAATAACTCGCGCGATTTTATACACTCCAAGCTGTGCGTCTCCGGCTGGGATGACACCGACACCGAGGACGACGAGGAGGTCTTTCAGCGGGCAGTTGAAGTTAAGCAGCCGGCAATCCCAGCCGATGAGCTGCCCTCCACTTCGGCGGCGGCGGTTAACCGCAGATCCAGGCGCTTAACTATGGCGGCAATGGGAGCAGCGGATGTGGAAAAGGAAAACAAGAACTCAGGAGCTGCGGAAGCTGCCACACGACGCCGCAGTCTGCGGCTGTCGGCACAGAACAACCAGGAGAACACAGAGCCAACCACTAGCGGCTCCACCTCTTCAACCATTCGCTCCAGGCGCACAATGCCCGCCAGAAGGATTGAAAAGGAGGAAAAGCAGGCCAATGAGGAAGCAGAGAAGAAGAAACGCTGCTTGTCGCCCAACAGGCGCTTCCTGCGCTCCATTTCGCCCAACGAGGTGAAGCCCCTGCGCCGCAGGACAATGGCCAGTTCGAATCCCAGTCACGGACTCATGGATATGTCCTGCGTGGCCAACAGGACGCGCAACCGCTTGCCGGGCTACTTGGCCCACCGCAAGTAGGTTGGGAAGATACTATATACAAGATATATCCCCTAAAACATACACATTCCATGTACAGAACATCGACCAGGCAGCGGATCCCAATGCGGGCGTTCCATCCGCTGCTGCTACTTTATTTTATAACTCTCTGTTTAGCTTGTTAAATTATTTTACGACTTTCCGTTGTACAACTACCACTTAAAAGAAAAAAAAACCCACACAGATCTCCTAACTAAAAATGTGGTAATAAGTTTGGACCCCTTTTGGCATGAAGAATACCTTTTATTTTACTTTTTTTGAATTAATCTAAGGAATGAATATTTACAAGTTTATTTAAAAAGTATGCTCTTTTGTACATATTTTTATGGGCACTTAACCAATAGTAAAAAAAATGTATCTACACATATGAACTTTGTCATGATTAATTTTTTTCGCTTCAATATTTTTTCAAATATTACTTTTTTTTGAAACTGCTGAAAAAAACTATCTGATGAAATGTGATTTAGAAAAACATTTACAAATATGAACTTTGTCATGATTAATTTTTTTTAGTTTTCACTTAACCAATATTTTTTTAAATATTACTTTTTTTGTAACTGCTGAGAAAAGCACCTGAATGATTTAAAAAAAAAAACCTTCAAAATTCTTTGTATGCAACTTAAACTTTGTATTGAATATTTTTTTAGTTTTCCAAAAATAAAGGAATCAAAAATATGTTTATGTGATGTGATTTACCTTCCAAAAAAAGTTAATTTTTCAAATAAACTAAAGATTAAAATCATATTTTTTATGTTTTCCATTTTTTATCTTAGTTTACTTGTAGATTTTTAATTATAACTCTACATTTCATTAAGGCAAAAACAAAGGAAAACATAAATATGTATATTTAAAAGCCACATACTTTCATGATTATTTATCTGAGTAAAATAAAATGTATTTAAACTTAGAAAATTTAAACAAAAAATGATTATTTAAAAATTTGTTTTAAAACAAATTCCAATTAGCAATTAGATGTGGTGTGTGTATGCGCTACGCTTAGCGAGGACACACTTCACACACACTGGTTAGTAAGAGTTTGGTCACACTACGGGCATTCGATTAGTCTTTAAACTTAAGTCGGACAAATGATACTTACAATGCATATTTTACATGAATAAATATTGGTCCGATTATGCTAAAAAGCTTGCTTTACGACAAAAGAAGAAAACAAAACAATAAAATTAATAAGACCATATTTAAGACGAAAAACATCGATGTCAAAAAGCAAATATCGATGTTTCCAAAATTTGTAAAAACATCGATGTTTCCAAAATTTGTAAAAACATCGATGTTTGCCCACCTCTAATCGATGTTTAATAGTTTATGGAAACGGAACATTAAGCATAATTAATCCCGAACGCCGACGCCCACAAATCCGCACCGCCCGTCCTTCCAGCGCTGCAACAAAATAAATTCCGGGAGCTGCAAGCTGGAAACTGGAGATTTGCAGGCCGCCAAGGAAATCGAGATAAATTCAACAGTCAGCCAAAGCCCTGCGTGTGTGTGTGTGGTGTCTGTGAGCGCCTGCCAGTGTGTGCGTACAAGAGCGAGAGAGAGAGCAAGATTGCGAGGGAGTCGAGCTTTGCAAATATTTGCCAGCCAATTTCCGATTTTCGGCATTTAATCGCAGTCTTATCCGCCAGACAGCCATTTATTCCGATTGAAAGAATCCACATACCATGCTGCTGCATTTCTCTCCTTAAAAAAAACCGCTGATAAACGGCAAGAGCCGAAAAAAAAGTTAATCAAAGGAAATTAAATAACAAGGCGGCGGCAACAACACTTACATAAATTAACTCGCAAAGCAACAACACTAATAACAATAGCTTATCAACAACAACAACAACATTAGCAGCCAGCAGCCACAACAACAAAGCAGCAGCCAGAAAGAACAACAGTTTATCTCCAATACTCAGCCGGCAGCACGAGTGCGAGCGAGAGGGCGATAGTTGGCGAGAGCGAGAGAAGGGTGTGCGTGTGTGTGTGAGTGTGGGAGCAAGCAGCGCAAAAAAAAAGGAAAACAACAAAAGTATATTTTGCATTGTTCGACGCGCCTAACTGTAAATATAAAAGCACTTGCAAAAACAAGGAAAAACGCAACAAAAAAAAACGAAAAACTAAGAGAAACAAAAATGGCACGCGGCTTCGATCATCTGTTCAAGTTGCTAATAATCGGCGATAGCGGTGAGTTTCCCAGGCCCTTCCCACATTTCCCAACGACCAGGTGCTTAAAAATAGCACCGTGTAAAAAAGTGGCAGGTGTAAATTTCAGTTTGCCCCACATTCCTGGCCAAAAATTAGCTATTTTTTTTATTTTTACCTCCAAATTTTAGCTAGTAAACATGTGGAGCTGTAACTGTATTATCTCTAAAAGAATATCTCTAAAAAAAATAACCACGACAACATGACGTATGAGTAATGTTGTTTATTAAGTTTGTTAATATTTTCAACATTTGTCAGCTTTTTATGTTTATATATTTTATTATTAAATATTACAATTTTATATTATTTATTTCCATATAAAAGTAGCCCACAAAAATCAATTGAAATTATAGCTTGAAAATGATCGATATTTTCGATATTTTCACATTATTTTATAATATATTATTATTAAATATTATTCAAATTTTATAATATTTATTTTCATATAAAAGTAGCTCACAAAAAATCAATTGAAATTGTATAGTTCTATTAAAAAATGTAGTTTAAACTCGCAGTTTAAATCATAGCTTGAAAATTATCGATATTTTCGATATTTTTACAATATCGATTCAAAAAAATATTAAATATCGAGAAAAAGCCAATTGTCGATATTATTTCAAGCTCCACTTTATATGTTATATTTTTATGTTATATTTGTATATATCAACTCCATATTTATGTGGTTTTTCAAATATTCATATAATTTTTGAATAGATTATGGGAATTTTTCCACCAAAACAAAAAACAGATCATCTCTGTCTGAGAATGATTAATGCTGACTCACTGCCAGGATATACAGTGCGATATCCGAGCAGGCCAGCTGCGACGGTAACCGGAGCATAAGACTCTCCCCCAATCCCCACCCAGACTTTTCACATGCCACATAGACCACTCACTACTCACCCATATGTAATTATGATATCATAAACATATAGTAATCGGATCGCCTTTCTTCTATACAATCGAAATTCCCTGCAGGCGTGGGCAAGTCGTCGCTGCTCATCCGTTTCTCGGACGACACATTCTCGGGCAGTTACATCACGACCATCGGCGTGGACTTCAAGATCCGCACCGTGGACATCGAGGGGATGCGCGTGAAGCTGCAGATCTGGGATACGGCCGGTCAGGAGCGCTTCCGGACGATCACCAGCACCTACTACCGCGGCACCCATGGCGTCATCGTGGTCTACGATGTCACGAACGGCGACTCCTTCGCGAACGTCCGCCGCTGGCTGGAGGAGATCCAGAACAACTGCGACGTGGTCAAAAAAGTATTAGGTGAGTAAACCCATAGATGCAATAGATACATATACTAAAACTGTATTTACTCAACACAAACAGTGGGCAACAAGAACGATGATCCGGACAGAAAGGTAGTAATCACCGAGGACGCGCAGCGGTTCGCGAAACAAATGGACATCGAGCTGTACGAGACATCCGCCAAAGACAACATCAACGTGGAGAACATGTTCTTGTCGATCACGCGGCAGGTGCTCGACCACAAGCTGCGCACCTCCCCCAACGAGCAGCAGAAGGACACGCTCCATTTGAAGCCCAATCCCAAGGGCACCAAGGGTGGGAAGTGCTGCAGGTGAAAGCGGCTCCGGCACGGGAGCTGGCATTGCCTGGACTGGACAGACGGCGGCGGTGGGACGGGGATTGGAACCGGAATTTGGACCAGGACCTGGATCAACTCCGGGGGCGGATGGAATCGTTGTGGGGGCGCGTAGTTTGTAGGGTTCTCGGCGTATGATACGGCACACACTCACTCACATAGACATAGCTTACACCAACCAACAAACAAACAAGAAACAACCAACAACACAAGAACACTCACAATCCACACCCACACCCACACCCAAAACCCACTAGAGACAACAACGTTTTTTTTGTTTTGTTTTTTTCCTCCTGTGTTTTTATTCGGAATAATGCCAGATAGCCGTAAATTAAAGTGTAAAAGTGTAAAGCGCAATTAAATGTATTTAGCAATTTATATACATATTAATATATACATAAACAAAATTTAAACAAATCGCATATTTATATACAAGAATATATTTATATTTCAAACGGAAAATTGTATTTACAATTGCAAAAGCGACAGCAAACAAATGTATTAGGTCGACTATTTATCGAAAGCTAAATGTACGAAACATTTCTATATATGTAGGGGAGATGAAACAGCAAACTATTGGCTTCCGATCGCGATTCTTCACTTCATACTCCTATAGTTTTAATATTAAATACTGAAAGTCTTCGAAACACGACGAAAATTCCACAGCCAACAACTTATTTTGACTTTTTTATTTTTCTCTTATTTAAATTCATTTTCGTTGGGTGAACTTTATGTTAGAACTTTATTTAAATGCAACTGAAAACTGTTTTGAATCTCAATTTATTTTGGTTACTGCCTCGGAAACTGCCTTACTTTTTTAAGAACTTGTTTGATATTATAACTGCCATTCCTTTATTGAAATTACTGGGTAAACTGAAAAACCTTTTACAAATTTTACTGTTTCTTATTTATATATTATGGGTGTCATTAAATATCACTACCAATGAGCCTGATTTTTTTTTCAAAACCTCATTTTAGGCAGGATTTGTATTTAATTATAGTAAACATTACTAAATATCAGAAAGAATAAAAATGTATCTTTCCAAAAACATGATTTGTTGTGATCGGACTGTAATTTGAATACAGTATAACCAGCTTTTTATAATAATTAATTTAAGAGTGAAAAAGGTATATTGTATATATGTACACCACTTCCTCTCTTCTCGTTTAAACTAAAGGATCTGCAATGAGTTTCTGACAACTGGATTGAAAGAAGCTAAGATCATAACGTCCTATAAAGAATAAAATGTGTAAATTAAATCACAAATAATCAGGAAGAATTCAGTAAATCAAATACTTCAGTATACCAATAGTTAAGTGTCTCGATTCGTAAATGCGCGGCACTCAGCTCTAAAAACAAACGCATACTTTCAGGCGATTATAAAAAAAAATCCCAAGATGTGAAATAAATGATGTGCATTTGAAAAACAATTTTTTTTACACATATTAGTGGACATTTCAATAATCTACATGTCAAATAACATTTGTATAGATATACACATCCGAAAAACTCGATTTTCATTAGAGGAACAGGCTTCATATTTTCAGATATTCAAAAAGATTCCCGCTTTCTACTAATTTTATTTATTTATTTTAACATTTTTTCTTATTTATTATTGGCATTCCAATAAGAACAGATTTCTCAAAATCCAACTTAAAACTATTTAGGATATCCATGTGTGTTTATTCAGACATTTTATGCTATATCCGAATATCAGATGAATATGTATTGAGTTAGGTACCAAAAAAAATGACCTAGTTATTGGTTTTGCTGCAAGACGCTTTCAGAAAGGGCGGCAAACTCATAATAAAAGACTATCCATGATTAAAAAGAACGTATATTTCATACCAACCAAAAGAATACTATATTTATATATACATGTATATTTTTATCGATTAAAATAAAAGATAATATGATTTTCAACATTTTGTTTCGCTCTTGTATAGAACAAAAGTAAGGAATTATTATCCCGTCAGCCCATCCATTTATACAAAGAACATAATCTTAAAGCTTTAGAGCAAAAGAAATACCATAACAAACTATTTTGTTTATAAACTGGTTGTTTATCGAAGAGTATAAAGTAGTTTTTTGTTCACAATTTAAAAACTAAATTCTAAACAAGGCAATAATTTCTCTTTTCTCTTCTTATTAGGCGAAATGTTCCATGGGCAGAAGATTTCTTCGACGCTTAATTTTTAACATGCCCAGGAGAATATTAACCACATCGGTGAACTTATCCCAACAGATGATTGAAAGGATTTCTCGAAAGTAGTATGCTGTTTGAAAAAATTTGGTTTGTATTATATTAATATATAGTTTTAATTATAATTAAAACTAGTTTTTTTTTTTAATATTAAAGATATAAAGCGAAATCCACTCCATGATAAAGGTCTTAAAGCGAAGGCAGGCAGGTCCTGGACCTTAATACCTTTATAAGGATAAATCCCCCAGTAAAACAGCACATGGTTGTTTAATGTTTACTTGTATTATTGATTGTTGTCAACACATTTTTGTTCGCTTCGATTAGAGAGAGAGTACGAGGTTAATGCAACGACTAGTATGGGAAGAAGGCGAATTCGAGGGGACGAACAGATAGACTGGTGTGCAGGTTGAGGCAGGGACGAAAGGTGACTAAGGGACTGGCAGGCAGTGCGGCTGCATCGGGACTCCTCCTCCGGAATCCTCCCTAGTGGTACTTGGCCACCGGGAAGGTGCGCGTCTGGCGGCAGGACACCAAAGCGTCGCCCGATTGTCCTTGTGGACAGCGACAGACCGCCAAATGGGCCTTTGGCTCGCAACTGGCACCGGTGGCGCACTTGCCGATGCAGGGATCGATGCACTGGTAGTTGATGCAGGCGCGGTGGTCGGGACACTCGTTGTTGCTCAGGCACTCACCCTGCGAAAAGAAGTGTATTGCTAAATATAATACTTGATTGGAATAGTGACCTCTAACTTAAATAAGTCCCTATCATTATTATAAACATGTTATGGTAAAATTATAAAAAGTTAATAGGTAGGTAAATATTTCTGAATTATAAGCAGCAACCCTCTTTTTTATGTTATTTTTAAAAATCGGATAAATTTTCTACATTTTATTTTACCCATGTAATGTTTGTTTAATATTTCGGAACTACATTTAAATTTGATAAAAAAAGAAAATTATAATAAAGAAAAGAACAATATAAGAAATACCAAGTTGATAAAACCTTTAAAAAAATTAAAAAAATGCTTTTGCTAAAGAAAAAATAACTAGCACATCAAGGGTTTTTAAACTTCGAAAGCTAGACTTTTTTCTTTCTAATTTTTGCTAATTCTTTTTTTTTTTCATTATAATTTATTTATTTTAATATCTATTTTACATATGTTACTCAAAACTTTATTTTTAGCTAGTTCCAACTGTTGTATTTTATATATTTTTTAAGTTCTCTAATTTTGAATTCCCAATTTGATGTATTTTTTTTTATCAATTCCCAAATAGTGACTCACCCGGCTGCAGTGGCTCAGCGGATTGCCGGTGTGTCCCGGCAGGCAGTTGCAGACGGGTCGCTCCCGCCCGGTGTTGTCGTGGCCGGGCACGCAGATGGCGTTGTTGCCGCACGGATTGGGGTCGCAGAGATCCTCCTTGGTGAAGGGTCGGCAGCGGACGAAGGGGTCGCCGGTCATGTCCCGCGGACAGCTGCAGACGGGCGTCAGGCCGCGCAGGTTGCAGTCGGCCCCGATGCCGCAGGCTCCCTCGCAGGTGTTCTTGCAGATGCCGTAGAAGCAGGCGGGTCGTCCGGCGGGACAGTCGGCGTCTCCGTAGCACTCCGGCCGGCACTCCGTGTAGGGACTGCCGATATATCCCTTGGGGCACTCGCACACCGCCCGGTGGTTGCTGACCGTCCGGCAGGTGGCGCCAGTGCCGCACTGTCCGCAGGCCGGAACGCACTTGAAGTTGGTCGAGCACATGTCCCGGCCGCTGCAGTCGCCGTCGTGGTCGCACTCATGGCGACACCCGCTCAGCGGATTGCCCACGTAGCCATGGTTGCACGAACAGGTGGGCACGCCGTTGATGATCTCGCACTTGGTGTTCACGCCGCAAGGACTCGGATGGCACTGCTCCTCTGAGGGCAAATTTATTAGAATTTACAATTAGTAAATAAGTAAATTAATGTGTAAATAGTTTAATGGCAAAAATAAATACAGCATATTGCATGATTTCATTTGAAATTATTTGAATCAATTTAATAAAAATATTTTATACGAATAAGAAAAAAATAGAAAGTTTAATGGATCGTATATTAAATATTCTTCACAAAATATCATATCGGAACTTTTGTATGTTGTAGATACGATCAACACTAGTTTTTTAACTCCTTAAGATGTGTTTCTGTTTATTTAAAATCCTTTAATTAACCATAAATTCTAATATTTAATATAAATAAGAACAGCCATGTAAGTAAATCAAAGAGAAAATATTTAAATTGAATACATAACCTAAGGGTGTGCAAGGTTTTCTTTTCTAAGTTTTTACTCCATTTTAAATATTTTAAATATGTATGTATTGATTTTATTATAGTTTTATAATTAAACGTTATCTTTGGTTATATTCTTCCTAATAATTATAATCAATCGAATTTGTTCAAAATAATATTATATACTTATAATCCTAAATATTGCAACATGCTTGAATAACGCATTAAATAATAAGATCAAATTATAGAAAAAAGTGGTACTTAGAAGTTATTCCTACATAAGAAAAAAAATCCCTATGGGTGTCACAGAATCAATTTTGTTTTTAATATAATTTGCCTTAAATTTATTCCAAATTTTGTAACCATTTTAAATCGTTTAGTCAAAGTTTGTGGCACAGGGAAATGTGTGTTTCCAGTAGATGGGAGTAATGGCTATCACCAAGTGTTGGTCCTGATTTAGTACGACCCTCTGAAGGTTTTGCCCAAAGAAGTCACAGAAGAAAAAGTCCACCGAGGCGCCCTTTCACCTTCCACCTTTCACCTCATTTCAACCCCCTGTCAACATCCGCTGTCGCCGCTGCCCAATTTTTGATTTATGCCGGGTCATATGACTTATGTTCCGGCCGAGGGTTCCGCTTTAACCAGCAAGAAAGCGACGTCAGTCGGCCCAATAATTGGGGGCCACGGCACTCAAAACGTCGAAATAGAAAATCACATTCAAATAGCCAAAATAGCGCTCATTTATGCGCATATTTTTGGTTTCTACTTATATTTTCTTTTATGTTTATGCCAATTGTTGTTCTTCTTGGTCCTTCTTGATTATGATGATGATGATGATGATGGTGCGGTGAGCAAGCCGAGAAATTATTTTCCGTTGTTTTCCGTTCCGATGGCAAAAGTTTCGCCATTATCAGGCCTTTTCTCTTACATTTCCTTTTGACATAATTTGCGAGGAGTATACCAACTTTCCAGCGCCGAGAAAATGTATTGTAATGAAATCTAGAGTTTATTTTGAAAATCGATTGCAAAATGTCTTGGGGGAAAAAGTCTCGTTTAAGACGAAAGCTCTCTTTCATTTAAACCGAAATATATATCCATTACTATTATTACAGATTAAAGACTACAGAATTTGAACTTAAATTCGTGAAAAAGTATTTAAGGTAAATACTTTTGGAAGTTTCCGGACATTGTCAGCCCGCAAGGAAATGCATCTCTGCCAGGCTGCTTCCGCTTCTCGGTAGGAAAAACAATAAACGGAATGGAATCCTGAAACTCAAGCTCAAGCTCCTCCCAGTCCCTGTAGATTGTTCGTTTACAATTATTGTTTTCAAGTCAGTTGCTAATTGGAAATGCAAATAAATATTGTATTTCAATGGGAATTGCACGCAGGCGAGGGACTTAAATTAAAGCAACACAGAAGGGGATGCGAGTGAAATCAAGAAAATAAATATCGATGGGCGGTTAAGATGCAGAAATCGCAAAAAGGAGTGCAAAGTGCCGGAGAAGGAGAAAGAACACGAACACGTGAACCGAAATGGGAATGGGATTGGTCTTGGAAATCCCAAATGAGCAACGAGGAAATTCAATTTATTAATGCCGACTTTCTTTTCTTTTTAAATCTGAATCTGAAGTATAACAACTAAAGAAATTCATGTCGAAAACAATATTCTACTGGAACTTTTACGTTGTAAAATGGCCTTTAATTTATTTTCACTTTTCCCTGCTCTCAACTTTGATTGAGCGAAACGCTGGAAAGTTTGCAAAGAGTTTTAAGAGTTTAGAAATAAAATCTTTAGGCTATAGAACAAGAGATTTTCTCTGAGGAATGCACTTTGGATTGAATAACAATTCCCGAAGCTTTTCTATTATTAAATAAATTAAAATGGATTAGAAAAACAATGTTTAATATGTAATAAAAAAAAAGACTGCAAAGAGATTTAAGAGCTAAGATTGTTTTGAATAGAAATATACTGTGAACATCGAAAAAATCATTATTAAATTAAATAAATAAAAATGTAAATTATAAGAAGTTGCATTTTCAATGTGTTATAAAAAATTAACAGTTTAGAAATAAAATCTTTAAAAAATAAATAAAATTTATATGGAGGACCTCGAAAAAAATAATATCTAAATAAAATAAGTAAAGACTACAATTTGAAAAACAAGGTTATAGAGAATTTAAATTTTGAATGTGTAATAAAAACTAGGTTTAAAAAACAATTTCTAGTTTTATTTTTAGTGTAGTTGATCAAGCTATCTTCTCCCTCAGTAATTCCCCAATTGACCGACTTTGAGTGGACTGACGACTGCTACCTGAATTCGTTAGCGGACCTGAACAGGCTTATGACCATAATCGGATGTTGACTTGGGGCCGCGGGGCTACCTTTCCGTCGGTTCCCAGCTGGTTGGCCTTGGGACTCGCCCACTCGCCCACACGCCTGCGTCCTTGATCTTGACAATTATAAAACGAAATGCTACGCTAATTACCATAAAATTACAAAAGGCCCCGAGTGCGATTCTGGGCAAATGTTGTTGGGCGTTTGTTATGGATTATAACCATTATTATTATTGTTATTATCATTGAGCGCGAAATATTTCATTATGCAAGCCCGAATCCCACATGCTTCGCTGGCCCAGCCCCCTGTTTTTTTTGCTGATATATTTGGCCCGATTTGGACAATACCAGTTGGATTCGCGAGACGTCAGTCCATGGACAAAAGGCGATTCGCAAGTGGGTTGCACTAAAAATATTCGCACTACAATGTCGGCTAATTATCTTGTGTTCTGTCAATCAAATCTATGGGCTTCCGCAACAGTCGAATTCCCACATTATTTTAACTCATTATGAGCAATAATAAACAAACATGCTGTTGTTTACAAATAGCTAACTAATAGGCGTTGATTTTTAAATAGTTTTAGGTATTTTTGCTTTGTAATTCCTTTTCCGGGCCTTTTTATAATCTTTAACAATCTTTAAAGAAATACATCTTAAGCCAGTTCGACCTGATTTCACCTGTCCTTTAAAATAATCAGGTTGTCAAGGCCTCCTTTTTTATCAATGGCCATTAAAACGATGATTGTAAGACCCTTTTCAGATTTATATTATATATGTATAAATCTGTTGAAGGATTTTGGCTATGGAAGTGTTAGTACATTACCTACTTTTTAATAAAATGTAATAAACATGTAACAATTTTCTATAAAAATAAGGGATTTTCAAAAATTTGTACATATTAATAAAATATCATAAAAAAATATTTATAAAATATATATGAAAATCATATAAATTTTCTATGGCTCTTAGTAAAGTGAGAATAATTATTTCTTGTAAAATAAAAATCTATAATGTGACAAAGAAGGAAGGTTGACTCTGAAGCAGATGTGAAAAAGGGTAAATACCGGATGGGATATTTCAGAGTTTCAGCCAAACCGATTGACATGTGGGCTTCGCGCGATTCTTATGACACCCCGGATATTACGCTGTATTACTGGAACTGGTAGTGGCACTCACCCGGATCGTTGAGGTGGCAGGCGTGATAGGGGTCGCCATTGTAGCCCGCTGGGCAGCTGCACACGGCCACGTGGTTGCGGGCCTGCGAAGGGGAAAATTCCGGTGGTCAGAATGGGGAGGCAGGGAGAAAAATCCCTTTGGCGGACTCCAAACTTACGTCACAATTCGAGCCAATGCCACAGGCACCCACGCAGGGATTAACGCAGCGATTGTCCTTGCACTGCAGGTCGCCCCGGCAGTCGACGTTGTCCAGGCACTCGCCGCGATTGCAGTGGGTGAGCGGATTACCGCTGAATCCGGGCGGGCAGGAGCAAACAGGACGTCCTCCGGAGGCCTCCTGGCACACGGCATTCACGCCGCACGGATTCCCGCTGCATCCGCTGCTGTACGACTGTTGGGCTGTTCAAAGGGGCGAAAGGAAGAGTGGTGGTGAGGTGATGCACAGGTGCAGCGGTGATATCTATCTATCTTCCATATATTATATTCTATATATTCTATCGGTTACAAGGGGTTAGCTGCTACAATTACTAAATACGAGTGATTTTTTTTTTTTCAGTCAGTGCTGCGCGGTGCTCTCTTATGTACATCGTGTGCTGGTGCAGGAATATTACGTATACGCAAGCGACAACGGAAATGTTCTGTAAATACCACGTGTGTAGACCGGATCTCTATAGACAACCCGCTGCAGGGATCGCCCATCGCCGTATGTGTAGTATGTACGATATGTGCAGTTCACACAACGCTTCTCGATCTTTTTACCTACGGCTAGTTGGGGCAAGGACCCAATGGCCACCGCCACCAGTGCCACGAGGAGGAGCTGCTGCTGCAAGAAGAGAATTAAAATTGAAAAAATCTATGTACCAGAAAATACTAATTTTATTCCTGGAAATATATTACAATTATTTAATTTTTAATATATTTTTATTACATCAAGATTCCCAATTTGAGAAAAAAAAATTAAAATGATTTATTTAACAAAACTAAAAATGTAGAAAAGATCTGTGTACCAGAAAGTACAAATTTTATTCCTGGAAATATATTTTAATTATATAATTATTGATATATTTTTATTACTTCATTAATACTTAATTTTTTTTATTTGATTGTATAAATTTACCATATTTAATTTTTTTAAAAGAGACAACACTGCGAATGAGTAATAATGTGTAGGTGCGTTTGTTTAAAATATATGAACTTGCATGCATTCTGCATTTTTGGTTTCGTTCCAAAAAAAAATAGCATTGAGTTTGCCAAAAACTGTCATTTATTAAAACCATCAAGCCATATTTTTAAAAACGAGTATTTTCGTACCCCAAAAATTAAATTTCCATTTTATTTAGTCGATTCTTTAAAGGCCCTATGATTACATCATTTTAATTTTTTTTAATTAATTATTTATTAAATAATTTTAATAAGCAGGAAATTTACTAAATTTAGAAGTTATAGGGCATACAAATAATTCGATTTAAATGAAACAAGTTAATATCTATATTATATTCACAAAAATGTTCGAAACAAGCCCCCTTGCGGGTTTATGTGTCATCGCCACGAAGTGAGAACACATTATTCGAAAAAGCCCAATAACAATTGACTGACCGACAAACATTAGTTTGGACTTCCTAATGGGATTCTGCTGCCTGAAAGTAACTTGAGACCATATTTGGTTTAGCCGGGCAACGCGATGAGATAACGATCGATGATGATATGGCTTCTCGGCGTTCAAGGTGCCGACGATCATTGTTTGCGGATGACACATAGGAGATAAACTTGTTGTCCGCTTCTTTGGAAGTTCAATTCGGGCAAAAAAGCATGAATCAAATCGGAGTCAAACAATAAGATTATGCAAATTGACCGGCTGCCTTTTTGAATTACTCTGGGCGACCAATATGGATAGTCCGCATATATTCGCATTAACTAAGTTGTCGATCATCACACGTATATGGGTTGAGTTTGATCCACTGAGGGTGGGAATTGAATTGTCAGAGGAAATTGGATTTCTTTATTCGTATATTTAGTGGGGGAATTTGTAATCAGATTACATTGTTCGAAGGAAGTGAATGAGGGCCATGTTTGGTTCTTGATCTGTTCACGATGTCCATCTTTGTAAATGATGAGTTTAAAAATATATTGGCACTGGTTATTTGCGGGTTATAAAAAACCACCTCTGGTTAAGTGAAGTGGAGTGCTAGATATTAATTGGTTTGTTTTTTTAGTTTTGTCGCATAAGCAAATGAATAATGGGCTTGTTATTTACTTGCACAGCTTAAAAAATTTTGAGTGATTGATCTTCTCAAAAAACAACAAGAATGAAAAGACAAAAGGCAAATCAAAACCACTTAAAAACCAACTGATCGTGGGCTTAGAAGACTTTATGTGGGAACAAGACATTTTTTTGTTATTCTTTTTAATTGATTAAATAGAAATATGAAAAAAAAATGTTTCTCTTTATTTTCTATATTCTTCTAGGGTATTCCGCATTAAAATCGATCGGTAACTGATTGTTAACAGCGTTTCTAGCTAACCGGAAGTAAACATTACGACCAAAACTCAAGTTCTCAATTATCGTCGGGGTTGTCCCTTACTTTTTTTTCATGTTGGCTTATGTTATATATTCCATTCACGTAGCATTTACCTGAATGCATTTTTTACGTGTTGTCTTTGTGCGTAATTTTATCAGCAGTAAAGAAACCAAAATAAGACGAAGGAGAAGTTAACTTGGGCAAGTTTAAACTTATATTTTTAATTTTTTTATATTAAATCTATGTAAGTTATTTATTTTATTTAATCGAAGGACAACATTCCTGATGATGCTGATCAAAAAACATATACATTTACTATGAACCGATAACTTTATACACAAACAAAAAAATAGCAGCAAAAATAGTCTTGATTGGTTGGCTGTATTTTCCCACTGCAACTCACCATTTTTGGGTTAAGTTCTTAGAACTCACTCGCACTACAGCAAATAAACAACGTAAAATAAAAAACAAAAAAAATATATAAATTCGTAAATGGTTCCGTTTTTTCACTGGGTAATGTTCGATTTCAACTGAGTCGGCTTCTAGACGTGCTTGGGCTATTTATAAGGCCGCGGCTCTTGACTCAGGTGAGAAACAGCTGAGCGACGTTGGCGTCATCTCTCAGCTGCTCACCTTCCCCCCTTCCCCCTTCCCCTTTCCCCTGCTGCTACCTTTTATTCCCTTCCTCTCGCACAGAAAAAAATATAGTTTTTTTTTTCGAAAATACCTTTAAGTTCAACAGCTAATGTGATTTATTTTGAAATTTTCCCATTCATTTTTCTTTTTTGGAATTGACAGTTTAGTAAATTGGAATAGATCACTGGAGTCTTAAACCGATTGAATATATCAAATATATGCTCAGATTCTGATGATAAATGGTGTTAATTAATTATACATTTAATAATGATTTTACAAGCCCAAAGAGAGATGATTAAAATTTTAAACAAGCCTAAGCCTATTTATTTATATATATTAAATTGCTGTACATTTTAAGAAGATAAATAAAAATAATACAAAAATAAAATAATATATAAAAATAAATGTATTAAATTGTGACTAACGTAAAAAGGTTAGAGTTGAAATATTAAACATTTAAAGTATTAATTTTTGTCCATTTCAACCAGTTGATCGTAAACTATTTATTTTTCTAAATGCAGCGGCGTTATAGCGAATATTCTCCAAGCATTCTGTTGAAAAGCTTGTTTTGTTGTTGACTTTGCGCCTTTTTCAAGCATTGTGCTGCCCGCTTTCAGTTAAAATCATTTCAGTCTAAATCATTTTAGAGATTGAGTCAGCCGCTCGCTGGCTCATTCATATATTTATTTGTTTGGGCATCGGGCTATTTATAAGCGCGTACTTGACGACTTTGCTTCGGTTTGGCCATGCCGGCTTTGATAGCTGAAGCTCAGTTCCAGTTTCTGCGTGGGCCGCTGCATCCGAGTGCTGTGGGATGATTCCTACTTACTATGTATAAACAGCTATGAATTGGAGGGAACTTGATTGAGAACGGAGAAATTGACAATAGACAGGTCATTTATATGACCAGGATATGCAAAAACAACAAAAAAACCTAAAACAAAGTAGCGTTAAATAGCAGCTCAAACGATATCGGGGTTCCTCTGTTTAAATAATCCTCCTATGGTAAAGTAACTTAAAAAAATAAAAATATTAAGGTCTACATACCTTGTATAAATTGTTTTACAATTTTTTATTTTACAGTTTTTATAAACTAAAAAAATTAATTTTTTTTAAATTTAATTTCGATTAACATTTCTTTAACTAAATTACAGCCTTCTTATTCGCAACGGATGTCCATTATAAATTACTGCGTGAAATATTGAATATGGTCATTTTGAATCCCGTTTTTGTTAATTTTATATCGTTTCAATTTGTTTTGGGTATACTATGAGTATAATATGATTATCATTTCATATCATATTACACATTTAATTAACTCAAGAAATTTGCATACGTTCCAATCTAAAAGCAGTCGGAAATTGAGAATTAAATCGCTCATTTCCGTCGGCCGGCCAAGCAAAAGCCGAAATAAATGAATAGCAAGTTTTCGATTTATTTTAGACAACAAATGTTTTTTTCATACAATTTAAGGTAAATTCGTTAAAATAAAATATATTGAAAGAATTGAAATACTAATCAAAAACCTCTTCATATCAAATTGATTTCAAAGAACCCGCAATAAATACAAACAAAACTGCACTGGAATCAAGAATCAATTAAAATGAATCTTGACATTTGGCTGCGTGGGCACCGAACGGAATAAATAATCGAGATGGTTTGACCTATGGCTATAAGATAATGAACCGACGATTTGGCCAGCAATTTGCAAATGAAATGCTCTAAATTGAATCGCATTAGCCTCGCATCGAATCGATATGCGAATATTCTAGATTCGACCGACAATTGCAAAGTTTCGTTCAGGGAAGAGGACCAATTGGCCGTAATTGAATGGGAATTCACCTGACGACCGATGGCACCTGTTCGTTGGCCAATTTAATTATGCCATCTTGGCGTACAAATCTTTTGGCTAACGCAGCTCTTTTTTGTTTTTTTTTCTGGATGGCCAAGGTCGCGACAGGTTGCCCTGATGGATCAGGTCGGCCTGGGTTCCTATCCTCCTGCTCAGTTGTTGTTCATAATTTATACCACCCAATATCAATCATATTCAATCATGGTGCCTTACTCCGTGTGTGTGCGTGTGTTTTTGGGAGGTCTATTCTTCCCTTGGACGGGTCATTCCCCAACAGATTGCCATTGACAAATGTTTTATAATCAATTTGGCATTATTAATTTGAATACACACCACCTGCGAGCAATCATCCACCCTCTCTCTGTCTCAAAATTGCCTTTGGATACCTTTCCAAGTGAAAATAAACCAAACTGGAAAGGGCTTATTTGCGGTGAGTCAAAACGGGTTTGAAATATATTCAGGGAAAGGGGAAGGTTGCCCCTTTGAACTTGGGACCGGGTTAGTCTTTATCAATGAAGTATATTTTAAAAATAAAATTTTTTTTAAAGAAAGTCTTTTCAACAATGTATATTATTTAAAATGTTTGATTATTTTGGGCATCATCTTATTTAAAATTTTATTAAAATCGTCTGAAATCTACGTGTAATCAACGACGTATACTGTACTAAGTAGTGGGAAAGCACTTTGTATGTCCGTCTATGTTCGTACACCTGGATCTTTAGAATTATAGAAGCTACACATGTAAGCCTTATTTGGCAGGTCGATCTAGCCATGTTCGGTAATCGAGATGACGGCAAGTAGAATCCTAAGGAAAGAGACTTCACAATCTGCTTAATTATATAATTAACATATTTTTATTTGCTTTAAAATTGTTTATACTCAAAATAAATACCCAGAAACCTTTTTATCAAAATCTTTTCCTTGGTAGTTCAGTGGCGTTAATCTTGATAGAAGGACGACTTAAATATATATATGCTTATTCTCTGTCCAGATGGGCCTGCTCTCAAAAACTATTGCCCTTGTAATTGCTGGAATGGGTGCTTCGATTCGGAATCGAGTGGTGTGAAGTGGTGGCCATTTTCCCAAACTTTTTCGGTCTAATTTGCAGCAATTTGCATAATTTGCGGCTGACTGAATAGATAGTCGGGTGAGTGGATTAATGGATTGGCTATAAAAGGGCCAGTCGGAGCTGTTTGAGTTCAGGAGGAGTAAGAAACCTGGAGAAACCTATAGAAACCTGGACAACCATGTCCATTGTGGAAGTGGATTCAACGAGGGCTTTGGTAAGCCATTGGCGCATCTTTCGGATGATTGGATTGCATCCGCCGGATAAGGCGACCATGTGGGGTCGCCACTACAGGGCGTACTCGATAGCCTGGAATTTGGCCTTTCACGTCTGCATGTGGGTGTCCTTCGTGGTGAACTTCCTGCTGTCCAACTCGCTGGAGACCTTCTGCGAGAGCCTTTGCGTGGCCATGCCGCACACGCTCTACATGCTGAAGGTGATCAATGTCTATTTGAAGCGCGACGAGATGCTCCACATCCACCAGTTGCTCCGGTATCTGGACGGCCGACTGGGCTGCCCCGAGGAGTTCCGGATTATCGGCGAGGGAGTCGCCGCAGCGGAGTTCATATTCCGCGTCATTTTGCGCGCCGTTGTCGGTGTGGTCGTTCTCGGCGTTTTTTACATCTCCCTGGCCAGCGAACCCACGCTGATGTATCCCTCCTGGATCCCGTGGAACTGGAAGGACACCACCGCCGCCTACCTGCCCACCATCATCCTGCACACCTTCGCCCTGATAGAAACGGCCATGGTGGTGCTCAATTTAAGCACCTATCCGTGCACCTACTTCATCCTGATCAGCGCCCACACCAAGGCGCTCGCCCTGCGAGTCTCCAGATTGGGACACGGTCAATCCCTCCCAGCGCACCGCATGCAGGCCATCCTGTTGGGCTATATACAGGACCATCAGATCATTTTGCAGTGAGTATGCGGAAATCAGAATTTTTTAAGGCTCTTTAAAATTTAGTAAAAATATAAGTATATCTGAAAATTTACAAAAAATTTAATTTTTATTATAACATCGAGGCAGACCATATTTGAACTGATTTCAGTCCTATTTACTTAGGGCCTTTTTTAATTTCATAAAAAATAAAAAAAATAATAAAATCAAAGTTCCAAATCCTTAAATTAACTAAGTTTTTAAAAAAATATCAATTTAATTAGATCTGCAATCGAGAAAAATCAAACCAAATACATTGAATATGAAACTAATAGTTGTACTTCGGATTTTCTGAGGGGCAGGAAAATGGTACGTTATATAAGAGAGCTACATATATTAACCTCTGTTTTTTACGAAATCCTAAATGTCCGTAACTCTAAAAATATGTCTTTATTTGCATGCAAAATAAAATTTATAGGAAAAGGTACTCGTTCTGATGAAATGCAATATCACTTTTATATTTTTAAAAATAATAAAAAAACGTTGCTTCGAGATTATCATTTTGTCGCATGATTTTCTTATTCTTTAAGAATAAGTTAATAAAAAATAATAATAATTTAATAAAATGTATCACTACAGTCTGTTCAGATCGCTGGAGAGATCCCTTTCGATGACCTGCTTCATGCAGTTCTTCTGCACAGCCTGTGCCCAGTGCACCATCTCCTACTTCCTGCTCTTCGAGGAAGTGGGGATCATGAGGTTCACCAACATGATGTCTCTTCTGATGGCCTTCACCACGGAATCCCTGCTGCTCTGCTACACGGCGGAGCTCCTCTGCCGGGAGGGCGAGAGTCTGCTGGCGGCGGTCTACAGCTGCAATTGGCTGGACCAGTCGGTCCACTTCCGGCGACTCCTCCTCCTGATGCTCGTGCGCTGCCAGAAGCCGCTGATCCTGGTCTCCGGGATAATAGTGCCCATCAGCATGAAGACCTTTATGGTGGTATGTGCTATTGTTGAAATCTTTTTTAATCTATCACTTATAACATTATGTACTTTGCAGATGGTCAAGGGAGCCTACACCATGCTTACTTTGCTAAATGAAATGCGCAAAGCGTCACTGGAATACAACTAATTAAAAATAAATTTAAAAAAATATTTATTTTATTTAATAGAAATACTAAAATTAATAGAATAATCCTTTACATTGATTTTTAGGACCAACATTGTACAAAGGAAGCTCTTTAAAGGCCAAAGACCACAGAAATATGATTAACAACCGCACTTTCAAGATGTTGAATACCTGTAAGAACCAAATAAGCTTCGACTTCAACGTGAACTAATTATTTTGTTTACTTTCTTTGCCAGTGATAATAACTACTTGTTGCAGAAGAGATAAATCCTGAGAGATCCATAAAACATGTATTGTTTGTTGTCTCACCATTCCTTCCACCGAATCGAGACTTTTTCTGCATAATTATTGCATTTCCAAGCTGCTGGATTGGGATTTTCACTTCGCTTGGCCTTTTAATTATTGCTGCATAATGCAGAAGCTTATTATTAAATGAATTGAACGGAAATTGTAGTAACACAGATTCCTCTGACAGCTGCACCACACGACCACACCTGCACACACAAACACACAGACGCGGGTTCCTTAATAGACATTTTAATTGAAGCCACCCCAAAGTGGGCGTGCCACTCAGCTTATCATATTCGCAAAAATACACTTATAGCATTTATGCGAACGCCAGAGCTTAACTTGTTTTCTTTTTTTTTCGTTTCGAGCCTTTGGTTGGGTTCGAGTTCTGATCATTGCACAGTGTGGAAAATCAACAAAATTATTGAAATTACTTACGAAATTCTTTCGTAAACTTTAATAGCTATTTGTAAATATTATTTCCGAATTTCGGATTTTTTTATGGTTTTTATGTCAAGACGTTTTGGTTGCAGGAGAGTTTTAAAGAATTTTTTGTATTATTAGTATAAATGAATAAAATGTAATTTGTATTCAATAAATGCCAAGATATGCTCTGGATTATCTCAAAAGTACTTCAGATTCTCTGTTTTCCCCATTAAAAAATACCAGAAATAATCAAATTTAGCCCACTGTGCATGGGTAAAGTCCATATAAGTCAATTAATGGATATGAGATTAATGATTTAACCGATGCGTGATTCATTTTCGTAGTCATTGCACTGAATGCGTACTTAAATATTAAATTCCCAGCATAATTGCGTAGCCCATCAGTGCCAATTTAAATGGCTCGACAATAAGCTGGCATAAGACAGACCACAGATACTATATTTTTTATCTCCTTTATTATTCATCTGAATCTTTAAAAAAATGAAAAAACCTTCTGTGAAGTGAGTATAATTTTTATTAGGTGTACCAACAAAAAAAAAACGTAATTCCATAAATGTAAACGTAACATTAAAATACAAATAACGAGAGTTCTAAGGCTAAAACAGTGGAAACATACTTATATGTTGGCTTAGGCAAATGTTTATTTGGCGAGTCTATTGGAAAATTTCTTAAATATATTTACACAAAAACCGAACCGAACGGAGCACGGGGCAAACTCATTAAAAGTTGAAAAAGCAAACTTGAAGGCAGCAGATTTGCATAATAACAACAAAGAGCATGGGGCTTAAAAGGGGTTAGAAATCGAGTAAAATACGTAATTAGCGTACCGAAAAACAGGAGCAGCAAAACAGCGGATAAGGATAACAAATAGGAGGGCCAAACAAAGGTTAAGGATGTGTGGGTGGTGCTGGTGGTGGTGGTGAAATCGAGCTTAAAGCTAAGCCATCCTAGCGCTAGGTGATGATGTTGCTGCTGCTGCTATTGCTGCTGTTGCTGCTGTCATTGTTGCTTTGAGCGCTTTAGGGATATTTCACAATATTGTTGCTGTCACCTGGCAGCTGTCCCCCACTTGTTGCGGTCGACTGTTGCTTTGGTCCTGCAGCTGCTGCTCTTGGTGCTCCTGCAACTCCTCCCCCTCCCCCTGATGTTGCACCCAGTGCTGTTGCTGCTCCCGGGTGATACAAATGCGTGCCATAATGCACGGCACCCGGATGGCTGAAATATGGTATAATGGCCGGCGAGGCTGCGGTCATCATGGGCGATGGCGTGGGCCCGGCTAAAAGGGAAGTAGAGCCCGAACCGGAAACGGAAACAGAAACGGGTGACGGCGGCGACTTTGCAGCTTCTTCGGCGGTTCCTCCTCCATAGGACGATACATATTGCTGCGGGGCATGGCTATAAAGCGGCTGCAACGCCGGCTGGTAGTGGTGGTAGTGATGGATCGGCGGCCCATTTGCCGGCGACAATCTGACCACGTGAATGGGAGCCCCCGATTCGTGGGCCATGTTGTACACGGCCTTGGGGTTATTATTGCTAAAACGTGGCAATATGGCAAATTGATGCTGCTGCAGTTGCTGCTGATGTTGCTGATGTTGCTGCTGCTCGGGGGGCGCCTGCACGTAAATGGGATTGTAGTGCACCAGGGGCAAGTGTTGTTGACGTGTTGCTGTTGCTGCTGCATGGGATGTTGCTGTTGCTGTCGCTGCTGCTGCTGCCTCTTGTGTTGCCGCCGTGCTCGTTGTTGATGTTGTCAATGCTGTCGGTGCCGTTGGCGCTGCAGGCGTGTATTTGTGTTGCTGCTGCGACTGTTTCAAGGACTGTTGCTGGTGCGGCTTCTGGTATTGCTGTTGCTGCTGGTGTTGCTGCTGCTGCAGCGGATACGCTGAAAGGCGCAAGGAAAACAAATGGGTTACAGTCATCTGATTCTGATTCTGATTGTGACTCTGATTCCCCGGCTTAATCCCACGCCCCAAGCACTTTGACAGTCAGTTACATTACGCTCGCTAATTGCCCCTGTCACCGATTTACTGACCATAAACGGGGTACAGTTGGCCCCAAACGAATTGAGTTCAAACAGACAGCGAATAGAGAGCTCAAATAAACGGAATAGTACTGGAGGCATGGGCACAAGCCACACTTGATTGATATTGACCGGTGACATAACCTTAAATACTATTATGAAAATCTAAAAAAAATTAATTTGCCAATAACTCGAGGCTGCTGATGAATAAATAAAATTATATTATGACTTAACAATATTTTTTCGATGTTACATTTAACAATTTGATTTTAAACCCGATTTAATAGCGGTTTTTGGATGAGTGAAAAAATCGAATTTTTTTAAATAAGCGAAAATATTATTTTAAAGTAATATTATATAACTCAAGTAAAGTAATGAATTCGAAATCGATGTCTAAATTTCTGGGTTTCCCATCAATTTGTTTGTTCTTCCTTTTGTTTTAATTTTTTAATCGATTTAATCGATCTTTTTTTTAAGAATTCAATCGAAAAGAATTGATTCACAAAAAGTAGAATAGTTTGCAGCTCTATTACACCTGTTAACTGTTTTAAAATCAGATTGTACTTTATATACCTAAGCATGATAATATTAATTTTAAATTTGTTTGTTTTCGACTTTAAATCGATTTAATCGATAATTTTTTCAGAATTAAATCGACAACTCTATTACGCCTGTTAACTGTTATAAAGTTAGATTGTAGGTACTTTATATACCCAAGCATGGTAATATCAAATGGAATTGATGATGTATTAGGAATAATATTATTTTTCTTTCAGTGGTATCTAGGGGAATCCATGGAGGTCTTACTGGATTGCTTACCATACAGTGGACCCGGCTGTTCGGCGTAGATGGTGGACTGCTGTGGCTGCGGTTGTTGCAGGAAGATGCGTTGCAGTTGCAGCTGGATCTGTGGCTGCGGATGGTGGTGCGCCTGGGGCTGGTAGATGAGCTGGGCGGGCTGGTAGGTGGGTGGTGCGGGTGGTGCAGCGACCTTGGCGTAGACAGGCTGAGGCTGCTGCTGTTGGTAGTGGTGCTGCTGCAGCTGCTGGGCGGCGGCCATGAGTAGGCTGGTGGGGATTTGCAGGTAGGGCTGGTGGATCAGCGGTGCCGTGGGTCCAGCCAGTGGTGCACTCGCTGCATCCGATTGGTAGTAGGGCTTGTACTGACCCTGATGGTCGCGGGCCAGCGGACCCAGCAGCTGCACCACCGGCGAGTGTCTCGTGCCAGTGGGCGGTGGTTGCGATGGTGCCGAGGGTGGTGCCGTGCTGCTGGTGGTGCTAGTGCTGGTGGAACTGCTGCTGCTGCTGGTGGTGGGTGGTGGTGGTGAAAAGAGGAATTGCTGCTGCTGTTGCTGCAACTGTTGCTGCTGTTGCAACTGCCGCATGTACGACAGCGGTATGGCGATGATGTACTGAATGCGCTGCTGCAACTTCTGCTGTTGCGGCGGCGGCGGCTGCTGCAGATACTTGGAATGCTGACTGGGCTGGTGGTTGCGCTGGTGGTGGGTCAGCGGTGCGGTGGCACCCACCTCCGGCTCCAGTTCGCCGTAATTGAAAATCGACTGTGGCTGAGGCTGCGGCGAGGCGGCAGCTGGCTTAAACGCGACTTGCCGCTGATAGGGTTCCACTTGCGGCGGTGGCGCTGCGAAGCTGAAGCGGTGCTGCTGCGGTGGCGCCCTCTGGCCGTAGAAAGCCTTTTCGGAGTAAGGAGAGATGATGGTGGTTCAACGGTAATTAAATGCACTGTGCTCTGCGGTTTCGGCATTGCATTGCCAGCTTTGCTTTGCATGCTGCATACCTGTGGTGGTGCTGCCTCCGCTGCCGTGTAGCGCAGTGTGGTGGGTCCGAAGATGGGCGTCGGCGGCTCCGGCGACTCAAAGTGGCTGCTGGGCGGGTAGATCGGTCGGAACGGAGGGTCCTTGCTCGACAGGCTCAAGTACGGCCCACCTGTGGGGTGGTAAATTTGCGGTGAGGCACCATAAATACAGGAAATCACTCTGTGGCTCCACTTGAAGTGGTTACTATTGAGTTAGAGCTGCCCATATTGAGTGGTTTAAAGTGATTTATGTGCAGAAATGTTAGTATTAAGATACTGTTCACTGTGAGCTTTATAATTGAAAAATTTCACCTTTTTGACCATTTTCAATGGAAAAAAAAATATATGTAGTAGAAGCATAGGACAATTTGTTAACAGATTTTAGCTCAAATTTTCTGAGAACTTTCTTGCTAAGGAAATGAAAAAGCTAGGTTTGGGTATTGATAAAAAAATTTAATAGTAAAAATAAATATCTGGAAATTAAGTTCCAAATGGCGTATTTAATATTTCAAATATATACAAAAATATAATATATATTTAAATAACAGAATAAAGGTAAAAAGGATTAGTTACAATGCAGGTCGCATTTATTTGAAGCAATTTTGAAGTGTAATGAAAACTTATAAAGATATAGATAATGTTAAATATCCATATTTGAGATTTAAAATAAAGATATATGTTTTGATTTAATGTTAACATATTATAAATAAGATAGAGCTTATTAGCAGTTTTTAGTGTAGTGAAAAAGAATTTTGTGTTAAAATCAAAGTTGAAATTCTTTAATTAACTAAAAATAGTAAAATTTAATATTTCCATTGTTTTTTTTTTATTATAAATAAAAAACATTTATGTTCTATCTTCACCTGTCTGATCCGATGAGTCGCGCTTCTCCGTCTTGCTTTTGGTGTCCTCCACAATGCTGGGGGTCAACTTGGTGGTGGCTATGGCCTCGACCTTGTCCGCGGCCTTGGTGGATATCGCTTCGATCTCCTCTCCTTGACTGCTGCCAGTCGCCAAAAGGCAACAGCAGACGATTGCGGCGAATACCTGGACATTGGTGGAAAAAAATAAGCAAATAAGAGCAAATCGAAATGAAATCGAAATTGAAATCAACTTAAAGCGAAATCAACTCAATAAGTTCGTCATTCTCATTTCGCTTTGGATTCCTCTTAGTTAATTTAGTGCATTAAGTGTCGGAAAAACGCTCTTGATTAAAAATATTTGCACTGCAATCCATAATATCCATAATAATAATTTAATTAAATTGATTTATATGCAATTATAAAAATGTTATCCACCGAAGTGCAATTGTTTTCCGCTCTTGTCACACATTATTGTTTTTATTATTCCACTGCACACGCGATTAATAACTAATACTCGTAATTAAGCCAAGCGATGTATGTACAATGAACCTGGCATAAAGGTAATTATTAATAAGCTGCATAGCATAGCAGCGAATACCATCTCATATACCATTCCATACCCCATCCACCATCCAACCCATTGAATGTTGAATGTTGTAATGTTCGAGCCTATGGTAATCCGTTTACGGTTATTACTCATATGTATGCGATAAATCTGATCTGATCTTTTGAGATGAGAAACGGTTTGGGCAGCTTTATGGTGGTTAGTTACTCCAATTGGCTTGAATGGATGGTTTCATCTATGATGGCATAATTGTACGAGGTCGAGTCAGTGACTTTATGAACCCACTACATCAACTATGTATTTTAGTAAAAAACGAATAATAACAAAAATTAAAAAGCAAACGAAACTTGAAATGCAATCTATCTATATTAAACATAAATTATTTCCGATTTAAAAAGCCACTGAATAATGAAACTTTTTGAGTTTATGAATAGGGGGATAATTCCAATTTAACAGCCAATATATTTTTCTCAATTTCACAGTTTTTTTAAGGCAATAAAAATGTACTATATCATCAAGCAACACTTATTATAACGGAAGCATCCTATCATCTCCTACCTTAAAACAAATTGAATTGAGTTTACTCCATGTTATTGATGTAATGTCCCACTAAATGGTACATTTATTGTCATTCGCGTTACAAAAAGGGGTTTTGTTAAATTTAATGAATAATAAATGCTTGCTAGCGATGCACATTTTTCACATTTTTCAAAATTATCTCCCTTCGATTATCTGTCGACTGGCCGCGATGGCAAGCAATCAAGTGGAAATAATCAAAATAGGCGCTGATTTATATCATTATCAATATTTGATTGCCAACTTTCAGTGAGTTCGATTTCAATTATATGGGCTTAATCCTATTTTGCATTATTTACCCGTATGAGAGGCATTATTCCAGTTGTGCTGGTGCTTTATTTATTCAAACCAATATATTCCATATACACACGTGTATATAAATATGGGTAAATATACAATATATATATAATTTATATTGTGTGTTCACTTTTTTCGTTTTCGTTTTAATTTGGTTTCCTTCTGTCACTCAATTAAAATTCGATTCGTGTGGCGGGCCAACACAACAAAAGCGGCAAACCAAAACAAAAAAGGAAAAAAACTAAAACAAACAAATTTATAAACACTTTTCACGGTTATTTGTTTGTTCAATGCAGACGGATGTTCTTGTTGTTGTTGCTGTTGCTGTTTTTGCTGCTATTGTGGTTAAGTAAACGCGCCGGTGTCGCTCGCGATTTTACTGTGGCGGCTTAAATCGCTAGCTCGCGTGTTGGCCAACAAAGTGAGAGTGAAATTGGTTCGCCAGCTTTGCGCCGTTTTATAGTCGGCGCTTGGGATTGCCGCCTTTAAGCTTGCAGCTGGAAACTGGCCACCAGGCGGCACATGCAGCTTGCCGCTTGCAACTAGCAACTTGCCACCGTTGGGGGCAAGCACCTTGTGGTGTCGCCGCGATCTGCGATCCAATCCAGCTGAGCACCACCATTTGTGGAGCACAATCACGGCCATTAACCGATTGCTTTGCTCTGGCCATTTCCATTCCGTTGGTCATTCTCAGCTGCAGATTCACCGCTCCAATTTGGCTTGCGTCATCGACACCCATCCACCGCCCACTTGCCACTTGCCGTCGGGGATCGGAAGTAAAAGGATCGATAAGTCCCAAAAACCTCTTTCATGAGGCCCCCCTCTCTAAAATACGCACTTATCCACTTTGAGTCCACCCGGGGGCGCCAAATGTCCAAATTTGTAAAGCTACAATAATCATTTATTCTTTTAAATACTAGTTTTTATATAGCAAGCGGGGATCGGAAGTATGGGGATCGATACATACCAAATAACACATTCAAGAGGTCACTCTCTCTAAAATACGCACTTTTCAACTTTAAGTCCACCCGGGGGCGCCAATTATCCAAATTTGTAATTTGCTACAGTAATCATTTATTTTTTTAAATACTAGTTTTTTTTTAAATTTTAGTTTTTATATTGCAATTGGGGATTGGAAGTAAGGTGATCGATAAATCCCAAATAACACTTTTAAGAGGTCTCCTTTTCTAAATTACGCACTTTAAATAAAGCATTCATTAATACCATATTTTATATTATATTATTGATATTAAGTAAAGGAGGTCCAAATACTAGTTGCTAACTGGCAAGCCTTTCAATATTTTTCGCTCTTCTCTCCTAACGCGAATCGATAACGCTTAGCTCGAGAACTTTTAGTTCTATTAAAATAGTACTAATTCCTCACATTACATTAAGTGCCACTTCTCGCTGCCTTCTCTTTGTTTCCCTCAAGTGGGATTAGCTTGCACTCATTAGGAGTTTGTATTTGCATTACAGGTCCTGTCCTGACCTGCACCGACCACGTCCTTCCATTTGCCAAGTCCACTGGGTGTGGATGTGGATGTGGATGTCTGGCCTGGTCTGGTCCTGGCCATTTCCGTTGTTGAACGAACCGTTTACAACGGACGATGATTTTACGAGCGCTTCTAATAAAATCAAGTGGCTTTCCATAAAACTTAACTGTTACTTTAGCAATAGCACACATAACAACACTAACATTCCGCCCCCAAAACGTCTACCTTCAGCTGTTTCTGTCCAAAAAATGCCCATGCCATGTCAAATAAAAGTCCCCCAATTTGCAGTCGGACATAAAATGTGTGCGGCAAGTTAAAAGTTCTCTTCGTTCCAGAGTTTCAGGTTTTTGGGACCGGAGTACAGAAGTTAAAAGTCCCCCATTCTTCTCGGAATTCACATCCACATCCCCTTCGTCCTGAGCCTGGTAACATCCATTTAATTGTTCTTTCGTTCGGACAGGAAAGTGTTATAATTAGTAGTGCCAACGATGATGATATGGGGGCAGTAGAGATGGAGGTGGAGATGGGCGAAAAAGCGGTTTCTCATGCATGGTTAGTTTTTGTTTAGCAAGTTTGTTGGTTCGAAAGGTTGGCTTTTGGCCCGGATGAAAAGCATCTGATGATGTGCTTCAGTGCGAATATTGTGCTGAAATCAAACGGAGCAAACTTTTTCACTTTCAGCATATTGAGTTTCTCTCTACTTTTCTCGTTTTATGTATATTCACCACAAATTGCCTTTGGTGTAATATGAAATATTAAATGGGGGGCTAGCAGAGCTTAAAAGACAATATTTCCTAATATCTTCGTATTTGATTTTTTGGTATTTGAGGGTCCAACATTGACCAACGTTTAAATGGAAGTTCTTCCAAGTGAGTGATTATTATTTTAGGCCAAATTGAACTCTAAAGCTAATGGTAAAAATATAGGCAAACTATAAAATTAGGATTTCAATTTTAAAGACAGAAAAATTACTTTAAATGGACGTTTGCTGGCCGCATTAGCGACTGATTAAAGTCTGGGCTCCCAGCGAAAATCGCATAATTAAAAATTAAAACATGAAATAATTAGGAAAAAGGAGTGTGTAATCGAATCGCGCTGAAATCTAACCTAATCGAATTGCAGCACAACAGCACAAAACCGAACCAATTTTCTGACACAAATAATTGCATCAGCTTTATAATGAAATATTTTAATTTGCCACCCGCTCCATTTGCAGTTTGCAGTTTGTAGAACAGAATCAGAATCAGAATGAGAATCTGAATCAGAATGGTATCGAATGGAAGCCAAATTATAGATGAGTGCACAAACGAGTTCTGCTGACTGACCGTTGCAACCTGAGGCCGCCACGAACCCGATAATTCCGGGCGGTATCAAATCGCGAATGGATTGTGTCGCCAGTTTGTCATTTGCTCATTTGCGATTCCACATAATTTATGGGCAGACGCAGAGCATTCCAGAAACTAATTAGGGGAGGCTGAAAGCTGAAAACTGATAACTGGAAACTGGAGGCGGTACAGGTATGTACACACATCGGGCCAGGAAACAGCGATGCGTTGGCAATCGGACTTATGCAATCCAATCCAATGCACAGTCGAAACTAAATCAGTGCGGCCAGCTAAACCAACGCAAAACTGGTTATCAAAGCCCCAAAAGGAAGCGTGCAAAGCCATCGGCCATCGTCCATCGTCCATCTAACATCTACCATCAACCATCGGCCAGCGCCAATTATTTTCACGGAAATGCACCTCGGGCTGTCGCATTTTGGGTGAAATGCAGCCAGAAATTGAGATCCGCAGCCAGGTGGGATCCCAGTCCCCAATCTTAAAAAAAACACACAACGCAAAAACACCCCATTCAACTGGTTTCGATGGACTTTGGCTCGACAAGTGCACTACTAGCCTTCTTTTGGCTCTTCCGTTGATCTGCTGGTTATTATGGAGTGAAATGGAGTGTTGTGTCAGTAAAGAGCGGCCTCAAAGAACTACACTACTTCTATTAAATAATTTAAAATTGACCTGCTCATATCAATCTAATCTTTTGACAATCGTTTTTCTGTGTATATTTGGCTTTGTACTGCGACAAAGTCTACTAAATATTTCTTAAATATATTTGTCCCCAAAATAAGGAATTTACAGCGTAATTTAGTTAGCAGAGGTAAAAAGTGCAATGTAATGATTTTTAATTAATGCTCTGAAATACAACTTTTTACCCGTTGACCTAAAATATCTTAGAAAATTGTCTGGATTCCATTTTATTAATTGAAATACAGCAGCAATGTATATACCAATATTATTTAAAAAGAAATCAAAGCTCATAGAAATATCTTAAATATGATTGACTATTTTTCAATTACAAGATGTAATATAATACATTGTATGTATATATTATATTAATATTATAATTTATAATAATATAAAATCTAGAATATATTGTGAAATTATAATTTTCAAAATTATATTCATTTCGCCAAAAATACAATGTGACATTAGATTGTATTTTCAATCCATTTTCCTTCCTTACATATTCTTCGGAAATAAAGAGACATATGTTCGCTATAAAACAAACTATATTGAAGCCGCCCAAGTGCAGTCGTGAATTGTGTGCGAGTGCTATGGTCTTCCTATGGCCATATATCTTTTTGGTGCGCAGAATTCGGATTCGGTTTAAAGAGGGGGGGGACTCCGAAATTTGCTTGGGGCAAGCGATTCCTCTGGCCAGACTCTCAGCCTCCGACTCAAAGTGGTTGTCAACGCAACCGAGCCAGGCCAAAAACTAAACCCAACCACATTGGCCATCCAAACCAGATTGCGTGCCACCTCCTCCGGAATCCCGAACTCCCAAGCTCCCCAGCTAGCCGCCCAGCTACCCAGCCAACTTCCCACCTCGGGCCACCTAACTTGGCCCGTTTCAGCTCCCCGAACAGTTAAAAGCTAAATTATTCATTACAATTTCCGCGCTGACGAGAGAAAAAAAAAGAAAAACGCGCACACACACTTGCAGATACACGGGGAGGCGAAAAAAGTTTTCCATGGAAATGCTTCAAATGCTCATTTGAATCTGCCACGTAATTTAGCTTGCGGTCTGTGTTTGTGCTCAACTTACTTGTACTAAGGCGAAACGAGCGCGATTCCGGCGCTGTTTTAAACGCAGCAGTTGACTTTAAATAAGTTCGCGCTGCATTGAAACGATGCCAATTTCTGTTGCCAAACTGTGGCTGTGACAGTGGCTCACATCGTTGAGGCCGCCGATTTAAGTTATATGTTTTTTTTTTGTTATTTGCACAGCACACTTCCGTCTACAGTTTAGATTCCTTAAGGTGAACTTTGGCTAATCTTATTTCCGGGAAATCACCGGGAAGTCATTACTCTTTACGGTTCTTGCAGTATTGTACACTAAAATATAAAATGTATTTAATTAATTAATAAGAATTTAGACAGGGAGCTAATTTTGGCAAGCCAAAGCTTGGGTTTTGATACCAGAAAATTTCTACTTATTTAAAAATTAATCTCATTAAGAACTAAAAAGATTTTATTATTATCATATAGCATTTATTTTCCGATCGTTCCCTTGAGCAGCTTATTTTGTTTGATTTTGAAAAAATTTAATTCGAAATTCAGAAATATGTAATAAATGATATTTTCAAGAGTAGAAGCATATAATTTAAATTTTTATCGATTTCTTTTCTGAGCGTCGCAATCAACGCTAAATATGGGATCACCAGAGTTTCCTCTGTATTTTGCGTAGCCTTCCTTTTTGGATTTTTTTTGCTTACGCAGCTTATCATGCATTCAACGCGATATATTGTGTCCTTGGCCACTTGTTGTCACTCCCTCTTGGCCGCCCAGCCACCCACAACTCGTGTTCCCCAGCCCCCTTTGATTCTCTTGACTTTTAAACCAGGCCAGAAACTTTCTTTAATTTTAATCAAAAAACATTTTGTTGTTGCTGCTGCTGCTGCTGGGGCTGCTGCTGTTTTTGTGGGCGGCTGGAAAAAAGCGTTTAATTGGGCAAGGGAATACGCACTACAAACATCCAAGTAGCGGCAGAAACAGCAATAGCAACAGAGCCAACAATAAAACAGGCCAACAGAAAAAGTTTAGAAAGAATGAAAATGAAAACAAAGTGAATACAAGCTGACAACTAATTTAATCAAATACAAAATACAGAAAGGGGGCAGGCGAAGAAGAAGGCCGGTTAAGATGGGATATTTTGAGGGGAGAAAATAAAGAAAAATATGTATATTCGAGGTCAGAGCATCTTCAAAAGGGAGAATTCGGCAAAATTACATTATTTAATATCAATTTTACCAGTATTGCATGGTAAAAACTTTAAAATGACGACCAGAAAAAAGACAATGTGCAAGCTTCGTTATCCGCGCAATCAAAACTTCCTTCTTGGTTGAAAGCACTGACACTGGGCAAATAAAGGATTCTGGATTCAGGATTCCGTTGATTCGGACCAGGACCTGGCTTGAATTTAGCTATGTGGAAACGCATTCAAGCGTTCGCAAAGCGCCGCAAACCAAACACACAGCAGACATATGAATAAACAAACACGGCTAACAAATGAACAAACATGACATTTATCTTAGTATAAATCACAAAAACCTGTAACTGACAGTGCGCCTTTTCTGAGAGAGATCGCTTTGCCATTAGAGCAAAACCGAAAGCGGTGAGCTACCAAAATGCCAAATGCACAGAAAAGGTTGCCTAATAAACCCCCGATAGCCCCAGTCCCTGTCCCTTCCCCACCCCCCTTACCACTCTTCAAAAATCCCAACCAACGCCAATCCTTGTGGCAACTAAAATAAAAAGAAAATTGCTCAGTCAAATGAAAAACTCTTTAAATGCAATTGCTGGCCGAGCGTCGATTTGTTCACTGAATATTTTGTGGATGCATTCCGAGGTGGACGATGGGCGATGGGCGACGGACGATGGAGTGGAGGGCCAAGTAAACATTACGAAACCAGTTAGCAGATAGTATAATTTCCGCTATCGGCGTCCGTATCCGGCGAACGACAAGGAATGCAGGACACTCCGGGCTTTGGTTGCATGTAACCCAGGCAAGAAAAACAAAAAAAAAACAAAAATAAATGCTTCTGGACTATTAGGTACTTGGTATTATTTGTCCTGCTCAAGAAGGTGTTGTATGCCTTGAGCTGCTTACTAGTGCAACAAATTACTCAAAAAGTAATCGATTAAATGTGTATGATTCTTTAAAAGTACTATAAAGTTGCTCAAAGCTTGTAACTGGCAGTAAGCTTCTTAAATTTAAAATATAAAAATTTATTATTATATAATTTTAAATATTTATACTGTTTTTTTCAATAGCAGAGATCATTCAGGTTATTAAAAAAATATTTAGGTATTTATTTAACTTATTGTTCAGGGTAGCCCTCATTCTATTTTCCTAGAAGTTAAGATATATTATATTATTAATATTATTAATTTTATAAAAATTCCTAAAAACTTTATCTTCATAAAAAATATTATATTAGCTATTAGGTACTTGGTATTATTTGTCCTGCTCAAGAAGGTGTTGTATGCCTTGAGCTGCTTACTAGTGCAACAAATTACTCAAAAAGTAATCGATTAAATGTGTATGATTCTTTAAAAGTACTAAAAAGTTGCTCAAAGCTTGTAACTGGCAGTAAGCTTCTTAAATTTAAAATATAAAAAATTATTATTATATAATTTTAAATATTTATACTGTTTTTTTCAATAGCAGAGATCATTCAGGTTATTAAAAAAATATTTAGGTATTTATTTAACTTATTGTTCAGGGTAGCCCTCATTCTATTTTCCTAGAAGTTAAGATATATTATATTATTAAGATTATTAATTTTAGAAAAATTCCTGAAAACTTTATCTTCATAAAAAATATTATATTAGCTATAGCTCCCAGTGGTTAACCCTCTATAGATATTATATAAATTTTGCATTGGGCCGATATACCCCGGTCTTTCATGGCTACCGAGTACATTTCCCCTGGAATAACGGCAATTGGCAAGCTTCGAATAGGAGCCATGCCATGAATAAGTAAGCAAGTTCCCAAGAAGTGCCTGCAATTGGTGCCATGTAGTCGCTGCATCTGGCTTGGTTCCTTCTGGCTTTATCGAGGCGCTCGGTCATTCAGGACCTCCATAAGCTGTAAAGCTTATTACGGTCCGAAAGAATGCCTCCGATTCGAAGGAATGGCCTTTCGGTAAGTAACGGGCGTCTTTTTTTTTGTTCAGTGCTCCTGAAAAATCATGTACCCGCATAAATTTTCGTGCAATAGACAACCAACCGCATTGTACATGCAAATATTTCCAGATGTAAGAAACAGAAGTGGAATTAAAATCGAATAGATGCCTTGAGTAGCTTCGGTTTCGAAAAAAACGGTTGATTGTGCCGATGCATTGCATTCATGATTCAGAAGGATTTGAGTAACCATAAACCAATTAATGGAAAGCAAATACAGACTTTTTTCTTTACTGTGTACAAAATGTATTTTAGGAAATGCATGTTAAAAAACGGTCTATAAAGTTATTTTTTTTATTTCTCAAATTTCAACTCCTGTAATACATTTTGAAATTCTCATTTACACTTCAACAAAATCAATATCAAGTTTAAATGTTATTCTATATTTTCTTTTTCGAATAAAATACTCATTTCTTTTTCCGATTTGTGAAATTTGTTCTAAAATACCTATTTAGTATTTTGGATAATTTTATTTTAAACTCTACATTCATTTGCATACACCCAGCCCAACCTTTATCATTACCATTTATTAACATCCATTTAGATCATTGTTTGATATCATCTTTTATTTCTGTGCATTAAAAAGTCCATTAAAAAACGGAGCACTCATTGAGTAGCAACGCCGACAACAGGCAGGCAGGCAGGAAATTAAAAGGGAATAGTGAGCTGAGCCTGGTTGTAATTGACGCCCACAAAAGAAAGGAGTCAGAAAAGTCACCCACTGGGTGGGAAAAGCGGGTGGAAATTGCTGCTGGCAATTGGGCGGCTGCTGCTGCTGTGGCAAACCGTGTAAGCCATCCTCCCTTCGAATTTCCACTCCCATCATTCGAGGCAGTCAAGTGTGCAACACTTTGGGGCATTCGCAGCATGCGCGGCAACTTTGCATTTTACTCGGCTTCCCCTGCTTTTTCATTTTTTTTTCTTTTTTGAGTTCAGTTGAGTCACTCACTCACTCAGTCAGTTAAGTTTCCTGCGCCAGCAATTATATCATTTCCCCAATACCAAGTGCCTGCCCAGCTACTCAGCGCCGAGTCTCGTTTCATTCGTGCGTGAACGAATTTAAGCTAATTTGCACATTTTTCATACTTTTTATTTGTTCAACGCCTAATTTCGTTTCCACTGCCACTGCCACTGCTTCGTTTTTCATTTTTCGTTACTTTTTTTGCGTTGCCTTTGATCGAAAGGCGGTATTTCAACTTCACTTATGCACCAACTAAAGCGTCAAATTGTCGGTTGTTGTTTGACAGGAAGAGGAAGATGATACTGGGTCTCCCACGCAGCACAGATTATTATTGAAATTCCAAGACGATTAAACATCCATTAAAATTGCCCAAGTGTACCGGCACATATTTCCGGTAATAACTTTATTTACGAGAGTAATTTTTATTTTTGATAATTAATTTAATTTTAACTTTAATCGTTGCCATTTAGTAATATTTTTAGATCAGTTTTGCCATTAGGGTTTCAAACAAAATATTGCATTTTTTTACGATGGTCTATGTTTGTTTTTATTTTTAATAATTTAATTTTTACAATTTAACCTTTAATCGTTACAATTTAGAAATATTTATAGAAGATTTTTGGGATTTCCGAAATTAAATGGTTTCAAAAAAGATATGACAATTTTGTATGATCTTAATAAATCAGGGATTGTGTTAAAAGGATTTCCAGTTAATTGGCCGCGATTTAATTTGGTAGGACTCATTACTTTTATTTTATTAAAATGAGTCAAGTGTTTCCGTATTCTTTCGACCCAATGGAGCGCATGTGAATCAAATTTGTGACTCACGCACACGCCGCCCCTTTGGCCCCTTGGCCCTTTTTTGAACATGGCCAACGTGTGGTATGAGTAATGAGTTTCAAGCGCAGCGCGACAAGGCAAAGAAATAAATGAGCAACTGTTTGCTCGCTCCGGTTGAAAGGGAGTGGCTGGTTGAATGCGACGAGCCGGCTAAGTGGCGAAGGAAATCCCAGTGGAAGGCCCTTTGGTGACCTAGAATTTTTCATGAATTTAATTTCCATGAAATACTCGTAAATACTGGCAAATTGTGTAATGGAAATTGCAAATAATTTATTTCTCATTTATTTTTGGCACATGTGCACTTCTTTGACTTGACCGCATAATTGCACAATTTAATGAAAACAAATAGGGGAAGTGTGGACGCCATGTACACTATACACTGAAAGAAAGCACTAAAAACATAAACAAACTCATATTATTTTTAAAAATATTTTGGTTTTTGTTGTAGTTCAATTTTTTTTTAATTCAAGTTGAAAAACTTGTTACTGTGCATTTGTTTTAGATATATACAAGTGTATTTCAATAGCTACCATAAAACAATTTTTCTTCAATGTATTACTTCTGTTCTGTGTACATAATTTTTTTTAATGTTTGCTTCAATTTCATATGTAATGCCATTTTTACCTTTCTAGCTCGTTCAAACGTACATATGTATATGCTGTACTAATTAATTTTAAAGAAAGAAGGTATTTGCAAATGTGTGTGCTTGTTAATTTACTTGATTTAAAAACAAATTTTATTCATAAATTCAGGTTTAATACATATTTCGGTTAATGATATTATCAATACTACCAAAAATTAGAGTTAATAAAAACAAAAGTATACAAAACTCAAGTAACAATTGAATGGAAAATTGATGCTTGAATCATTTTCTGCTGGCATTTTCTCCGAGTGCAGACTGAACTTTTAGCCACTCAATTCAGTTGTGTGTCCCTGTCCAGCCCGAGTTCATTAGGTTGCCAACTTAATTTCCTGCATGGCGTCGGCTCCTAATGGCAGGCGACTGCAATACCACTCAGCGGACCCAGGTAAAATGAACAATTGCAGGGCAAAAATGAAATTTCATTATGCGAAATCATTAAATTTGCAAGCAAATGGAATGTGTCCAAAAGCCGACTTCCCCCCGGGCCAATAAGTTACTTAGTGCTCCCGGGCAGCAGCATCACCAGCATCACTAGCATCGCATCTTCGTCACAATTCTGCAGTGGAAATATGAAAGTGGAGAACTTTTTTCGAGGCCACAGGAAGTGGAAGTCAAAGTTCGAGGGTCGGAACGATAGATAGAGTGTCCTGGAGAGTGGGTCCTCGGTCCTGGGTCCTGTAGAGGTTAAAGTTAATAGCTGGCACGTAGTTCGGAACACATCCTCCTGCCCTCCTTTAATACGCTCCTCTATTTCGCATCGCCTTTTTACATATTTAATGAAATTATTTTCAACAATTTATAATTGCCACGAGCAGTCAGTTTGGCCGGGATACTCGCCACCTTGCATCCTCCGCATCCTGCCACCCCAACATCCCTACATCCTTACATCCCAACATCCCACCGTTCCACCATCAAACCATCAACGTTGTCCTTGGCTGTGTTTTTAGTTAAATGCGCCCCGGGGAGAGTTTTGCCGGCAAACAAATTATTATAAAGATATACACCCAAATATGTATATTTTTATATGTAAGTTGGCTGGGGAGCTGGTAATATCTAGATGTAGTACCGCTACCTGTATCCCGGATTAGGGATCCCGTGTCCCCCGGCGCCAGTTAAGCTGCTCCTTCTCGCCTTCGGAAGCGATTCACCCGGCGCCCCTGAACGATTAACAATCTAACTAATAAGGCCAGGCATCGAGAGCCGGAACCTTTAACTTACAAGGAAATTCTCAAAGTACACATAAGTTTTACACAGTTTATTTATCCATTTGTTTTGAGAACAGATGGAAATGAAACTTTTAGTTTGGTTTATTACGGAATTAAATCGTTTGTTTCTGCCCTTAAGATTATTTTTTTCTTCTTTTATATTATTTGTTAAAAAATACTACATTTAATACAAAATAAAATTTTATTGATATGAAATAAGGTTGAATTGACCATAGTTTATATCAAATGTATTTTTTGTGCGAAAATTTCGAGGATATCTATATTATTTATTTTTGTCATAATTTTAGAAGTTATCGCTTAAAGAACTAACTGTTTAATATCACCTTAAATGGAGGAAGCTTAGGGAATGCTAAGGAGTTATCTTATCTGCAAAGCATTCATTGAATGCTTTATTAGAGTGTAGTGGTAAAATCAATCTGAAAATCTTAAAAAATGATCTCTGTTGGCCTATACTTATAGGCCAGGCCGTTTCGATATAATATTGGTAATGCATGTGCATATAAATACTTGTATCCATAAATAAATCATACTTTCCGTTTGAGCTGGGAACCTTCTGTCTTTCTGTTTGGCACGTAATTCACCAATTTGGTGAGTGGCTGGAAAAAGGCTTTTGAATTTTTAATTGGAAAGGCAACCGTGCGTGCCTCTTCGTCTTCTTCGGGGCCCTTGAACCCCCGCTTCCGCCACTTCCTCCATACAAAAGTGTTGTAATAATAACAATTTGGTATCTCCGCCTATATCCCTTTTATTGGGCTTGTCTGCTGCTTATCATTTGACAGCCTCCGGCTGCGGAGAGAACCCTTATCAAAAGTGAGAGACGTCACATTATATTGAGCTAAAATCAGTTTACAACATGTGTGAGAAGATGGGAAATACATGAAGGGGGGAAGGGAGAAATAGAAATGCCAGATGGAAAATCTATTTCGTATTTACCCACTTTCCTTGTCACATCTAACTAAGGAAAGCAATGATGGGGGCATTCGGGGAGTCGGATATTCGGGGATTCCCCGCAACCTCTGCAAGCTTATTGCACAGAACAATGCCATCAATCAAACTTGGCTAATAATGCGAATATCTGCGACCTCTGACCGGCACTTCACCTCCTTCAAACCCACAATCCACTGCGTAAATGTCAACTAATGGAAATAATTGGCGCGGCTTGTGCCTTCAATGACATTCATTAAAATTGTTGACTCCTTGAACTCGAGTTTAGATTTGATTTTAATTGGAAATTGTTTTCACCGACCGGACAAGGATTCATTCCTGGACACTTTGTCCGATTTCATTAGCCCCAAAATTATAATAATATGCGGACTGCTTACCCACTTGATAATTAGGCGAGCTAAAATCAACCAAAAGTTACGTTTTACTTGGATGGATGGGGAAATGGAAAAGTTGACGAGTGACCCTTAAAGATCATAAATATTCATGGTATCAGCTCACTCTATTTCTGCTCAGCATTTTTACTAAAAACTTTTGGAAATTAAAATCAGAAACACCTAAAGTTTATATAATTTATAAAATCAAATAGGCAAACTGTATATTACATGAACAATTATTATAAAATAATTAAGAAAGACATTATTTATTGGTTATATAAAGGCACTTGCACATTCTTAAAGTTTATCGCATACAGTTAATATTTTTGAGTTCTGGGTAAAAAAAAAAAAGATGATGTGGTGTGGAATACCTAGGAGAAGCAGTGGCAGGTTTCCTTCTTGCACTGGCCTATCCAGTGACCTTGACGCTTGCAGTAGCTGTGGCATTGTGGGTGGTGTGGGTGCTTGGGCGATTGCTGGGCACAGAGGGCGGCATCCGCTTCGATGTGCCGGACCTTGATGGAAACTATACGCAGTGGCTTGTCGGGAGTCTCCTCATCGCTGTCCAAATCGCTGTCTATTTCGTTGGCATCGGGGCCGGGAATGTCCACCTCGACGGGATTCGCGTGACCTTGGCCCAGGAACAGAGCGGTGGTTAGGATCAGGCAAAACAGCAGGACAGGCTTCATTGTGCGCTTCTCGATGGCAAACAAACAACTGAGGAGAACACAGTACCCATTCGGAGGTTCTTCCGTTCCCAGTCCGGTTTTGATTTCAATTCCCCACTTCCCAGCCAACGTCGCCTTATCAGTTCCGCTTCCTTTCACTAAGAAAAAAAAACGTGGTAAATCGAAAGATTTTATATTTATTTATATACTTAAAACTGTGATTTAAACATACATTTTTTATGACCCCAGTAATTGGAATTTTCTAGTATTTCTTTAGTATTTTCGAATCTGATTCAAAGTTGTTTAATATTAAATTTGACCTTTTTTTATTTAATTCAAATATGTACGAAGAAACTTTGCAATAAATATGCATATATTATTTGTACTATTATATTTTTTTATCAGTGTTTCAGTCCAAGGTCACAGCACACAGCTCTCGTCCGCTCTAATCGCTGAAACTGGAAACACTGCCCGGCTCTCGTCCCATTTGCGATTGCGCCCCACTTTAAGCTCAAGTTTCAGATTGGTTCAGTTTTTTTTCTGCGCTTTAACCCTAGAATTAAATCGTAATTAAACAAAGATACGTAATTATCTTGACTGGTTATAAAATAGTACATAGTGTACAAATTTTGGAGTTTGATGAGCAGCTCTATTAAATTAGAGCATTCTGATTTTAAAAAGAAAGTGCACCGACCATAATATTCCCCCTATTGCACGTAGGTTATACAATCATCTAAACTTTTCAGTACATATCTACGCGATATTTTAAAGTTTAAAACCAATAAAATTGAAATAAATTATAGTGGGAAAGTATTAAATATTATGTTCTAATTAGGGCTTTCAGATTATTTGGATCAATTTTATATCTCTGTATTAGATTGTAGCAATATTTTTTTCGCCAAAGTAAAGAATGTGAAGTGACTAAAATTTCGTTGCTTTCCTGCGCTTTTAACACACAAAATTTCAAATGCTGGGCGAACAATTTATGCGGAAATTTGATTTTTATGTTCGTCGAGCTGGTCTCCTTTTCCCCTTTCACCCCCGCCGCTGCCATTTCCTTGGCACACTTTCTCCGCAAGTTGGTAAAATTGATGGGCAACGGACAAGCAGTTAAAGCAACATAAAAATACCATTTCTTGGGTAATTTTTGGCGCACCCGCAAGCATACATGCGAGCTCTTATTCGAGTCTCATTTGTTTTAAAATGCAAGAACCATAAAAATAATCATGATAATAATACACAATAATAATAATAATAATTACAGTGCTCAAATGTAATACACAGGGAACAGCTGCCGTTCCTTTTTCCCCTTTTTCGAAGGCCTTTTTGCCGACACCCGTTGGAAAAGTCAATAAAAACGGAAAAGGATGTTAACATCCGGGAGACAGTGTATATAGAAACCCTTGTAGTTATAAACAAAATAATACAAAATAATAAAAAAATAATGGGTATCTGTATCAAAACTTTAAATCTGTAAGAAGTTTGAGATCAAAAAAAATTAAATTAATTAAAATATATATTTTCTGAGCTTCAACTTAATTATTTTTATTTACCATATCGTAGTCAAAGTAAACGTGAATAAAGAATCGACAAGCTAATTTCCTAAAACATCATAAATCGCATAAAGTACACTAGACTGAATAACAAAGACATGAGAAACTTTTCTCTAAACGCTTAAATTTCATTGCTGCAAATGAAGCGCAATAAGTAGAGCAACAACAAAAGAAAGAAGCATCCAAGTGGGTGGTTTTCTTCTTTTGTTTCTTTTTTTGTTTTTCTTTTTTTTTTTTGGGTGGTTATGAGGTTTAAGCGAATCGAAGAAAACAGGTGGAAAAATACGGTAAAGAAACAATTTCTGTTGTGCTTAACTTGTTGATGGCCGGGAGAAACATTTTGTCAGTGGCAAAAGTAAAAGTTTCATTTCGTTCCTTATTTTTCCTTTTAATTAAAAAAGTTTTCGCCTCCTCCCCGCTATTCTTGTTGTTGTGGTTGCTTTGTGCTTAGAGACCTAAGTTCTTCGATGGAATCAGAATCCAAATCAAAATCCCACATGGACTTTTGTTTTTGTCATAAGAGATAGATTCCAATAGCGGGATTTTAATCAATTAATGTGAACAAATGTACCGCCAACTTACCATTGAAATATAATAAACTAAAGCTTGTGTATATAATATTATTTTAATTACGAAAGAATAGAAATAGTCTAGCCTAAATTTTATATTATTTTTAGGTAATTTGTTATTATTAATTTAATATAAGTTAATTTTATTGAATAATCATCAATTTTCAGAGAGTATTTAACAAAATATAACATGACAAATAAGAAATTTAAAAGAAAAGACAAGTTTTTTAAATGATAGACCATCAAATGACTCTGATCTAGAGATACAGGAATCTTAGATATATTTCATAGTTGGGAGAGCTTCGGGCCAAAGCCGTATTGAAACGCTTGTCAACTAATTGGGTTACACTGGAAGCTACACAACGATTATGGCGTCTTGTGGGTAATATCTATAGCACCGAATACAACCCACCCATTGCCATTTCCATTTCCATTTCCTTTCCCTTTCCCTTCTTGTCAAACACACACGTACACTCATTGTGGGACTTGGATGAATTCGAATGACATCGTCAAGCAACTACATGAGTTCGCAATTAATTTGTCTCCACAATATGAAAACGGCTCAAAGCTAAACTGTCATCTACTCATCCCTAATACACTTAAACAACGTGAAGGAGTTAGTAGAATAACCAAACTTTAATTGTAATATTATTAATATTTCTACAGATTACGGAAAAGTAATTTTTTTTTTAAATTAAATTTTATTAAATGTAATTTTCAACAATAAGTACACGATTAATCTGATATGATAGCCAAATGATTTTGTTAGGCTAGCTGCGAGTGGAGATCCATTTAATTTGGTCGCTGCAGCCACAAGTACTATGTTGTGCGGTCCTAAGCTTTAGATATACCGATCGATCCACCTGCAAACGCCCCTTCCCCCATACAAATACACACACAAGCGTACAGAAATGCCTTATAATCGAATCAAAGACCTTAATGTGTGTTACCTGATTTCCAGAACTTGGCTTCTGTTTCTGACTCTGGTTGTTCTTAATAATAATTTTCCATTTCAGCAAGAGATTTAAATTGCTTGCTAGAAACAGAAAGGCACGCTTTTCGTTTTTATCCCAACTAAAAACATCAGTTATATTGAATTCTATGATTCATTTTAAAAAATAATATAATTTAATTTGTATTTCTTTAACTTTCAATTTAAATTTGAAAGCTAGTGTAATCAGCAAAAATGGCAAAAAAATATTTTCTGAACCCGATAGGGGAATCTCTTCCTTGTCAAGTATAACTTACGACTTATAATTGGTCGAGGAGCACAAGTGAATCGTTTATTGGAAAGTTCAGTCATGTTGGGCTTGATTTGTGGACGGAGCACACAAATCAAGAGGGCTGGCAGTTTGTAATCTGGCTCACGTTTCGTGTAATTAAAACTTAAGGGAAGATCTGGACTGGGGTGGGGTTGGGTCGGGGCACAATTGCAACGTGGTGGCGGCTGACTGTGGCAGACAAATCAAAAAGTTGCCCAAGATTTCCTCGTGGCTGCCACTTTTCTTTTTTTCTGTAATTTTTTAATTTCCTTTCGCCGTGGCTTAACCCGCAATGGAAAGTTTTTCAGCCCAAGACATTGCCGCACATAAATCAGTCAGTCAGTAAGGGGCCACCTGGTGGAAATGGCGATGGTGGTGGTGGAAATGCGCCAACTGACGGACAACCGGACAACCAGACAGATGAGCCAGGGCAAAGTTGCTAGATTAATTTGAATAGTTCTTGGATTCAATTTGTTAACCACTAACGGACACGGACGCTCTCTTAAGCGGACACGCCATGAATCAGAGCACCAGGTACCTACTTTGGCCAAACCAGAGACTCTACGTATATAGAACTATTAGTAACCAGAGATTACAGGAATTATGATATACAGAAAACATATTTCAGTTGAATATATTATTAGTTTTTATAAAATAGTCTACAATTCTATTTTCTTTCGTCATTAGACATTGTAAACACGAAAGGGCTAATAACATTTTAGAAGAGATATAAAAAACCCATGAAGCATCTTAAAGCTCCGTGGCTGAAAGCAGTCGACCATGTCGTTGAAGGACTCACCTCCGCCTCCTTCCAGACACTCACATTCACATCCGCATCCACATCTACATTCTACAACCATCCATCCTGCTCCATGTGCTCCTTGTGTGTGGTCTGTGATTAAAATGATATTTTCAGACAATGTCAAACAGCGTGTTACTAATGGGTCTATGGGTTGTCCGAAATGTCTGTTATTACTTGATAAATCTTGTCGGTCACACATTTTGGCAGGGCACAATGGTGAATGGCCAATGGCCAGGACACACACAGCCGTGTCCGTTTGTTTTATGCAAATCCTTGGTCCTGCCCGTCTGCAGTCAGCCTCTAATGACAAATGGGTCAAAAATTTGCGGCTAATGACACAAATATGCTGGTTTCAGCCTATAAATTGTATGCATAAATAAAGCGAAGGGCGAGCACCGAACATGGAACATCGAAAAAAAGGGGCGACTTCTTATGATTGAAGACTTGCGACCAAAGGACCCCGTGTGCGTCCTCGGCCATTAATCAATGGATAAATAAACATAAAATTTACGTAAATTGACATTTGGCCATCGACCGGCGATTTGCATCCTTTCTGTACGGCCTTAAAAATTGATAACAGGATATTGTTACACATTATTTAAGTGTTAAAAATGAGTAATTCTTTGAAATATTTGGGAAAATATACAGAAAAAAAACATTTCGCGGTCAAATTGATATGCGCATGGTAAATTTCTGGCATATCGTTTTAACCGTTAGCCCATAAAGTTACATGAGTATTAGGGAGAAAGACATATATGAAATTCGAGCATATAAACTTGATATTATCAATTCAAAATTGATATCACATAACGCTAAATCGATCATCGTTTCATATCAAGGTTTTTATGGGTTAGGAATAAAATTTTCTGGCAACTTAGTTTAAGTTTATTAAGTTAACAAAAAGTTCAATTCATTCTATCTAAAAACATACAATATAAGACCAAACGAAGATGATTCGTTTTATCGTTTAGATCGCGTTTTTCATTAAGGAGGGTGATTAACTGGAAATGGCCCCAAGTGTTCCTCGTGATGGCATTATATTATACCTGGTGATTTGGTCATCCTATTTGGAGGCTTTTAAGGTTGTGAGCCAAATGAAATAATAAAATTGCAACTTATTACCGCGAAAAGGTGGAGGTAGTGAGCAATATTTGCGCTCTTCTCGGTATGTCCAGGATGTCCAGGATGTTGACTTAGGACCTTCCTGCCCCGGAAAACGGAAGATGGGAAGTGGAAGGTTAGGGGAAGGGTGTTTCATTACACCCACTAAGTCAGCTCTTCAGATGATCCCGCTTATGCTGACGACAAATGGTCGGCGGGGCATAAATTCCGAATGGCTTTTCCTTTTATGGCTGCCTTGACGCTGCCTCGACAGCAAAAGCAAAGGCAAATGCAAAAGCAACAGTTGATGAATAGATGAGGTTTTCCGGGGCGGCAAAAAGGGAATATTTGAGAATTTTTGATTAAGTCGCCGCACCTGAATCACCGCAAATGCCCCAAACTCCTTTGATTCCCTTTTTTGGCCGGCTAATTAAGAAACTTAAACTGGGTGGCGAATCCTTTGGCCTCAAGTTCCCCGAAAAGTTAGTCAACATGTGTGAGTTGCAGAGATCCGCCTTGGCGAAACCCATTTATATATATACAGATACAGATTTGAAGCCGAAAAAATGCGAGAACTTGCTTCACATATCACATGCTAATGCCCTTGATGTCCTGCAAAGGACGTGGGATTATCAAAGCAAAGCCGCAAAAAACTTGCCCGAACAAACCTCCTGCCATGTCCCTAATCTGAGCAGTCAAAGTAGCGGAAGAGCGCTGCGACATCGACATCCAAAAAACCAAAAAAAAAAAAAGAAAACCAAAGGAAGAAAAAGCAAGACCGAAGAAAAAATTCTAAACAAAACAGAAAGGCAAGCAAAACAATGTGGCTGAACCAGTGTATCTGTGTGGGCCCAAACTTTGATTGTTGTTCGAGTTGCGAGCGTATTTGAATTTCTTGGTCCCTGCCATCCTGCCATCCCTTCCATCCGTCGACTTCTTTTTGGCCCCAAAAACTATTCAGATCCAGTGGGAAGTGGGTTTCAGGGGTTTCAGGGGTTTCAGTGTAATGAAGACAAATAAAGGCAATTCCTGATGCCACCACGATTCTACGACTCCGTGACTGCCCCATCACCTGATATATCACGGCTGCTCCATATTTGTTTAGGTCCAAGGTCCCCATTCGGAATCAGTGTGATCGGCTTTGGTCAGCGGATGTGTCTACTCGAACAGTTATTTGTGTTTATACTCGTCGTCCCGCTTGAATAATGGCTCTCGATAAACGAAAGTAGCATATTATGTTCCAAAAATGTGTTATTCATATACCTACTCAAAAAAACAACACAAAAATCAATTACGATACTTAATCAAAGAGGCGCAACAGGAAGATGGAAGATAGTGAAAGGGAATATTTTATAGAGGAGGAATATAAAATAACCATAAGTCAATTATAATTAAAAGAATTGGAATTTACAATAACCCCATTTGAGCACCTACAAAAATGAATACAAAGTCATAAATCTTAAGCTTATATTAATGTTAATTTTAAAATGTTCTATTTAAGAGTGAAATTTTGTATTTTGAAATAAATGTGTTAAAATATTACTTCCACCCTTTGTAACTAGAGTCAAAAAATTTAAGTTTTCTTATAAACTTGTAGCATTAGATTTTTCTCATTAAAATAAAAAAAATATAATAATATACCCCCAATTATTGCAGTATCCCCAAAAGGTTTTTCCCTATTGCATTACCCTTTTAAACTATTTTGAATTAATAAATGACTTTATGCTTAGCAGTTTTAAAATTATACTCAGTATCTCCATTCGTGAAATAGACATTTATTATTTTTCAATTTTATTTTTACCAATTCCTCGGTCATTTCAATAATTAAAATCTGTTACTTAAAGCAATTTAAAGAACATTGTAGGTCCTGCCCTCGAGGGTGGGCTAAAATGGAACAAGAAAAAAACGAAGCAAGATATGTAAGGAAAAAGAAGAGAAGAGATGGCATTTCGTTTTCATTTCCTCCTCCTTCTCTTTTTTTCCGACTGCTTGACAATTTATGAACTAACATTTGTCTTCTGTTTTGGTTTATCTCGGACATGTGCATTATGAATGTTGCCTGAAACTCGCTTGTTCCGTTCCGTTCCATCCACCTCCACAATTCTCGTCTATTTCTATTTCTATTCCTGTCCTGTTGCGACTTTAAAAAGTTAATTATTATTTATGCCTGCTGATGTGATAAGACCTTTAGTAAAAGCTAAGATTTAAAATTGATTGACTCAATGAATATACAATCTTGAGATTAATTTAACGAAATAAATATGAAAGGTGTGATAAGTTGATATAAAAAGGGAAATGTACAAGTGAAATATTTTTTTGTTATAATATATTTTTATTTAGTGGGTGCCGGAATAGTGGCATAAATAATACTTTCTTCTTTCTTCTTTCTTTCGCCACTTAGACGACGGCGTTGCCAAATTGAAGGAGACAAATCAAATTTATGAATTCTCGCAGCCACAATTCCCAGTCGAGTGGCAATTTATTAGCTTTCACTCGATGTTATTTTCGTTGGCTCAGCCATTTCCATTTTCATTTTCGTTTTCATTTTCATTTCCATTTCTATTCCCCCTGCCACATTTTTTCCACTTTTTACATTTTCCTCGAGCGTCATTCATTTTATGCACGCATTTTTCATTGCACATGTTTAGCAAAGCAATCGAATGCAAACAAACTCCGCTGGGATGGTGGATATAGAAACAGAAGTTGGAAACGTTGGAGGGCTGAGGACCCAGAATCGGCAGCGGAATCACAAAATGCTGGAGACATTGCACAGCGAACGGAACGTGATTCTCATTTCGATTTCGATTTGCATTTGCAGCGCCCATCCTCCGAGTGTTTGTTTGTTGTAATTGCAATTGATTTGGCTTACTCCTGCCGGCGACGCGAACTCAGGAGAGACGAAAGACTTGCCATCTTGGCTAGATTAATATTTACCTAGCTCCACTCGACTACCCTTTCCCTTTCCCTTGCCCTCGTCAGGATGCAACTCGTCCTGGAATGAAGTCCCAATGCAGGCCCTTCACTTGATGGGAGGTCCGAAGCCAAGTATGATGCACTAGGATGAGGTCGCAAATCGATTACCCAAGGAGAATGCCGCTTGAAAGTGATCATATTGAATAACTAGTTCTAGAACATCACAAAATTCTCGGAAAGTCTTTTGTATTCAAACAATTCATTTAAAAGAATCCTGGTTTATTTTCTTTAGATATTTAAATGATATTAGTTTAATCTCTTTTTATTTCGCACATTTCTTATCAAAAAAGTTGTATTTTCAATTATTTAAAATTAAAAAAAAATCTTGTCATAAAAATAAGAAAAAAAATTATGTGCTTTCTATTTTAGTTTTATTAGCTAGTTGTATATTTCATTTAAATATTTTTAAAAAATGGTTTCATCAATTAACATTTTATTTTGCAAATAAAACCTTATTTAACTCAATTTATTCAACAATTTCTTATTTCCCGCAGTGTGCTGGCAATCGAAATAGTTGCCGGCAATGCAAATAGGATTTGTATTTGTTTGCCTTTTGGCTGAGTGTCGTGTGCTCTTGGGTTAACTGCAGTTGACCAAGTCAAGATTCAGTCCATGAGTATCTGGAATCTGGAATCTGCACCGAAAAAGAGAGTGTTGGACAAACAAATTGTTTGTTGGTTTGCTGGATGGAGAGCGCTAATTTGATGTGCTATATACATAGCTATATAGACGGCATTAAAGTATCGGTATCTTTTGGCAACAGGACGATTGTTTGTGGTCCTGTTTGGCATGTGTGTGAGTGGGTCGATGTGCGCGTGAGTGGGCAAATATTTGGTCACATGCGGCGTATGAGTAATGCGATGATGGAGTGCGATGGGAGTTTTCTCAGCCGCTTATTTCTGTTCGGCAAAGAGTTATTGCAAATAAGTGTAGCATACTCTGCGGCACTTGTGGTTTCTGTGTGCCTGTGTGTGTATGTGTGCCCCTGTCTGTGTTGGGGGGGTTGTGTTGCCAAGTGTGAGTGATTGCTTCGGTGGCCTGAGACAAATGGGCTTTGATTCGCGAGCGATTATTAAACAGCTAACCGCAAAGTCAGCCGCCAAAAGTGGCAAAGTAATTAAAATTTTCACTGCTGCTGAGCTGAGATATTAAAGGTGAGAGAGAGAGAGAGAGAGATAGGGAGGGCAAGGAAAAAGAGAGGGAAGGTGTCTAACATCCTTGACAGTTGGCGCCTGAAAATTAAGTAATTATAGGTAGATATTTACTATCAAAAAATTGCAAATAAATTAAGGTCTGGCCTTCAATGTAATTTATCTATTGAATGTGAAATATTTACATATGTTTTATTAAGGTTTTTTTTGTTTTCTCGTTTAAGAAATGATCTAATGATATCTTTTTTTTAACCTACGAAAATGAACTGTGAATTCTTCTTGGATCACATTTTATTATCGTTCCACTTTGTATTCCCAATCACTGCTCTCCGCGATTTATTATTAATTTTCCTAAAGTAGTTGCTCAAACAATGCGAGTGCGGCAAAGCGGCAAAGAGCCTGTATTGCCTTTTATTTATGGCGTTTATAGCCATCGAGCTGAATCAATATCATTGCCAGTCGGAATGCGGTGGAAAGTCAAAGGCAAATCGAAAGTGCAAAGTGTGCAATATTCGGATGCCAGTGAAGGAGATAGAGTGACAAAGGGAGAGGGAGACAAAAAAGGGGAAAGAGAGGGAGATAGAGGGATTGAAATGGATGCCCGTGCAGTTGGAAGCTTCAGTTGGAAGTGAAATCTCAAAGCCCGCTTGTAATCCCGGCGGGTGACATCATTTCATATGCTGGCGCCAGCGGCTTCAAAGCCGTCCGTTTCGAAGCCCCCTCCCCCCCTCATACCCCCTTTTTGCCAGGATCAAGGGGGCGGAGGGCGTGGCGACGAGCCGGGCAGACGCACACATAAAGTATTGTTGAAGTTGAGAGCTCGTCGGAGATTTTGTCGTCATGCTCTGTAGTTGACATAATTATATTGTAAAATATCGTTGCACATCCCATATCTCACAGCGGGCAAACATAATGCCCCTCTACCCCTCCCACTTTTCATCCTCGTCGACGAGCTGGTAATATACGATGTGCGGGTACGAGTATGCATGAAATGGTCATTCTTGTTCTCGCCTCGTCTCGGCTCCAGGACTCCAGTGTCCTTTTCCCTAGCCCCGCTCTTAAGGACTTTCAATTTTTAATACCGAGATTTATGAAGCATGGCGCGTGTTTGAGCCGGAGAGTACACTGCACCCACTTGGCCTCTTCAAATTCCCAAAGCGGCTAAAAATGCAATTTAAGGTATCCAGAGGTTTTTTTCATAATGGCATTATATAAAAACCACTAAATTTAATAGTGGAATTAATTGGGAAATTCTATTAGAGCTTAAAAATAATCGATATTTTCGATATTTTGATAATATTGTTTCGATAATATCAGGTATTTAAACGGAAAAAAGAAATGGAATATCAAGAAATAGCCAAGTGTCGGTAATTTTTAAATTTTAAATTGAAAAAAAATTTTATGGGAGATTTCTTATTTATACCTTTTAAATTGGGTGAAAAAAACGAAATGAAACTATTTAATTTTTAGTTGCCGAGTGTAAGCTCGTGGGTGTCTTCATCATATTAGTTTTGCCTTAGTAAATCAGCTGGCAGATCCAGCTGTGAGCCAAGCGGAAATGACTCCCATTGCTTTATGTGATTTTTCATCCCTCTAAAAGAAGTGTTTTCTATAAAGGGTTAGGAAAAGGGAAAGTTGCAGAGTTAGTCGTAGTGTCTATCCACTGCAAAATCCACTTTAAATGTCGAGCTGGAGGCACCCAAAGTTCAGCAGTTCAGCCTTCATTTCTATATGGGTAGTAGGATCAGGCTAATTCATTCGTGGATGGCTATGCGAAAGCCACCAACAGACCGAATCTCAGACTGAATTGTAGCCATGGCAGCCACAACCTCATATTGCTGTCAGCAACTTGGAGAGCGGATTTTCATTTGCGAGGATGAATCAATAAATACACCCACAAGTGTTTGACAATGGGAGGCGTGTTTGAGAATTTGGGGGTGTATCTGAGATATGCTAATTGTATTATCGTGTATTGTCTTTCACTTAAAGGCACATCCTTAGATTTCAACCAAATTTAAATGGCCAAAATTGCTCTACAATTATTTTTTAAATCAAACGAATAGTGTGGGTTGGGCAGATCTTTCATGAATTTGGTCAAATTCAAAAGGTCCTTTTTTAATATTATTAACAGATCGTCTAATTTATAATTTATTTAACAAATATTTAGGTATTAAAAAAAATTGGATTTTGTTTCTATCCAATTTCTAACTTATGCCCGTTCCTAAAATATAGTGGGTACTCATTGATCAACCCTCTTAAGGTCCAACCCTTCGATTCTGAAAAAGGCTTAAAGGTCGAACACAGGCATAAATTAGCAGATGATTTTCTGGGTCTGCTTTGAAGTTGGACATGGAAACATGGAAAAAACTTACTTCAAATCTCTGACCTTATGGAAATGATGTTTCTGGCTAATTATGGATGTCCTTCGGCGACCGAACCTTTCTCTTCCCCATCGAGTGACACACACCTGGAACTTCATTTCGCAGAACGAATGCCAAAAATGCCAGGCTCCATGGCAAAATGAGGCTTTCGCTGGTGTAAAGGAGCATGCACTTGCCAAAGAAAATTGTTTACGCATTTTGAGTTTCGCTCGAGCAGGGACATCAACAATGGCGAATACGTTTTGTTGTTCCCCATCGATGCAAGATGCAAGTTGCAGGGCATCCAGCTGGGCAAAGTTGCAACTAAGTTCCGCTTGAGCACCCAGCATAAAATGTATTTGTTTCAAGGGGAAATTTATTCAAGACCTTCCTCTGATTTTTATGCATTGGAATCGCTTTTAATTTATTTCTTATAGTAGTTTAATAAATGGGTATAAGAATAATTAATTTTGTTCTGAAAGTATCTGTATATGTAATGTTGATTTTATTGGCTTGGAAAAATTAAAGTTATTTCATAAAAATGAGTAATTTTATAAAAATACTATTTTCAAATACCAAATTCGGAATTTTTTGAAAAAATAATGTAAAATAAGATTACCATCATCTTTATTAATATCAAAATGATAGGAATAACTGTTTTTATATGTTCCTCCATTTTACCAATGAAAAAACTACCATACAGATTTAATTATTCGTATAATATTTATAAACTATGGAGTGTCAGAAATAATATAAATGCTTTCGAAAGATTTAAAATGTATTATTTAGTATATTTTAAAAAAATATTATTTTTAGTACAATTTAAACCATGTTTTTTTTTTGAGGAGTTCGGAAAGGGTATATCTTGTGCCTTGTGGACTGAGCCCCTGTGGTTTTCACTCTTACATTCCCTTAACGATCCGCGCACTGCGGCTTGTTGGCAATGTCACGTAAGCAGCAGCAGCAGCAGCAACAACAACAGCAGCAGCAACAGCAGCAACAACTGCGGGAAACTACAATGAACTGAAAATAGCGTTGCACAAATTGTTGGCCAAGCCAAAAAACTGTAAATAAATATTTAAACTATTTGTAACTTTATTAACTTTGCTCAAGTGGCGCAATTTATTGCATACCAAAATGGGGCAGGCAACAGCAACATGCAACTTGGGTGCAAATAAAAGCAGTACAAAAGCGAAAGCGTAAAAAAAGCCAAACAAAAATTAAAGCGTATTTAATGGCAGGGGGAAATTGTTGTTTAAGCTTCATATGTGTGTGTGTGTGTGTGGTAAAGTGTGGTTATGTGTGTCTGTGGGCGACTTTGTTTTGCCATTCTACTCGGTTTTTATGACCTAACTCTATTCTGGCCAAATGTTTGTGTGCCCGCTCGTTATCCCGTTAACACCCATTCCCAGGTTATCGCTAACTTTAGCAAATTGCACTTCTAAATCCAAACTACTTTGATTTGCAAGATGTCCTGAATTTTAAAAAACATAAAAAATATATATATTCCTTACAATTATATTTTATCAAACAAAAACACCTTTTAACGAGGTAAAATGTCGTGACGATCGCACCTTCAAACACACAAAAGTTCTGATATCAAGTTTTGTGACGAAAAATGATTATACATTAGACTAAAAAAGTACACTTTCTAAAACTTTCTCATTCGGCCCGCTTTAGTAAAGTATTTAAGATATTTGCCCAGGGATCGCACGTAAGAATTACTTTTTTAAAAAAATTGACAAATAAGTCTTATTTTTCAATTTTTATTATAAAAGTTGACAAATAACTCTTATGCTTAAATTTTGTTGATTTTTATAATAAAAATTGAAGCATAAGAGTTATTTGTCAACTTTTATAATAAAATAAAGATTGAATTGAAAAAACTCTTGAACTGTGGGGTACATTGGTTTAAAATTTATATATGTATAATCTACGCTTTAATACCTTTCTGTTGATATGCCATATGTCCCCAACATATTTTTTATAATAATAATATTTTTTGCATCATCAAAATAAGACTTATTTGTCAATTTTTTTAAAAAAGTAATTCTTACTTGCGATCCCTGTATTTGCCTAAACAAACAACGATCCTTAAAATAGACAAACTTTTAAAATATTAAGTTAATTTGTATTTCAAGGCAAATATTAGATTAAAACAAACATACATAGTTGAGATTAAAAGTTTGCAAAAATAAGTTGAGCATTTCCAGCTTCAGAAATTCTTCATCTTTAATTCTTCCCATTCCACACAGTTGGCCATCAGAAAAGTCATCAATTGCTTTCTGCCCAAAACTCGAAAGGTTTCCCTCGTCGGTTGGTAAATCCAAATCCGAATTCGTCCCTCAGGTTAACAACTCAGCCGGCGGATCCGAGTGTGTTATGTAAATAACAAATATTCTTTTTGGCATTTTGATTGCACGTCTTTTGTTGCTGTGAATTACGCGAAGGTCGTCGGCTGTGAAGCCGGCGAAAGCAACAAGTAAGTGTGCCACCCCCAAACACTCACCCTCTCACACACACACACATACACTCAAAAAAAAATTTTAGAAAATCGCCTATGGATTTGCTTTACTGGCGATTTTTTTCTATATTTCTGGAATATTTCTTGAATTTAATGAATTTTGATTAATTGGAAGAAAATTTTCTTTACCAGTAGAAAATTTTTTTATTTTAAAGAAAAAAATCGCCAGTGAAGCAAATCCATAGGCGATTTTCTAAAATTCAGGGCGATTCATTTTCTGAGTGTACAGCACTCCCTCACACATATTGCCGGGGCGGCACTTTCTCTCCACTGACAACAAAGGCGACAGAAAAGGCGAAAGTGAAAGTCATCACTTTTATTTCATAAAAATTTTATTAGGCCTCCATATTTCATTCACTTAGCCCGAAACGGGACCCCCCTTTCTATCCCCTCCACCTCATCCACCCTTCGACTGCAATTGCAGACATCCAGAGTTTCGAGTACTGAGATCCCGAGTTCCCGAGTTCCCCGGTTTCGAATCCCTTTACGAACATCTCCAGCCATACATTTACATTTGCTCTATTTACTTTTACGACACGTTTGGGCCTCGGCCCAAAGCAACAATGCCATTAAACTTGTAGATCTGTATGTACGGTCTAGAAAAAAGTGTCGCAATTGTTACATAAATTATTCAGATGCTCGCCGGGGTCCTTCGATGTGTCCTGGCCCCCAAAAAAAAAAAACAGAAAGGAAGGAAAGAAGAAAAAGAGTTGCCTGCTCCACACACGTGTTGGGTCTCCTATTCGCATTCCAATTCCTATCCATATTTCATGCAACGTGTCATCTAAATGTGTTGGCTTTATGTTAACGCACACGTCCACTTTAAAGGATTCCTCGAGGAGATTGCAGAAACGGGTTGAAATATTAATTGTGAACGGCATTAGGCCAATTAGGGGCCACAGATTCTGACAGAACATCACTGGCCGTTGGACAAACTAACCGCATAAATTAGCACTTGGCCGCAGAAGCAAAAGCGAAAGGCAAAAGGTCGCTCAAAGGCGGGTGGAAAAAGTTGCACTGCCTTTGGCTTTGTGGCGGCAGCTTTTGTTGATGTTGCCGTTGTTAAAGCCCCTCCTCTTGCTGATGTTGTTGCTGCAGCAGTTGTTGGCTGGCAAACGCAGCGCATTCATTTGGCCATAATGAGGCAACGCTTTGCCAGAAGACGAAAACAAGCTAAAAAGCCAGGGAGCATTCTACTGTCCTTGGCCGAAGCTTTGGCACGTCATTCCATCTATTCAGGTGGCCTTTCGGTGGCAACTGAATACACGTACTCGCATTTCCCAGAACTCTAACGAGCGAAGTTTATAAATATACCCCTGCAGTTGAGCCAAAAAGTTATTGGTCGACTTGCCTAATTGGCCAAATCGTTGCCTTTGTAGGAGAGCAGGTAAGAAAATTGATAGAACTATCGATACTATCGATCTAAAATTAAAATACAAGCATAAAAGTTCAATATTTTTTTTTTCGTAATTTTCCTTAATTTTTGTAAATTGTTTATTATTTTCTTTAATTTCCGATAGTATTGATAATATCGATGATGTCCACAATCGATGTTTTCACAACCCTACATTTATAGCTGAGATATGAGCTATAAAGCTCTTCTGAAATTTTATTGAAATTATATAAAACTATATAGATTATCATGTTCTTATATTACCAAAATGTTGTTTCTATATTTAAATTTAAACTGCTATTTAATTTTACAGAGAAAAAAGGTCAATGCGTTTATAAATTTTAAACTATTGTTTTTTAAAAAAATCTTAATGAGATTAATTAAATGATATATTAAAATACCCATATCGGTGTAGAAGTAAAAATAATCACAAAATATAATCTTTATTATATTTAGTATGACATTAATTCTATAAGGTACAAACTTTATGATATTAGCAGGTATTTAATTTCTTATTTTTTAACGCACTTAAATATATTTATTTAAATTGAAGTCAAACGTGTGAAAGCCCCTGTGAGAAATATTTGTTTCACATGTGATTTGTGTGTGTTGACTGCGGCTTAGCGAGTTGACACTCGCAGACGAGGCAATTATATCGTGTAGGGACAAAAAAAAGCGACAAAACAAAGGGCAATGCCGCCCGGGAACCACCCACTCGCCAAGGCCAAAGGATAAGGGATATGGGAGCGCGTCGACTGGTGCAACCACGTGTCAAAGGAACTGCTTCGCCCTCAATCCTGCCGCCATTTCATTTCCATCATCGGCTTCCTCTAATCCAACTTGCAAGCTCTGTCTGCGGTGGCTGCCACGCCCACCTGGCCAAACAAGTTTCTACATACAACATCCGATTTATTTTTTGATTGATATTTGCGTAACTGTCAGCACTGGTGATTGATTGAAGGGTTGTGCCACCCAAGACCAGGCCCAAACCGCCCAGCTTTTTCGCCAAGCACAGCAAAAGTCAACTTACAATTACTGGTTGGAGGGATCGGAAAAGGAATAAGGATAAGGATAGGGAGGGCGAAGGACGCAGGACGAAGGACGACTACTGTCAGCTGGGAAATTTTTATCTGAATAATGCGTAATGCGAAATAAATAAGTGGCATATGTGTATGCGAGTGGGTGTGCTGGCTGGCGAGTGTGACAAACGATTTTCATTTTGTTTCTTTACCCAAAATTGGTCGATGACTCTTGCTTTTTACCCCGAGCCCCGTTGAAAGATTGTATATGTTAAACCGGAGTCGCCTTGCCACTTGCCACTTGCCACGGGTTCAAAGGTTGCACTGAGTGGCAAAGGTTACAGTCTGATTTGATTTGATTTGATTACCGCTAATCAACTGAACTACTCAAAGGCCAGAGGCCCAAGATTGGACAAATAAAGTGCCGAAATGGACTAAAATAAGGATTGTTTCTATTTATAAAAAGATTTCCATTTCTAACCCCTTTCGATTTTTCAAGACTAAAATATAAACCAAAAATATAAACCAAAGATTATATCCTTTAATATAACATTATTCATTCCATTTAATCTTAAGTATTTCGTTTGGATATAATATTTATTAATTTTCCTTTTTATTTCTTATTTTAATGTTATTATTTGTAATTTATTGATTTCTTGTTGTAATATTATTATTTGTAATTTATTGATCAAATAAATATCTGTAAATTTAAATATAATTTTTTGTTGATGATTTTTTATCATTTTTTTTATCTTTTATATTTAAGAACTTATTATTTTAAAATATAAATTTAATTTAAACTAAATGAATAGAAAATATATAATATTTATGTTTTTTTCCCTATTTCGAAATTCTGTACTTGTGTTGCTTAAAAAGAATCCTAATGATGAAAATGCTGTGAGATGCGGGAGTGTCTAAGCCCTAAAACCAAAGAACTCTAGTTCATTGTAGAGCCATTAGTCCTGTTAAGTCGCAGCTAAGTTATTGGTTTTTGCGCTGCCCCCGTAATGATGGCCCCAATTAGTTATCCCCTCTGCTCGGCGAAACGTGGACATAATTTCGCTTTCATTCCCATTTTCAGTATAATTTTCCATTGAGCCTGCGGCCCCCAATAATCCAGCCAACAGTTCGGGTCCACCTTTCGATTTATCATTTTAAGCCGGCAAACATTATTTCTGTACTCCACTCGGCAAATCTTAACAATTAACACACTTTATGCGGCATTGTCCCAGCTTCCTTTTTTTGCCGTCCTTGTCCCCCTCTAGTTTCGTTTTTTGGCCAAATTTGGGGCCTTTTGGGGCGTGGGGAGTGTGCCACCAACAATGCGGCAGCTGATGAAGTCAATGCCATTGCTGATGAACCAGAGACGTGACGAGGGGATGGCGGAGGCTGCCGTTCTGCTCCCAGTGACGCATTGCCTCATTAACACTAAAGCCCCAGCATTTATTTAGGCCAAGTCGGGATGGTTGGCCCCCAGTTGGCACGCATGTTGTCCCAAAAATCGTAGAAGCGGGGGAAGCATAAAAATAAAAGTGTCTCTTAATTTGTACGCCTATGCCGTAGCCCCTAAAATCCCCCCTCTTCCCCCTCCTGTAGACACCATTTTCACTGCTATTTAACTTTGTTGCTGCCGGTCCGTGTTTGATGGTCTCATCAAAGGCGAACGCGCGGCGAACTTATTAAGCAGCTTTCATTTTTAATTATGCCTTCCCCACTTCGACTTCGACTTATATTTCTTTTTCCGTTTTCCCGTTTTCCCGCGCTTTTCCCGCCTTTTCCCGCTGGCTGTCGCAAAAAATTAAAAAATCATTTCGGAGTCCAACACCTAGGGCCCCTGGGGGTCCGGGTCCTGAAAAACGCCTCATCCAGCCCATCTAGCCAAGTGCAATCAATCACGTAAAATTTAATTAAATTCTTAAGAAAATTTAACAAAGATGATAATTATACCCAGTACTCGTTGGGCAGGAGGGTATATTGAGTTTTTACCCTGCAAATAATATTTTCTTGATCAGAATCAATTTATAAACTTTTAAGAAAATTTAGTTTTCAATTTATCGAGTATTTTATTATAATTGATTGATACTGATACACATTTCCGACTTGAAGAAAAATATTTATATACTTACGAAATAGTTACTTACAATATTTTTTTTTAGAAACTACCTTTTTGGATTTCCTTAAAAAAAAACAAATATTTTTCCATGAAATGTATGGATTTTTTTCCCTTTTATATACTTTTATATACCCATTTCTGTTCACCTTGGTTGCCTGATGGTCAACACTTTGTTTGTCGATATGGTCGTAGCACCCAACCAGAATTCGTAACAAAGGTTGGCATAATAATACTTTTGATTTTCAACACTCAACGCGGATATGACAGATATATTTTGTTATGGACTAATACCGATTTAACGACCAATATGATTATTTTCCGGTGCCGCCAGTTCTGGCGGGGCAATAAATTGAAGCAGGCGCTCTTAAGTATGCTGCGATTGTTTCCATGCCAAAACGAAAGCAGTCATATTATGCACATAAATCATACAAATAATGTGTCAGTGTGTGGGTTGTGTCTGGTGTTTGTGTGTGTGAAAGTGTCTTGCAGCAACTGCATGTTTTTAGTGTGGAAAGTGAGGAGCAGAGGTGGCCACTGCCATCCGTCAAAGTTGTTTAAGTGATTCTCTATGTTAATGTCATCCCCGCAGTTGTGAAAGTCACCCATGACAAATGTCATTCGAAGGGGCATTACCTCCGCCACCGAGAGAAATCTTAATTTCTGAGCAATTTCAGATACATTAGAAATATATTAGGTCAGGGAAATCATAAAATATTTAAATTTATATGTATATTATAATTACAAAAATTAAAAAAAAACCGGTTCTAGCTTGAAATAATGTGTTTTAAATGACATTTTAGCCACCTATCTGAGTTCTGACTACGCCACTGCACCCAAACACACATAGGCACACTCAGACACTCACTTGTCAGTGGGGCCGAAGGACCAAAAGGAATTTTCGAGGGCCATTTACATCTAAGAGTGCAGCAGCAGTAGCAACATGGCAGACACACCCGGAATCGCCAGAAAAGGAGCTCCTCCTCCGTAAATCTGAGTGGCTCTGGCTTGGGAAACTGATTGTGCCGGTGGCCAGCACATTTATCACACATTGTACATTGCCATTTAAGCAGTTTTGCGATTTACGAGTAGAAGTGTGACAACACTTTAGCCAGGCCTTCCCCGCTTTCTCCACTCTGCGGCTATGGAAACTCCTATTTTACCCGGATCACCATCGAATTGTAATGGTAATTCAATATCGTGTTTTTTTTACCATTTAAATATTTTATATTTTTAAAATTTGTCAAATTTGGTATTAAATATTTATAATATTACGACGGAAAAACACATAAACACAAACATGTCATAATTCTTAAGTCCCAATGTTCCAGCAAAAATGTCATTTTTTTTTCCGAATTTTTTCAACCCATTGAACAAAACTGCTACAACGTTAATTTTGTGATAAATTCCCAATCGATTGGTGTTCTTAGATATAAAAATCAAAAATACTTAAACTGTTGATAATTTTGAGGATTAATATTAATATTACAGTTTTCGAAAAAATATGTCCGAAAAGGGTTATTCGTATGTGTTTCTGATAGTTACAAGCATCAGACCAAATTGATATATATAATACCCTCTAAAGGGTTTTACGGACGAAGAGTTTTCCCAGTGTTGAAATGTATGAAACTTTCTTAGGTCAGCAGTTCGACAATATCGATAATAGGTGTTCCCGAAGAGGATAGGCGCCGCGGGGGAGGACGAGGTCCCCAGGGGCAGGTAAAATTAATCCCATTCAGCAACCGCTAGTCCTGCGCTAATCCGAAAACGTTTGCGACTCCCGTTCGTGGATGTGGATCAATGAATGAATCCGAAGGCTTTCATGAATCTGTTTGCCATTAAGCTCGTTGCGCGGCGATTAAATCGGGGGGATCGCTAATCCTGGGCCAAGGATATGCGGGTAATCCTTTCGGGCAGCCGCCTCCGCCTCCGCTTGTCCCGCATAAATAGATCTGTCTGCCGATGGACAGGGCACAGTCAGTCGACAGCAGCTCAACCAGTGACACAAGCATTCTATTTATTATTATGGCCATGAATACGACACCGGTCTTTCAGTCCAGCTTCTCCATCCGATCCTTGCTATCTGTGGATAAGAAGGTGGATGCCCCGATTCCGAACCCGAATCCAAACCAATCGGGTTCCGAAAATACCTCCGAAGACGAGGCCAAGAGTTCGAGTTCCAGTCCGATCGGTTCCGTGAAGAGCAATAGCACTGCCAAGCCGGCCTTCACCTACAGCGCCCTAATTGTGATGGCCATTTGGAGCAGTTCGGAGAAGCGCTTAACCCTCAGCGGCATTTGCAAGTGGATTGCAGACAACTTTCCGTACTATCGCAGTCGGAAGAACGTCTGGCAGAATTCGATACGGCACAATCTCAGTCTGAATCCGTTCTTTGTCCGCGTGCCACGGGCCCTCGATGATCCCGGTCGCGGTCACTACTGGGCCCTCGATCCGTATGCCGAGGATCTGTCCATTGGCGAGACGACGGGACGCCTGCGCCGCAGCCAGATGGGCAGAATGCCGAAGGTGACGGGACATGGTCATCCCTACCAGCGGATACCACAGCCACACTACACCCACTACAGCCATCCAATGAAGTCGCATGGCGCCTACTTTCCCAGTTCCCTAGTTGACCATCATCATCACCAGGCCGCCATGCTGCAGCACTACCATGTCATAATGCACAGGCATCAGATGATGCAACACACCCAACTGCAACAGCCACACCACTCGCATCTCCAGGAACAACATCCGCCACTGCGTCATCACCATTATCACTTCCACCAGGAGTAACGTCTGCAGCCAGGACAATCGGAAATTCGGAAAGTACCCTCTTGGCGTAGAACGCGGCGAATATTGTTGGCCTTTGCTGGGGTCGTGATAATAATCAAATTTATAAAATAAAAATTATATACTAGTTCAAACAATAATTTGTACTTAGTCATAATATTTTTTGGCTTTCTTGATTCAAAATCTGTTTTGTGAGCTATAAATAAGAAATTCTTATCCATAAATTATTCATAAAATAAATTGTACACAATTTGAGCCAATAACTTAAAGTATTGTCAAAATACATCTATAAAAATCCAAAATATAATAATCTTAAAGTCGTATACCATTTCCAATTTTATTGAGATCGAACTTTATTATCATAGATGATAGACCCATTTACTGGAATACTTTTAGGAACATTGACTTGTACATTTTTGATTATAGCTGCCAGGCTATAAGTTTAAGCATCAAAGTTTTAGATTGAAATGTGCAGATCAAGTTGTATATAATTTTGATATGAATAAAGATAACAGTATTCTAATAATTTGTAGGAAATAATTAATATGATTAAATATCGAGTTGATATGTTTGAGTTGTAAATTTCACATTAATCATATCGGGTTTTTATTGATATGAAATAAGGTGATATAAATATCTACAAAATGTAAGTTTGAGGTTTATTTTGGTTACTTAACTGTAGTTTAAATACCAATAAAAACTAAATGCGTTACCAAAATAATACATTCGTTTTAAAATCTTATATTTTGCAGTTCCGTAATGTTTCAAATATTTTTAAAGAGATTAAAAAGTGTGGAACTGTAGCAAGGTGTGGGTGGGGTCACAAGTGTCCCTTCTCGAGGGTGCCAACTAGCCGCTATTCGGGGAACTTTTCAACTTGTCGTCGGTCCAAGCTGCACCGCTTGGCTCGGTGGCTGCCACATCTAAATGCCGGCTGTAAATGACTTAAGTGCCTGGCATTTATCTACTAAAACGTGTCCCTGCCTTTCGTATTCCGTATTTCGTCCTTGTCATCGTCATCGTCACAGTTATTCACTTGGCTTTAGTTGTTGGAGTGGCAGGCGCTACCCTGCCGTGTTGTTGCCGTTGTCACACCTGTTAAGTAAGTGAGTAGACCAGTAGCAGTGGCACTAACTGTATTTGGATGTGGATGAGGATGCGGATGGGGGACAGGACACCGAGTTGCACAAACATTCACAACTTTTTCTGTTGTTGCTGTTGGCCAACCGAAAGATTTTACATTAAATTCATTTGGCCACACGGACTGTGAGTGTCGTACAGAGTCCGCAATTGTATGCCAAATGACTTTGAAACTTCGCACAACGCAAACAATAAGCCGAAATGCAATGACAACAAGATTCTCTTAAAATATTACACAATTTTCGCACATTTTCGGACAAACCCATTCTGTTTGTTCAGTCTGGCAAAAGTGAATGATCCGCTTACCGTCCAGATTCCTTGTATAAGGACTCCCCCTCCGTTCCGCCCGAAGAACTGCCAAACTACACTCAAAAAAAAATTTTAGAAAATCGCCTATGGATTTGCTTTACTGGCGATTTTTTTCTATATTTCTGAAATATTTCTTGAATTTAATGAATTTTGATTAATTGGAAGAAAATTTTCTTTACCAGTAGAAAATTTTTTTATTTTAAAGAAAAAAATCGCCAGTGAAGCAAATCCATAGGCGATTTTCTAAAATTCAGGGCGATTCATTTTCTGAGTGTACCGATGCTCACTCGGCCAAGCAATGATATTTCACAGATCTATTGTGTCACTTTTCGGATTGACCACTCCTGAAAGTTTCTTTCGATTGTTTGTGGCTTGGCTTTGAATTTTTGGGAGGTTGGGGGTCTGCAGAAAAGTTACTAATGACCAACGAATTTCGGGGCAATGTTTTGGGGTGTTGAACATTTCGAATATCTTTTGTGCACCTCTACCAATCATATAAGAAAATTGAAATTTTAAATTAAAATGTAGTATTAATATTTTATTATTTCGTACAATATTTCTCTGTTTGATTAACTTGCAGTTATACTCCAGTTTAGGGTATTACTGTACGAACCTCTGTAATTTTTGCCAGAACAACACATTTACTATGCTTTCTTTCGGAGATGGAGAGTGGCTTTCAAAGGATCCACTCTGAATTCGGCGAGCTTATGCCGACAACACGGCGGACTTAAACTAGGTCACTAATGCCGCCACCGTAACAGTTTGCAGCATGCATTGTCACATAGCCGTGAGTACTGGGGGTGCATCATGTACTGAGCTTATTCTGGGAATTTCATGAATATGTGAAATATGCAACACAGGTAAATTACGTAACAAACAAAGAGTTGAGATAAGCAAGAGCCTGAAAAGCGTGTACTTGGCTAGCCAGAGTTTTTATACCCTTGCAGATATGCTTTAATATTATTACTGTATAGCTTGTAGTGTGGTTGGTGGTCCATGGTGTGGTCCATTTTCGATATTCTAAATAATTTAATTTTACATGTCATGTCACCATTTTTGGCCAAGTTACAGCAAAAAAACAAAAAGAAAAAATTCAAATTTTTACTAAAAAGATCCCAATTTTCCACAAAAAAAACTCGTTTTTTTGACCGTAATAATGGAAATATTGATCCAAATATGGATTGTCGTACCTTTCTGAGCTCGTTATTAAATTTCCAATCGATTGGCATTTAAGCCTGGATATTTTATTTTTTTTAATTTTTTTGCAAAAAATTATGATACCCCTTATAAAAAAAATTAAAATTGGCGAAAATTTTATTTTTTCAAAATCACACGGAAAGTGTTATGGATTAATTTTAAATTTTGTTATCTGTTCAAAAAAGTATGTATTTTTGGTGTAGGACCATTTTTGGTCAAGTTACAGCAAAAAAACAAAGAGAAAAAATTAATATTTTTGTCAAAAACCGAATTCTCAAATTTCACAAGCCTATCTTGTAGAAATAATCATATTTTCTATTTTTATTTTCTCTGTGTAATGCCTGGTCCTTAAAAATGCAAAAATTCCCCAAATTATGGAACGTGGAATGGGGATTCGTTCGAGTAATGTGAAAACTTCTGGCTGAGTGGCCACCTATCTCTATCTCGATTGGGTGTTTAATGTTTTGTCGCACAACTTACGCCGACTTCCTGATGATGCCACTTCTCATTCTCATTCCCGAACCTCGAACCTCTCAAGCCCCGAATCCCGAATCCCGAACCCCGCCACCTGGCACATGACAAGATTTATTTCTTCATCGGCGTCTTCCATTTGCCGGCCTGCCATTTTCCAAATAATTACACATTTACATTTTCATAGACAATTTCGGAGCAAATGATGGAATCAAGTTCATTTCACTTACGAGTAGGTACATGCGAATAAAGTCAACAGAGTTCCGAGTTTCAAGTTCTGTGAGGGCGATGGGAAGGGGAATGGGGGGGTCAAATACCGGAAACGGAAGTCGGGAGATGAGATGAGATGGCCTGCATGGAACTGAACTGAATGGCATGGAATGGAAACGGAACCGAATGGACTGCGCTGGGTGGTCCATTGTGGCGGCTTTATCTGGCCAATGTTTGCGCGCTGATGTTGATGGCTATCTTTAAAAAGACATAAATCATTTTGGGTGGGGAGAAAGTGACTACTGACTACCGACTGGGTATGGGATGTTGGGATGCCGCCGGGCCAGTGGCCTAGTCTCAGTAATTAATCATGGCCCAAGGCGCTGACTTAATTCCTCGACCGACGGCTCTGCATAGTTTTAGGCCGCCGCCGCCCATTTTGCCATTAACATGGCCATCATCATGGCCATCGCATGGCATCTTTGCCCTGTGCCTGTGCCTTGTGCCCTTTGTGAGTGCAAATTGTCGAATCAATTTGTAACGATTATGAAATCCTTTCGCAACGGTTGCGTAATTTGCACAAATTAAGTGGGCTCCCCCTTTTCGATTTCTCTCTGTTGTGACGAAGGAGTCTTGTCTTTAATTCGAATTGAATTAAATTCAAGCGAAGCGAATGCTAAGATCTTGGCCCACCGAATCTACACAGAAAATATAAAAGAGATATGAAATGTGGTCACTTCTACCTTATCTCATATCAAATATCCTTGATATTTCATTTCATAAATGATATAAAAATACTGTTTTAAAATATCAAATTTTGTAGTTATTGAAAAAGTATTGTAAAATAAGGTAAAAATACTCTAAATTCATGTTAAAATTATATGAATAAGTTGATCTTAAAATATATATATTAAATTGACCAGCACATGTATATCTGATCTTTTGTCAATTTTTTTCTGTGTATATATGTGAGTGTCCAATGCGCAGTGAAATGCCTGGTATTTCGACCCAAACTTCAAGCTAAATTAAATTCCACTTTTGGTCAATTGCACTCAAAGAACCGCAAATAGTTATTGCAATTGCAAAAGGCCTGTGGCCGAAAGGGAGTTTCTGGTTTTGGGTTTTCGGGTGGCAAATGGGGGTGGTTGTTGTTCAAGATGGCCGAAGGGCGAACGCAAATGGCTGAGATACGTGTAACCGGAAGTACTGTATACACACACACAAGCAAATATGTCATTCATTATTTAATATCTAATTATCAAATGTTGCTCTTGTTGTCATGACTGTTGTTTGTTGCTATTGCCGCTGCTGCTGCTGCGATAACAATTAAAACAAGGAAGGCGTCGAAATGAACATGAACAGCTGCCACCACAACTTGGCCACTAGCCACGCCCCTCGCCCCTCGCCCTACGCCCCCTGCCCTTTGACCCCCCTGCCCCCCCTATTTTCCCCTCGAAAACTCGCATGACAAGCAATTGAAATTGCAAGTGGCCACGCCCACTGGCCCAAGCATCAGTTGTTCGCCTTAATTGTCGCCCTTGTTGTTGTCGCAAATTTATGAGCCGCACTCTGAAGTGGTTTTGGTTTGGGCATTTTGGGCCTCGGTGGGTTAAGAGAGCATTTCTGGTTATTGTTATGGCGGAAGTGGAAGTGGAACTGGAAGTGGAAGTGGAAGTGGCAGCACGGTGCCGAGTGGTTCGCCAATTAGACGGCGTCCCACCGAATTGAACTCGACGCCTGGGATGGTGGCTGCCACTGCCTCCCCTTTCCTGCCCCTAAAATGCCCCAAACTATCCGTAGCTTGGAATTGAATGGATGCTTATCGCACCGTCATTGCACAAACTCATTCGACTTCGGTTGATTCAATAAATAATGATTGCCATTCAAGTTTAATGCGACATCTTGGATAGTTACAACCGGAAATTCACGACATTTTCAGCTCAATTCTATTAGCTTGTATTACTTGCAGTTGGTTTACTTGAAATAACACACATTTTTTTTGATAGCAGAGGAAAAGTAATAAAAGTGAGGGAAAATTCAAATGATAAATATGTGAGTAAATAATTACTCATTTTCATATAATGCCAAAAAATAATTATATAATTATCCAATTCAATATAACTTCTCACAAAAATTTACCTTCATTAGGTTTAAAAGTATAAAGTTTCCTTTTTAATCTGATTTAGATACATAGATAGATAAATATATGTATAATAATATACAATACTTATTATTTTCTTATTTTATTGTTTTATTATTTTACTAAAATACATTTTAAAACAAGAAAGGAAGCTACCTTCGGCCAGCCGAAGCTTATATACCCTTGCAGATAAAAGAATACTCACTCGGTGCAGTTCCAGGGATTCCAGATTCAGCGTTTCGATTTATTTCAATTTTGTTTTTAAGTAGTCAAGAATCAAAACGCCTACTTCCTACAAAGTTACAATGAATTTTCTTATATTTGTTCGGGAGCCTTAAGATATAGTGGTCCGATCCGGCTCGCTCCGACATATGTACTACCTGCAATAGAAAGAAGACCTTCGGGAAAGTTTCATCGCGATAGCTTTAAAACTGAGAGACTAGTTCGCATAGAAACGGACAGACGGACAGACAGACAGACGGACAGACGGACAGACGGACAGACGGACAGACGGACAGACGGACATGGCTAGATAGACTCGGCTATTGGTGCTGATCAAGAATATATATACTTTATGTGGTCGGAAACGTCTCCTTCACTGCGTTGCAAACATCTGACTGAAATTATAATACCCTCTACAAGGGTATAAAAAGATTCAAGAAAACCCAAAACACAGTTTGCAAATATTTTGTCCTTTTACTGACTAACAGTTTTTCAAGACGTGCTCCGAAGAAAAGATGGGCTCGTTTCTGCCCATCGATTGATGGCAACTGATGGATCCGCTTGACTTCGCTGTCGCTCGAACACCCCCCAAAACCCCAAAGCACCGAAAACCAAACGCTTTTCTTCGGAGGCGGAGGTAGAGTGAATGGCAAGGAGAGAAATACGTGATAAAAATTATGCCACATGCAACTTGTGAGCAATAAATCTTCAATTTATTACAAAATAATTAAAATTAATGAGCGAAATTGAAAATGTGCACGTGCGTTTGTAAGTGTGTTTATGCGAGGCTAAATTCGTGAATTTCGTTTCATTCGTTTCATGAAATAATGATGGAAATTTGATTTCTCGATAAGTCGAATTTGACAAAGTTACCTAACTTTTTATACTTCCGCTTCATGTGTTTACTTCGGGTGTTTTAACTTCATGAACTTACAGTTCTCGAAATCTAAGCCATAAGCTTTTTTTTGCGGAGTGTGGGTAAGCGTGCGTGTGGTTGAGTGTGTGTGTGTATGTGTGGGTGTGCGTCGAATACAAAAATGAAACCATAAACTTTGCCAATTGGCAACCATTATAGATTGCAAGGACCAAGGACCAAGGACCCAGCCAGGCTATGCAAAAGTCCTGGTTCATGCTGTTAATATCTGGAACTGAACACGTGCTCCGTGGCTTTGGTGCTTTTCCCGTTGCGCTTTTGTTTCGCTGCTCCAAAGCCCACTGGAAAATGCCTTTTTTGAGACTGAGATTGTCTTCCCGTAAATGTGAAATGATTTCCCTTTAAGGCTTTTTTTCTGGAAAATTTCTTGCACACACGCTGTTTATTTAGTCAGTTGGTTCGACAATTGTTCTCGAGGCCAAACATTTTATGCAAAAGCAAAAGGTAATTAAAAATGTATTTTTATTATTGTGAAATTGGTTATTTTCACTGGCCTTTCACGAAAAATGTTCGTTGCTGCTCCGAGCTAATGAGAAATGCATAACGGAATTTAAATTTTAAAACTTATTTACCAGTTGAAAATTACACAAGCTGAAATGGATGAAATGAGGTGCTTTAGCCTTTGGACTCTGCACTCTGAAAACCTTTAAGGTTTTAAGGTTTCGGTGCAGTAAATTGCATTTCTCAGGGCCCAAAGGTCCCGTCGCTAATGCCGTAATGCCGCCTGCCTGCAGCCGCGTCCTTGGGTGAAAATGTGTGAAAAGCAAATATTATTCTTGGCAGCTTTGTTTGCTTTAATTCTTTTTTGCTTTCTGGCTCCGGTTAAGAATTTCACTCATCCAGCCAGCCATCCCAGCCATCGGAGCCACCAATCCATCTTCATCTGTCTGTCAAGAGAGCAATCGAAAGCCAATCATGGTCATTTAGCACGGCAAAATTGCTTGGCTGTATGCTGCATGCTATATGCTGTATGCTACATGCAGACACCAATTTATATATTTTTTATCAATTGAATTTGCCGGCAAAGTGCAGTAAGGACGAAATGTTTATTGGGCAACAATTTCCATTTTGTAAATTTGCAATAAATTCGTTCGACACTACGCAGTTTATTTTATCAGCATAGACAACTCAATTATCCCCGAACAGAAGCAGCGTTTGCCGATGGATGGATGGCAAGTGATGGCTTGAGGGGGTGATTTAACCGGAATATACATAGATACCCATGCAGCGATTGCGTTAAAGTATCTGAAAATAGTTAAATTTATAGCCATTATGAAGCGTTTACCAATAATATCTCTGGCGAATAAGATACGCGATACGGAGCTCAAAGGTATGATTTGAAGCATTTGTTTTGTTGTTCGCCTCTCGCCAAATAATAGAGATAAATATTCACATCAGATTGGCATAATATTGTATGTTATTGCGCACTTTTGTAAACAGAGAGAGTTCTTAATAAATCAGCAATATGATTCAGTGGCCGTAAATAATTGTATTTTTATTTATACAAGGCGAAATCGGAATGACATTTTTATACCTTTGCAGAGGGTACAATGCTTTTTAAAAATATTTCCTAATTTCAAATTAAAATTAAAAAAAACTATATAGTTATATTGGAACGATCGAAAAATTAATGGGTTTAAAATTGATTTTGATTGTATTACCTTCAACTCTGGGATATACATTATTTTCAATATTTCAGAATTTCAATTTAAATTTAACAAAAGTCGGACGCCCTAGAAAGGATAAAAAATGTATTTCAAAATATTACAAAACAGATATAATTTTCTTTGTTGTAATTTGTACTGCAAGGGTATATTTACCTTCTCTTATTGTTTTTCTTTGCATTCAGGTTGAACGTTTAATATTCAACGAATTTGACTTACTGCCTGTACATTAATCAAGCCATATTGGCCAGTATTAATTCACAAAGAAAAGGTAAAAGTAAAAGCAAAAAAAATCAATTTATAAAACCAACAAAATAATCTTTAAATTAGAAGAAATCACTACAAATATGAAAAGATATTTCGGCTGGGCAAATACATGAAAAGTAAATCTTCGGCCAATATTAACTAACTCACAAATGACTTGCCGTCTATTTTTCCATCCTAAGCAAACAGTACAGATATGCAGTAAGGCAAAAGGCGCCCCAGCTTCACCTTCCCCACAGTTTTTCCATTTTCCCTTCTGGCCAGGACGAGAGGCGAGAGCCCACCTAAGTATGCTATACATTTGCTAGCGATTTAAAGCAGCCAAAGAAATGGCGCCCAACAGACAAGCACACACACTAACACACACACACACTCGCGCACAGCTTCCACACGCGTTGTTATAAACAAATTCACACATTTCGAAATTCGAAGTTCGAAAGAAAAAACCCTGACAGCCGAAGCGGCTTCGTGCGTGGATTTCCCGCTCTTCGCTGGCTTACAAAGAGCGAATTGAAGACCGAAAATCTCTCTTAGACACTCTCTTTCATGGCCATCTTTAGTTGGGTTAATCAAATTTAAGCATTAGCCACCGAAAGTAAAATTCGCCGCAATTAAACGTCGCCTACTTGTGGATACATGGATGTGACCATGTCACGCGCCTTTTGCTATTGGTCAATTCAACCAAAAACGCGCCAACTTAATTGCAACAAATAAATCATGTGTGTGCGTGTGGGGTGGGGAGGAGCTGTTGGGTGTGGTTTTTGTGGGGAGTGGGGTAAGGGGTAAGGGAAGAGGTGGTGAAAGTGCTAAAGAATTGGCAAGGACATCTCATTGTTGTTGGCCAGCCGGCCGACTAACTCAGTTGCGTTTCAGTTTCGCACATAAATGTCAAGTGCGTGTGTTGGCCATGTTATTACACGCACTCTAAGTAGTTCTTCAGTGTGTGTGCACACACACAGAGAAAAAATTCGATATGAATAGGAATCTGGGTTTTTGGCCAAATTTTGATTTTTCTTTTTGTTTTTTTGCTGTAACTTGGCCAAAAATGGTCTGACATTCAAAATGCGTATTGTTTTGAACAGATAACAAAATTATAAATAAATCCATGACACTGTTTGTGTGATTTTGTAAAAATAAAATTTTCGACAATTTTCCCTTTTTTTATAAGGGGTAACATCGTGATTTTTTTGCGAAAATTGGGCCAAAAATAAAATGTCCAGCTATAAATGCCAACCGATTGGAAATTAAATAACGAGTTCAGAAAGGTATGAAAATCTATATTTGGATTAATATTTCCATTGTTTCGGCCGAAAAACTAATTCTTTTTTGTGTAAAATTGGGATTCTGGGTTTCGGCCAAATTTTTGTTTTTCTGCTGTAACTTGCCCAAAAATGGTCCGACATTAAAAATTGGTACTGTTTTGAAGAGATAACAAAATAATAAATAAAGGCATGACTCTGTCCGTGTAATTATGTAAAAATAACATTTTCTCTAAATTTCACATTTTTCTACCTGATAATTAATGTAAAATTTATGATTAAAACATATCAACTTATAAATACACTGTTTTAAAATACTAAAATAAAGTATTTTTTGAACAGATATTGTTAAATAAGATAAACACAATCTTTACTCATATCAAAACGATCTAGTTATTCATTAAAAAAATATTAAATTAACCCGTACATATCAAAGTGATCTTTAGTCCATTTTTTTCTGTGCACGCACACAGGGGCCCAGACAATGCAGCTCTAAAGCGACAGTGACAGCGACACCCATACCCATACAGGCACAGGAGTCCGCAGGACCTGCCCAGCGACCCTTTAGTCCCAGCAAAGGACCCACGATGATGAATGCCAATAAGCTCGCCATAAATAAAATTGTTCGACTTGGCCTTTTGTTTGTATTGCTGATGTTGATGCTGATGTCGCTGTTGTTTTTCTTGTTCTTGTTTTTGTTTTTTTTTTCTGTCGCTTGGGCTGTGGAAATTATGCCGGAAAGAAAAATCACACGCTTCAAAAGTTTGAATGACTTGATTCGCCCGAATTTGCACAAAGTGGCCGGGAAGCGCCGCGGGAATTGCCCTTAAAAGATCTGTGACAGGGCAAACAGATAAACGTAAGTTGGCCTAATCTTAAAAACTGGTTTCCTACAAGATAAATTAGGGCGATTTCAAATCAAATAAAAACTCGTCTCCATGCATTTGGGGATTTTAGTGACCCAGTTAGGTGAACATTTACGGTCTTTAAAGTATTTTAAAGAATATAATTTAGTAGGAAGTTTAAAAAAAGAAGCAAACAAAAATAAGGAACATAAAATAAGTTGCTTTGCCTTTTTTCAGGAATTATCAACTAAAATTTTTCGAATCAAAAAGTTTTCCATTTAATATAAAAAAATTAAAAATTGCGGGAAGCTTAATTACTTGCTTTGTAAAAATTTTTTATTACTTTTTTGTTATTTAATTATAATAAAATTCTTTCACTAAAACAGAAATCATTTCCATTTCATTGGCATAACTTTTTCTGATCTCTCGCTAATTGCTCTCGGTTGTTTCCCTCCATTTTTTCCGCTCCCGTTTATTCCTTTTCGGTTTTTTTTTCGGGCTTCTTCCGCGGTGTTTTCCTTTTGATGTCTGAATTTTGTGGCCGAAATTCACGAACCCCTTCGAGAAGTGGATGCGATGACGAGGGAGGTTGGCTGGAGAGCCTTAGTGTCACCACTTTGTGTTATGGCTTACCCAGGCACGATCCTTGCGGCTGCTCAGCTCCTCAGCTCCTCAGCTCTTCAGCTGCTGCTTGCAATCACACAGGCGACACATCGCCTTGATTGAGCCGCACACGTAATTCCCGTAAAACGGCGAGAGAGTCCTTGGCTTTAAACTCGAGCCGGCCTGTCTACGCATTCGAACAGCCAAACATCCGAACATACGAACAAGGCCTGAATCACAAGCGCACAGCCACCGCAAAACCGGCATAATCAACAGGGGCAACAACAGCAATAAAAGTGAGCGGCCAACTCATTCTGAATGACGACAATCAACTCAATTTTTGGTCGTTGGGTTGTGTGGGTTGGCAGCCAGCCGCATACACTTATAAAAATTGATTTCTGAAATTTAGAAAGCTCGCCTTGGGAAATGGACAAAATTTGTTCTTGTTTTCAATAAAATTGCCTTTAAATATAGAAAATTTCTAGATTTAAAGGCAAAATTTCTAAAAACAAAAACATTTTTTGTCCATTTCCAAAAGCTAAATCAAAAGGCAAGATTTCTAAATTTAAGAAATAAGTTTGTACGAGTGTACATTCGACAATTCAAGCCAATCTCTCTCTTTCTCTTTTTGTTTTTCGGGACGACTGTCTGTGTGTGCGATGGGTATGGGTTCCTTAAGCCTTTCCCTAAATCACCATACACCCAGAATCCAGAAACCACCCGGATCTACCGACAACGCGCATCGTATTTCACGTGCCAACAGTTTTGCATATTTCATATTTAGAATTTGATGCGCCCAAGTCAAGCCATTGAAGGCGGATGTCTGCGACTGGGACTTACACACACACCTTAGACCAAAAACCAAGGAGCCAAGGAACCAAGGAACCACCCACCACCCCAGGAAAACATATGCAGGCAACAAATTACGAGGCTCCTTGCGGGCTGACTTTGTCCTGACTTTGAACAGTTGGCAGTGCGCAAGCCACCCGCCCTCCAACCTCTTCGATCTGTCAGCCATTGTGCGTATCCGTATCCGGCTGTCTGTCTCTCTGTCTGTCTTATGTGTGTATGTGTGCTTAGTACATTCTGCCTATTTGCATAAACAGTAGCAACAGCAACCGACGAAACGACGAAAGTATCTCAGCCTGGGCGAACACGATATCTGCAGGCTGCATGCACAGATGCGCCGAGAACTTTGGCAAGTCTCTAAATGTGAAGAGCCGAGCCGAGGATTGTCAATAAATTCCAACATGCATTGCAGTTTGGATGAAATGTACCATTGAGGGCAATCATTCACTGATCCTGGGTACTCGAATGCGAGTGCTGGGCAGCATATCGATGAATCGATGATACAGCTAACAAACTCATTTATAGACGGTGAAAATGTTATCTTACACCGAAAAAAAATTGACAAAAGATCAGATTGATAAGTATATTTATATTTATATTTTTTGTTATATTCTTGATATGAATAAAAATGCTACTTATCTTATTTTTCATTATTTGTTCAGAAAATACTACATTTGGTATTTTAAAATAGTATTTTATAATTTTTATGAAATAGCTGATATGATAAAGTATCAAGTTGCTATGATTAAATCATAAAATTAACATTAATCATATTGTCTTTTTATTGATATTAAAATAAGGTAAAATTGATCCTATTTTATATCGAATTTTTTTCAGTATACTGCTGCACCTAAAGAATGGAATTTAAATATCTTTAAATATCCAGAAATTACCCCAATTAAATAATATTAATATAAACATAATACACTTGTTGTATTTTTAGTTCCATCGAAAAGACATCCGGAGTGGCCGTTAGAAAAGGATTTAAATTTCAGTTTGAAAAAGAAAACATTTTTAATGACCTATCCTACTTAAATCGATTACTTTGTTATAACTTATGGGATTGTTTACCGCACAAGTGTACCCCGGAGCTAAAAATGTGTGCTGCTTATATATCGGCATCGGCTCATGTTCGATTCAGGCTCAACCCTTCTTGAGTTCGGGGCCTGGAAATTCCAAACGTCGAAAATAACGCAGGATAAGAGGAGGAGGAGGGAGGATAATGGGATGGCTAAAGGATTTGGATAAGTAGAAAATATGGTTATGGCTTCGGCAAAAGGGGATTTGCCAATTTGAGTTATTCGAACGCAATTAATGGCCCAACATTTTCGGAGCATCTTGCAGACTGCAGACTGATGCCAGATCCGAAATGGGAATCCGATGATTGAATCCGGGACTTCTGGGCAGGATGGAAAAATAGAAGGGCTGCGAGGCCAGGTGCAAATACTAGAATAGTAAAACGAAACATAAATTTTAAGTGAAAGCGAAGCTGAGAACGAAATCCGTAAACGTTTTTTGTCCCCTCCTCCTTTTTTTCCGTTTTTTCCCCCGTTTTTATGCCCATTATATCTCCTTTTCTTTTGACTCCTGCCTCTACTTTTTTGTAGACCTTTTTTCAGGCTACCGAAAGCAAATCACAACCTCTGTCGGTTGAATTTGCCCCTTGTAGAGAGCAAAACAAATGCCTAGCCCGGAGTGTCTTTAAGATACACGAAAGCTGCGCAAAAAATAAGTAAATATAACGAAACTCGAGCTACTGAGGGCCATGCGAATTAAATATTTGCTTAGAATATATCAACTCATATTTTTTACACGTCATTGTGCATGCGAGATTATCAACGTCATAAATCATACATACTCGCACAGTCTTTTCATAAATATTTACAAAGGCCCAGGGAGTGTGGGTGCGTAGGAGTTGGGATTGGGATTGGGATTTTGGGGGTGGCAAGATGGCAAGATGGCAGGTTGGGTGGCGAATGCAGGTGTAGCTGCTCGGCAAATGCAAAAGTGCTTTCAAGATGTATCCAACTACACGGCGAGTATCTGGTATCAGATATTCCCCTCGTTCGCCCCTCGTTTGCTAAACGACTGAGGACTGAGGTAGTTGGTAGTTGGATTCCGCCTTCGTCGCATCCGGAGAAATTGTTTTCACTAAGTCACTCATCATCGTGGATGCCGAAAGGTAACTCAAGCTGGGACCCGGGAAATGAGTAACTACTGCCTGGCAAAAGGGGTCAGGGTTGAGGGTTGGGGGTTCAGGGGGTCAGGATGGCTGGATGGTTAGTTGTTGGCAAGTTGTTTTGTTGTGCTCCTGTCAGTCGGAGCTTATAGCTGATGAGGCGTGTTATATGCATTTTATTTGAGCGCCCTCCTTGGCACTCTGGTATTCCATTTCAAGTTACCCGTTAGTGTATTAAAAAAAACGAAATCCCCCTCCCTGACATGTATCTTCGGTGCTGCTGCTTCTGCTGCTGCTGCTTTTCTTGCTGCGGTTGTGGGCGAAACGATACGCTGGAAATTGCATTTTGAGGTTTCTGGGATCCTTCGGCCTGACGTGTTGTGGTATATGGTATGGGGTATGTGCATGTGGATGCCACGTACCCATTGAACTGGGTGTGCCAACTGGGTTTGGTTTTGGGTGGTCGATGTGCGAATCACTCATTTGTTATTCCTGCCACATAGCGCTAATGAGCTGGAGGCGGCATCCTTTTGTAGCTTTATGCCACCTCACCACCTTGCGGCTGCCTCATCAATTAACACGTCAGCCAAACGGAACAGCTAATGTTCGGTAGTCAAATCGCTGAAAAGTTAATGATAGTCGAGATGGTCGAGATGGGAAGCCCCTTGAAAGTCACTGGATTGAAAATACAGCTGGTGCCCAATTTAAATGGGGTGCTTATCCCTTATCCCTTATCCCTTGGCAACCCTAAGTAGTGGACAACCCGCCAGCTGTGGACAACAATTGTCCTCTGGCCAAACACACACACACTCACACACTCGCTCTTTAAATGAAGAGCCTATCTTCCTTTTTTTTGCCTTTGTAATCGATAAATGATTTTGTTTAGCATTGTACACGAATACGTATACGCAACGTGGGCCCCGTGGTATTATGCCCGTAGTATGCTAAATATCCCGGGTTAGGTTGCCAGGGCTACCGGAGCGAGACATCGATGTGGATGTGGATGTGGATGCCACATGACATACCTAAAAGGATTTGGACTTAAGCAGCTTACCATGTAAACAGCGCGCACAAAAATACAGGCGAGCATCCGCACAACACACTACACACAACCCACTACACACGAACGCCATGAGAATTATGATGCATACTTTTATGTAGATTATGAACACACACACACACATGCAGGCACTGGGAGAAAGGCGCCAAGACAAGGATACGCTGGTGTCGTTAGATCAATATTTAAGCCAGGACCTGCAAAGGATGTTGTCGCCCAGTGACCCAGGAAACCATATAAAACGATGAGAGTCAGTGAACAACATTTTTGTATTCCTTAAATTATTCCAATTATTATTTTTCTCTTTAGGGGTAAGAAGGTTTTTTTATTTATTATTTTGGTTAAGCTTGTTTTCCTAAAATAGCCTGTTTTTATGATTTTTATTTTTATAAAAAATACGAAAAAAGTAGACTTGCAGTAAAAATGTGATAGATTGTTAAATTTACCTTTCAGTCTATGGATATAATTGGAGGATACTAAAATACAAATCCATAATTCCATATTATATTATTGAAAAAAAATCGAATTCGAAAACACTTTGTATCAATTAATGGGTAATTTCGGTTTTTTTTGTTCGATTTTTATGTCAATCAGTTTTGTCTGGAGGACTTAAGTGTTGGGCTTTTTTTTAAACCCCTATTTTATTAGTCTAGATTATATTAATTTGTACCTTCAGACACCTGACGATAGATATAAAGTCAGTTTGTTTCACTGTAGTGGCTCATGATTAAGACCAAGGTTCACCTACACCGAATTCAGCTGCAGCTGACGCTCCAAAGTGATGATCCCGACTTCCTGATGGCCCCTGGCCCTGATTTGCATACGGAGTCTCAAGTCGGGGCATCTTTTGTCAGCCAGCCTGGCCGAAAATGGGCGCGCTTGCGCTTTTCCAAGGGGATGGAGGGGGGGGATATGGTAGCTAGAGGGTCTCCGGAGCGGAAAAATTGTGCCAACTGCAAACGAGTCCATCTGTCCTACGTATCCTTGAACGGAACCTCCTCCATGATGGCACCACTCCATCTGGCCGACTTCCTGCGTCTGGCTGCCTGCATGCAAATGAGCCTCATATATCTGCCGCTTCTTGCCGCTTTTCCACTTGTTTTTTAGTTGGCTTGTTCGCCTTTATAGTTCTGCTTTCTTTCTTTTCTTCCTCCCTTTCTTTTTTAGCACGTGTCGTCGTTCTTGTCCCGCCTTCGGATTGAGCTTGTTATGTAAAACTTTCGACTTTTCATAGTCGAGTTTTTTCCCGGATCCATCTTTTCTTTTTTTTTTAAACCCCCTCCCAACCACTGGGATCTCAAGTGGGGTCTCTGAGTCCTGTGCCAGCTGTCTGTCAGTTGTTAACTCAACTGCTTTGCATCAAAATATCAATGCATACTTTGGGCCATAGGCATAAATTATGGCCCGGGATTTGCAATCGAGAGCACGTTATGGTGGACCCGACCTTTGCTTTTCGTCTGGCTATCTAAAAGTCAAGCTCACCCCTAAAAAAATCGGATTCGGCCTTGTTTTACGGCCTGCGATATGAAACGGAACTATATGGAGATTGAATGGCAGACTTTGGAGAAGCGGGATAACAAAATGACCAACCAAAAGTGGTGGCTGTATTTAAAGTGGAATGGTAAACCTAATATGAAACCGGTTAGACATGGTTATAATAAGCGTGGCTGTCTGGTTCTCTTACAATCTAATTTATTGCGTTGAAAGTCAACAGATTAGGCTGAACTAAGTTTCGAGTAAAAAGGTACAGAATCACTGCATTATACTTATCGGACATTCAATTCTTAGAGATCTTTGATTAAAGATATAATGTTCCCTAAAATATAAAATTATATTACAGATTAGAGGAACAATTTTTTTAACAATAATAAAAGTAACTAATTTCGCTTGAATTCGAATGTAAAGAATAATGTCTTCTTATTATTCTTAGTATATTAATAGATTTATTATTTCATTTCACAGTTAAAAAAAGTTTATGAATCAGCTTCTTTATCAAAGCTTTCTTATCTTATTGTTATTATTAAATAAAATGTATTAAAAAATAGCTATTAAATTGATTTCGAATAGAAAAATTGAACCTGAATTTAGATAATTTTATTAATTCACCATTAAAATAGTGACGCATTTGTCACGTGTTACGGGATAATTATCAATTTTTCGAATTCAATTTATTTGCACTTATCAATTTTTTTCGGTTTTTTTTTGTAAGCTCTCTGCATTAACGACGTGACATCAGATTAATGGGGATTATATGAGGCTGCATTGCATGGCGATACCTGGTATGCTGGTAGCACGCAACATCCAATTTAAATGTGCAGCGCCCATTCATTTGTCATCACGCTAATCGGGTTGGCTGTCATTTTGGCCACCATAAGTTCGCCGGAATGTTGCAGCCGCTCCCAGTTTCCCACTGTGGAAATACGAAAATGCGAAAATGATACCGCTAGTCGAGCTGAGCTTAGAGTTGCGAGCTTAACGCCATAATTTACGAGTGCTTTTTTTTGGGGTAAAAAAACGGTGGGGAGAGGGAGGCGGGCCATGCATGGAATCTTTAATTAAAAATTGAATAATAACCGTCGATAAGCCAGCATATTTGCTGGATATCGGACCACGCCCATACGACATCCAGCATACAGCATACAGAGGCAAATGGAAAAACAGTGAGCGTGCGGAAGAGGGCTGATAATTACAAATTACGCATACGCCACGTTGACCCCTCCATCCCCATGACATTCGCTTCGTTTCGATTCGATTCTCGCCCGCACGCGGTGTAATTTATTTATTCACGCTTTATCTGCACTCGCCTGCACGGCGGAAATAGAAAAGTAAATTGCCCCCAATTTGGCAACAAATTGTGAAAAATCAAATGCTGTTCAAGTTGTTTACGCTGCCTCGCATTTGCAACTGATGACTTTGCACACTTGTTTGCTGAATCCTGCAGCTGAATCCTGCGTGTGTGCGTGTGTGTGTGTGTGTGTGCTTAAGTGCATCCTGTTCTTTGACTTGCCAATTGTCTGTCTGCCAGTTTCAGCTCCTCGACGCTTCGGCGCTCCCCCAGTTTTCCCCCAGTTTCCCTGAGTTACCCCAGTTTTCCGGCTCTTGGCAGCTGACTAATAGCTTGATAAACTGCATGCCACGCTTTTATAATGAGCGACACCCCCATCCTTTCTCGCCCCCCTCGGCTCATTTGTCTTTTTCACACGGCATTAAACGATCATGAGTTGAACATATTTTTTGGATTTATGTTGGGCCAAAAGGGAGCACAAGTTAGGCACACAAGTTATTTATTGGAAGCTGGTCTTTGAATGTACAGAAGCCATATTCATAGTAGTAAATAGTTATTCGCAGGGATTAAATCGATATGCCCATGGTAAATTTCTAGTTTTTTACCATGCAATACTGGTAAAATTGATATTAAATAATACCATTATTAAATTGATATGCCGCATATCAAGTCAAAGTTGCTACCACATAATTTCAAAGATATCATCGTTTCATATCACTTTTTTTTCTCTGTGCACTGACGTCAGAGCCTTTCGTTTTCAGCCTTTTACACCGCGATGGAAATGTGTTAACGCATTTGCCCCCATAAGCCCTGACGTTCAATTGCTCGTTTGGCGAAAAGAATTCCTCGCTGTTGCTCTTGTTGCTCTTAACTTTTGTTCTTTTGTCGCGGCCGAGGATACGGAATATGGATGCGGAATACGGTACACGGAACAGAGAACAAGGCATCGGCATCGGGCAGCCAACAGCCAACAGGCAACAGACAAGAGACAACAGACAACAGCCGACAGGCAGCAGACGACAGATATGTATGATGAAATACAAATTAAATTTCCCTGGCAGAAGCACAAGCACATGCACGAAAAAATCAGATATGAAATGTAAAACTGAGGCAGGATGGCTGGATATTCTGGGTATCCTTGGGGATGGGAGTTCATCCCCACATATGTGAAAAGGGGAGGCAGAGCCCACTTCATCAGCGGAACGCTTCCGCCGTTGTGTTTTCCTGCCCTGGGTCTTCCAACCCCCCAACCCTCGACTCAAAATTCGAAGCGCGCGGCAATTGAAGTCAGAATTTAAATGGGATTCCCCTTCACTCATCAGCACTTGTCTTGCCCCGCCCCCCTCACACACAGTGTAAATACGTAAAAAGGCGTATAATTTGCATGAGATTTGATTTCACACCGACACCAAAGACGGGCTCCAGCCGAAACTTGCTACACAGATGTGAAAGTGGGGAAAGGAAGGAAAGGAATCTGGGTAAAGTTTAATAGGGGTTGGAGCCACCGCCGAAAGCCGCTGCAGACAGCAAGTGTTGAGCTGGATATCTGGATATAAGCTCCATAGTTGGGGAGGTGATAGGGCCCGGAGCATATTTTAAGAAATGCTGGAATCTGATAAATAAAATTCCATTTTTCGGCATAGCCATTCAAGTATATCAAGTATATCATCACCTGGTGGTGTTCATCCAAAATGTTCTTATATAATGAATACCATTTAAGGTTCGGATAATACTACACCCAAAACAAATTTCAAAAGTGTTGTACTAAAATATACGAGACGTAGTAAACAAAAGTGGTATTGACCTAATACTAAATAAAACAAATTCTATACTTAGAAGTATAAATTTTATATGAAGTATTATAAACTTAATATATTAATATTTTGTAGTTTCATTTCTATACCAGTAGTTTAAATTTAATACTTTTGAATGTATTAATGTACTAATTTAATTTTACACTCAATGGTGTAGAATTCATGTAACAATAGTTTCGTTTCTATGACTATTTTTGTTTTGGTTGTATAATAGATACTTTATTGAAGTTTAAAGTAAATAAGTAATACAAAAGAAAAAGATTGTAAAGCAGTTAGCTTGTTCTTAGTTTTGTTTCAAAAGAGCTGCTACTTTTTAAGACCTCATATTTAAGCAAGACATATTTTTAAAGGAAGCACTTCTAAAGCAGTTAAATTTTTCTTAGTTTTGTTTCAAAAGAGCTGCTACTTTTTAAGACCTCATATTTAAGCAAGAAATAATTTCAAAGCACTTCAAATAAATACATATTGATTGCTTATAGCTTGAATGTTCAAAAGTCATTCCATTGAATGTTACCTTTTTCGCTGTCGAACACTCGCGTGTAATGCATATTTGGTTCTTAAATCAAGATTACCATTACTGTGAACTTTTAAAGGCTTACCCCCATCAACTGTTTCGAGTTATGAGTTAAGTCAAAGCCAGGCCATTGTCGAAATGGAATCCTGTGTGAAATTTGATGCCATTCGGGCTGATTGCAATTGGCAGTGTTGGCTAATGCCCGGTTTCATGCTGGCATACCTTTCGGCATTCGGCTTTCACCTTTCACCTAGCCCAAGCGAAAGCCCAAGCCCAAGCCCCAATCTGCCCCAACAATTGGCGGAGCGTGCCGGGCTTTCAACAGAGCGCTTCATGCAATTGACAGTTTCGGATTCAGATACAGATATAAACGCAGATACAGATACAGATACCGCTGGCAATGGCAATGGCAATGGCAATGGCATAAGCAACAGACATATTGGCTGCAGTGTTGAGTACATATAAAAACAATAAGCCGCTCTGGAGCAAAGCTGCGGGTGGCGGGGAAAAATGTGGATTCGATGTGCCAAAAACAAATAAGTATGAATACCGCAGTTGAGTTGCTCGACTACTCGATACCCGTCACTCGGATAAATAAAAAATTTGAGGTTAAGATACGCATTTACTAACTACCGACGTGCTGTGAATTTAAGGTTAAATGCCTTAGGCTTAAATAGAACATAAAATTCAAAGGCAACTAAATGTATTTTCCTACTCAAAATGTAATTTAGAGATACATTTGGCTAACATGTTATGATAGATCCACTCGTCTGTCGATTCAGTTCCAAAAACGCATCAAAGAACGCTCAATAATATGTCCTCTAAGAGGATATACCCTTGTTATCGTCAAGTGGCGGGTATAAAAATCAAACCAAAGCAGGGACAAAAAAGGGGAGTGCGAAAATACGTACAACAATAAATATTAATAAATTTCACATGATCATAAAAATAAATTTGTGAATCCAACACGCACTGGCGCACACACAAACACGCAAACACTCGCACACCCGCACACACACACATCTTTACCGAGAGATACGGGGCCCAGTCAATACACACAAACATATTACATTATAAGGCTTAGCCATAACAAGGCAATCACATTATTAGGCACCGCCCAGCCGCCCCCTTTCGTTTTTTAGGGGGTGTGGCTGGCTGTCAGGTGCTGGCTCCTCTTCTTCATCTTCTCCATCTTCCGCTCTGGGGTAGAAACCCATACGCATCGTTGTAACGGTAATATAAGCATATGCAATAAGGTTATCTTATTACCCTGCGAGCGATGATAAAGCTGCAGAGTGGCGGGGAAACTGGAACAGCAAATGACAGTACACACTCACGCACTTGGAAATCGAAGCAAAAATTTCACACCCAATCCCCAGACCATAATATCTTATGCCCTGTCATATCCCATACCATACTCCATTCCATACCATCTCATTCCAGATCATCTTGAGCTTGGGTGTGGGTGTGTTGTTGGGGGTATCCAAATCAATATGCTGCCGGGACACTTAATCCCATCGCACAGATCCCGCCCAGAGATGAAAGGTCCTGGCTTGGCTTGTAATTTTCACTAGATCGCTGCAACCGAAAACCAAAGAAGATGATTCCCAATTTCATCGGCCCACAACCACAGCCAATAAAGCACATCCGCCAGGTGAATTGTCAGCTCTTAAGTATCTCTGATTGTGACAAGTGCCCCACACACATGCCGGAATGAGCCCAGAGCCCAAGTACTCTCCTCGTTTTTACTCCTCCTGTTGGCTAGTTAATCCCACCTTTCGTATGTTTGGGGGATGGCATTTCCACGCCCCGCCATCCAAACAACCAACCAAAAAAAAAAAAAAAATAAGAAAAAACAAATTGAAAGAGCTATGGGTGCAACGACTGCCAGCAAGAGCAAACCCCAAACGGGAAAGAAAAGCAAACAAACACCAACGAAAATAAATTTAGGCCAGCTCTGGGGCCAGAAATTAGGGATACTCTTACAGGGGACTAAACCCTGTGATTTGGGATCATGTTTTTCGCTTAAAAAGGAGTATTAGACCGAGGTATAAGGAACTTGAACTTGAACTACTCTCACTAATTACTTTTTTTAATCATCCCATAATTATTTTTTCAGATTATGTTATTACTTATAATACTTATCAGATAATCGACACAATATCTCTATCTCTAACGTATGATTACCATCAAAAATAAGTGAAGATATAAAGATTTGAGTGATCAACTTTGAAACCACATCGCGCAACCCATTATTCCTTATGATTTTCCTTCACTTACCAAAGGGCATCAAATTGCTATACCAAATGATAATGCCTCATCCGGCAAGGGTATGAAAAGCAGGGGGAGTGTGAAGAAATGCGGCGACCAAAAAATGGACCAAAATCGATAAGAATGTAATTTGCCATAATTCAAAGAAATTTGCTCGGCATATTGGCTTTTTCTCTTTTATTTTTTTTTTTTTATATATATTTATTTCCCATATAGGTATGTATGTTAGTACGTACGTAATGGTGCTGTTGCCTGTCTTTTCGAAGGTGTTTGTGTGTTCCCTAATAACAACAACCGAGATGAGAGCCACTCTTGGGAAAAAAGATGAAAATTATTAATGGTTAACCAGTCGGACCTTGGGGCCAATAATTATATATACCATATAGATGGTAAGTGAGATATTCAGGTACTGAAAAAAACACAAGCCTTCAGGTCTTCTTTAATTTTGAAATACAACTATTAAATCATACGCGATCTAAGAAAATTCCTATTAATTGAAGAAATGCTGATTTAGCACCGGATATTTTTTCGAAGGAAGAAGGGAGTTTCCTTGAATAAGAAATCCAGTGGGTCGCCAAACCACCGACCTACCGACCAGCGACCCTCCCCCTCTTGTATGCATTAAATTGACATTCATATTACTTATTTATGCATGGGAAATTAATTTTGATATGTTGATTTCTCGCATGAGCAAATCCAACATGCCATATATATGTACATACGCTCCAACGCAATCAAAACGCTCAGAACGCACAGAATGCAGGTGACATTTGTACATATGTACACCCATTTATGGATGGCTTGTTTATCTGTAAATAATGGAGCAAGCTTTGCTCTGCTTTTAAATTATTGAAGACTCCATTTCGCATTTCGCAGCGAAGCACACACTTCCCAGCGAAGCACAGGTCACAAGTTCATTACTTCGAGGAGTGAAAAGTGACATTAAAAGTTGATGATGATGATTAAGCAGCGCTAAGCGAACCAGCAAACCAGCAAACCAGGATAATTTAAAAACATGGTTGCTGTAAATTGATCAATTATTTATGCCATTTTCACTTGCCTCTTTTCAGATTGCTGGCAACGATTAGAAGCACAAACATTTTTATCTAAGCGTTAATTGAAAAGTTCATAGTTCAGCAACAGTTGTTTGCGTTTCAAATTAAACCAAAATATTTTACTAAATAATTGAACATTCCATTTTGGCTTTCTGTATTGAAAATGGTTGAAAAATAACGATAGTTGAGAAAGGAAACACATTAAAATCCATCTATAAATATTAGTGACTAATCCAGGATTTGGTTGTGGTGGGATTTCAAAACAAATTTTTTGTTGCATAGTTTTTGAATACCCAACTTTCTTTGATTTTTCACTCTTTCTTATAATAAATCCTCTTACTGTTTTAAAAGTTCTTCCTTTTAATTAGAGTTTATTTCGGGAATACTAAGCATTTCTTGCGATAAGGAAAGTTTTGACACCTTTTTGCGATTTTTGGCAGGGAGGATAATTTCGAATACGAAGCCGAAGGTCAAATTGTGTATTATCTTTGGTGAGTGCTGATCACTTAAGTGGCAGCGACTCGAATATTCAGAGACCAAGTAATTTATGCACGTGGAGCCAATTTGCCCACTCTGGGCCATTTTAATCACTGACTTTGTCATTAGTTATGCACGAAAAAGCGGCCATGTAATGGGCCGAAAGGAGTTGTGGCTTTCTAAAAGGGATTATACATAAATTGAAAGCCAATGGTGAGAAGGAGGCAGAAGCAGAAGTAATGGAAGGGATGATAGGGGGAGTCGGATATCTCCAACTTGGCTCTTTGTCTCTGGGAGTTTCTAGTTCGCTTCCGTTGCGCTAACTCATTGTGCGCACTTCCTGCCATCCGGTTGGGCTCCCTGGGCCCCAAGCATTATGCAGTAACTCATAGCCCTAAACCCCATCCCTCCCCACCCATCTCACTATATCCCAACGGACCTGGCATCTAATTGTTTTTAATCACTTTCCAGTTGCCCAGGCTCGTCCGCAAAATGGCTCCGGGCGCACTTTGATTGGCAAAATAACGATTATATACGTATATAGAATATTAATTATCGTCTTTGCTCTCGGTGACTATATTCTGGATTTAGGATTCTAAATGCTGGATTCTGGACTGCGGCATTACCCATTAGATAGGCGACCGACGACGGGCTGCTGACCCTCGATATGCGGGGAATCCCCAAGTCTCGGATTTGGTCAGTGGAGCGTGAGAATCAGTCGGTGAGTTAGTGAACCAGTGAATCCAGTGGCCAGATGCCAAGTGCATTTTGCATTTTGCAGCTCACTTTCTCTCTTTCGCAAATTCAGCTGCCAAACTATGCCAAAAACTCTGCTCAGATAAATTCCGCCTTTCTTGTATTTCGTTTTTCGTATTTTGTATTTAGCATTTTGCGACTCGTGTTTACTTAGCATAACTCGAGTGGCTCGGCTGAGTGTCGTCCTTGTTGTCGCTGCCACTCTTAGTGGGGCAATTAAGCGATAAGCTAGCTAAATACACAGCACTCTTCAACGCCCCCCGGAGAAGAAAGAAACCAACCCCCCTCATTTCCCCCCCCCCCCCCCCCCAAAAACTGTCAGACGAAAAATTTGCAATGGAAAATGGGAAATGGAAAAGACACAGCATTTTCGTCGGCGACACAACGAGAATAACAGAATAATAACAGAAAATACGATGAGGAGGGGAGTGGGATTGGCAAGATGAAGATAACCACTTGGAAACTCATTAGTTGGGAATTATAATTAGACAATTATTTGGTTTTTAATTCATTGTAGTGGCTGCCGGCGTTGCTGGCATAGCGAATATTATTATTATTCCTAGAATCTAGAATTGTTGTGTTTATTGCATTGGCTGAGTGGATGTGTGGGATAGTTGCGTATATAGTGTATACGCCATGTATGCCGGCTAATGCCCAAATGAAATGCCACTTAATGGTTTTAATTAGTTGTCTAAACATCTCTCTCTCTCTCTGAGGATTGTGGAGTGTGCTCCTGCTGATTTGGGAAGGAAGCCCATTAATGTGTGTCGACGGCTGCTGTCCAGAGGACTGAGGTTAGCCCGATGCCTTGATGAAGTGCTTGCCTGCTCATCCTCATCAGCTTCTGCTCTGATTCATTCATTTTGTGCGGTTTTCCAGAGGCAAAACAAAGCTTAAATCTGGGTTCTGGGTCCTCGGATTTGGAATCCAGGCAACCGCAAGGCCAGGACACTAAAACATATGTTGCCGCCTTGCCTTCAAAGGACCATTCCTCATTTTTGATACTGCCTGTGCTTACACTTCAACTCATTAGCGCGTAAAGAATCTTAACGCTTCAAAATGAATTAATTTTCATCCAATTTGCCGTTGTCACAAACAAGCCCGCAACTCGGATCTCTCGACTCTCGGCTGAAAAACTGAAGATGAGTTTCACGAGCCGGGGACACATTGTCGTCTTTTGGCTCATTATGCACCTGCCTCCTTTTATTTTTATTTTTTTCATTTATTTTTTTCTTTTTCATTTTTATTTTCACTCTCGTCTCACTGTGCTTTGTTTAATTTCTGCGCTTTCTTTATTCTGCTCGCTGATTTTGAACTTCGCCGTGCTCTGATGTAAAGTCCGTCCGCTTTTCAGCCTGCGTATCCGTTCGCCGGCTGCGTGTGTGTGTATTTAAATCCGATTTGAATAATTACAAATTTCAATTGTATGAAAACCAACGGCAGCCGTGCCGCCCCCTTTCCCCTTCCGCCTCTACGCCCCTGACAGCCAGCAATATGACGCCATATGGAAATGGCAACGCGGGGATTGCGGATTCTGAATTCGGGGTGTGGCAGGGGGCGTCGGGGGGCGGGGGGTAGGTAGGCAGCACGAATATTTACCGTACAATGGCAGTCATGGCAGCCCGTTCGTACACTGCCCGAAAAAATCCCATTAATTAGTAGTGATTTATTTTAAAAATTTAGTTTTGCAAAAAAAATATATATTAATTATTTTTTATATAGTAATATATTTTTAATTAATGTTTTCAGCCACATTGATTGAGTAAAATATGTTATTATAAAATCAAAATTAGATTTAATTTCAGTTCAGTTTGGTGAAGATAATTTTTAAACACAAGAAATCGATGAAAACCGGATTTAAAAACAATATTTAAACATTAATTCCAAAGTCTAGTTATCAATAATGAACGGGAATAAAAGCCCACAGCAAGCTTTATGCCAAAAAGCGAGGATTTAGATTTCCATTTTCCTTTCTCTGGTTAATTATGGTAAGTCAAGTGTTTTTCTTGCAGTGTCCTTGTCGCAGTCGCTGCTTTTCACAGTCGCTGGCTACGAAGACAGCAACAACAAAGGCACCGACGACAACGGCTTCTGTTTCTGCCGAGTTAAAGATAAGATTATTACCCACCGTGCACACACACACACATGCTGCCGCACCCACACTCATGCGCACACACACACACTTGCAGACAGGCAGGACTCGAGGAGCTTTGCCTGCTCGGGGTTTATTTTGGTATTTCGCATTTCGTCCTTTTTCCTGCTCGCAGCTCACAGTTCGCGTTGACAGTTTTTTTTCTTTCTTATTTTTTTTTTTGTTTTTTTTTTTGTCGGGCGTGTTCATCCAACGCTCTGCGGTTGACTATTCCGACTTTGGTTTGTTGCTTCGGCAGCTCCACTCTGGCCTTTCATCACGTTTGAATAATAATTTCCCTATTCTGTGCGGTTCACACTGAATGAATTGCGATATTCCACAGTCGAATAGCTCGGGAGGAAGTTGCAAAAAGACGAGCTGCTTCTGCTTTAATTCAATTAATTAAATTGTCTTTTTTGTTTCGTATTAAATGAACGCTTTAAAGCCAAGGATTCATAACACTGACAGACACGGTTCACCATTGTACAAAATTGTACCACACAAAAAGTATTTAAAATAAAAACAAGAAAGGAAGCTAGCTTCGGCCAGCCGAAGCTTATATACCCTTGCAGATCATTCCTATTAATTAACAAATCGCAAAAATGTTCAATTTTCTAATATTTCTCATTAATTTTCCGATCGTTCCTATGGCAGCTATATGATATAGTCGTCCGACTTTGATCAAATTAAAATTGAAATTCGGAAATATTTAAAAAGAGTCATATCCTAGAGTAGAAGATTATACAATAAAAACCAAAGAAGCTAGAATTTATTTCCTATTACTTTTCCATTAATTTTCCGATCGTTCCTATGGCAGCTATATGATATAGTAGTCCGATTTTTTAAATAATTAATTCGAATTTCAGAAATATTTAAAAAATAACATCCCCAAAAGTAGAAGGTAATATTTCAAAAAACACCGAAGCTAGAATTTTTAAAAGTTTTTTTTTCCGATTGTTCCTATGGGAGCTATAAGATATAGTTGTCCGATCCGGTCGGCTCCGACATATATACTACCTGCAATAGAAAGAAGACTTTTGCGAAAGTTTCGTCCCGATAGCTCAAAAACTGAGAGACTAGTTTGCGTAGAAACAGACAGACGGACAGACGGACAGACGGACAGACGGACGGACAGACGGACAGACGGACAGACGGACAGACGGACATGGCTAGATCGACTCGTCTTGTGATGCTGATCAAGAATATATATACTTTATGGGGTCGGAAACGTCTCCTTGACTGCGTTGCAAACTTCTGACTGAAATCATAATACCCTCTGCAAGGGTATAAAAATATATATAGTTATCTCATGTTAGTTTTTATACCCAAACTAGTCTCTCAGTTTTTGAGCTATCGGGACGAAACTTTCGCAAAAGTCTTCTTTCTATTGCAGGTAGTATATATGTCGGAGCCGACCGGATCGGACAACTATATCTTATAGCTCCCATAGGAACAATCGGAAAAAAAAACTTTAAAAAATTCTAGCTTCGGTGTTTTTTGAAATATTACCTTCTACTTTTGGGGATGTTATTTTTTAAATATTTCTGAAATTCGAATTAATTATTTAAAAAATCGGACTACTATATCATATAGCTGCCATAGGAACGATCGGAAAATTAATGGAAAAGTAATAGGAAATAAATTCTAGCTTCTTTGGTTTTTATTGTATTATCTTCTACTCTAGGATATGACTCTTTTTAAATATTTCCGAATTTCAATTTTAATTTGATCAAAATCGGACTACTATATCATATAGCTGCCATAGGAACGATCGGAAAATTAATGAGAAATATTAGAAAATTGAACATTTTTGCGATTTGTTAATTAATAGGAATGATCTGCAAGGGTATATAAGCTTCGGCTGGCCGAAGCTAGCTTCCTTTCTTGTTAGTTATGAATCAAAAATCCTCATTATTTTGCTGAATGAGAATGATAAAATTGTATTTATTTATTATTTATTATCCACCAAAATGTAGAACAAAGTTTTTAATCGAACCACTCAACACTTTTCGGGTGATCTTGGAAAAATAATATTTTCACCAATTTTCAATTTTTTTATAAGGGTAGGTACCCCATGTTTTTTTGCGAAAAATTAAAAATAAATAAAATGTCAAGGTATAAATGCCAATCGTTAGGAAATGTAATAACGAGTGCAGAGAGGTATGACAATATATATTTGAGACAACATTTCCGTTGTTTTGGTAAAAAAACGACAAATATTTTTTAGTGAAAATTGGGATATCACCCCTGGATCCGTGCATGTTGATAGGTCATCCCCGCTCCGGTGAAAAATGAATATAATTTTGGTATTCAAAAAGTATGCAACAGAAAAATTATTCTGATGTATCACCACCCCCAACAAAATCCTATATCTGCCACTGCTGGTAATAATAACAGTCACCATTCTCCATTTGCTCTTATCACTTTTTACCAAGAGCTGAAAATCCTGAAAAGAGTTTCGGAGATTCAGAAGGATATACTGCCGTTCAAGTTCGGTTAAGTTGAGTACTCCCCTCCCTCACCCCTCTTCAGCCCTTCTCCATTCGCACTCCGCTAGTTGGAAACCAATTAGTAGCTGGCTCCCAAGTGCTGACCCACTCGAAAATGATATATTACGAGCCCGGCTCCATCGCCATCTCCACTCGGTCACTTATCAGCACTCGGCCATCTGTTGGACTCCATGTCCAAGTCCGAGTCCGAGTCCCACTCCCGGGAACCTGGGGGCTTCCCGAGTGGACGGGGACAATCTACTGTTAAATTACTTTAACTCGATTCATTTGCAATTGCTTTTTTTTGGCGTATATATTTTTTTATATTTTTTCTCCTGTTCGTTGCTTTTCATGGTCTGCTTTCGGTGAACTTTTTTTTGCGGTTCAAAGGTCAGGGGAAGGGAAGGGGGCTAGAGGGGCCAGAGTAACCCATACACTAAGCCTGGAAGCGACAGGAGCAGATACCTGGACAGACTTTTCTTTCATGCCCGCACCCTTGCTCTTTGGGTCCTCGTTTTTTGGTTTTTCCCGTGTGTGCGAGTGTGTGTGAGTGCTGGTCGCTGGCTATAAAACAGATAAATTGCAAAAGTTTTCCCAAATATTTTCACAAGACGACGGCAAGCCGATGGCGAGAGGTGTGCGTGTGTGTGAGGGCGGGGCAGCAGCAGCCCAGGTAGCGCAAAAATCTGCAATAAAATTTTACCAATAAACTTTAGACGCACACATGGATGGCCGTCCGACACAGATGCGGATGTGGATGTGGATGTTGATGTGGATGTGGAAGTGGATGCGGAAGCGGCTGTGGGTGGTGGAATGCGGACAGGTGGAACTTTTTGGTGAACTATACTAAATTATTGTAGTTGCTGAAAAAGTTTCAGTCCCCCCCTCCCTTATTCGCTGTCTGAAACAGGCAAAAAAGCTGAGAGCACAGGATGGAAAATGTGAACACCTCTCGACATGTCCTTAGATTCCAGGGATAAAACATGTGGGTCACTTTTTTTTCCCGGAGAGGGGCCAAAAACCAAAAGCCTTTCTGGTTATTCGTAAGATTTCTCCCTGCAGATTATCGTATATGGAGATAAGATTTTAAAAAATTTATTTTTTGTGAAAAAGGAAAATAATGTGCATGTTGCATGTGTCCATGTGACAAATGTGCCAAACTTGTCCCACAGACTTTTTGCCGTTTGTATAGCTCGGGTGTTTGGCAGTTCAGTTGGCCAGCACAAATACTCCTCCCAGATTTCGGGTTTCGGGTTCGGCACATTGTGGGTCAAATGTGCGCCCAAGGTCGCCGTGTTTTGGCAATTGAAACTTTGCATTCCCAGCGGAATGCCACTGGTGGCGAGGCGGGCAGAGCCAAATTAATCCCAAAAATCCACCCCATTCCATACCTTTGGCTACCCCCAGAATTTTCATGTTTTAGTTGGCATGGGGGCTTAATTTATTGATTCGATACATGTAAATTTGGACTTGGATTTTGACTTGTCTAATTTCTATTTCTCGTTTCCGGAAGCGGCATCCTGGTATCCTGGTATCCTGGCATTTGCCAGCTCTGCTTTCAGGCCACTAATAAGTTTGTCATTTATGGGATTTATGTGTGCAGCTCTCGAAACGCGGAGACTTAAACACAAGTCCGAGAAGGAACTCAAGCGATTCGAGGTGGCAGAAGGGCAGAACTTTCTTTAGTTTAGTTGCTAACCCGGTCACGTACGCGTGTGGATACAATATGTCATAGTGCCGGGATGGGGACACATAGAGAAGGGTCTGGAGAAGGGAGAAAGGAGGAAGCACACCCTTAAAACGCCAGCATATGTTGCGATTTTACTAGAGTGGCTGCAGTACTTATAGAGTAACCAACCCCCTATTGATCCCACTTACAGATCCTCAAGATCATCTTCCTCCTTTGCTTTCATTTCGACCATCATCTCACCAAAACCACTTACATACCGATGTGGCCGAAAGTGCCGATAAAACTTTCACTAAGCCACTCCCCCTTAAACCCCCCTATAAATCCCCCCAGAAACCATGTCCATGTGCACCAATGGCCAGCTGACGAATTTGGCGCGCGTCACATTAACGCGGCTAATGGTGAAAGTTTTATGCCTGGCTTCGGCTTCATAATGTGCAACACTTGAGTAACAAGGGCGCCTTAACGCTCGTTTCATGTGGAATTCAACTTGGCTCCTTCTCCGGCCATTTCCCATTTCCCAGCGAAAGAGAGCGCTTAAGAGAGAGTCCTTGTTTTCCTTTTCTTTTTTTTTTGGGGAAGCTGGGCAATGGCACCCAAAAGTCTGACAGGACCGCCCCATTAACGGTGTCTCCGAAGAGCCAACTTCGAAAGCCCTTTGAACGAGGGCCCAAGAATCCTCGTTCGGGCTTCGTGCCTCGGGTGCCGACTCCCGACTCCCGATTCGTTTTCGGCTTTCAGTTTCAGTTGCCGTTTCGGTTTCGGCTCACTGGGGTCCTTCGGCGGCGCTGACTCGACAGTTGGTTATGAAATCTGAACGTGTTCGCACGTGCCGCACGGATCTCGCAGCAGCTAAAGCCATCAACTCAACTCAGTTCCACTCCAATCAGCACTTCAGTCGCATCGCATCATCCCAGACTCTCTGACCGCAAAGTGAAAGTGAAAGTGTATCTGAATGCGAAGGATTCGATTCGATTCGAAAAGAAAACTGAACCGAACTGAACTGAATGAATGAATGAAACAAACAAACTCGAACAGTGTTTGTGTGCGTGAAGGAAATAGAAATCCAAATAGAAATAGAAATCGAAATAGAAATAACAAAGGAATATCAGAGATTGGAAACATTTCAGGCCAAGACTTTTTGTTTGCAAATCAGTGTGTTTTGTGTTCGCGCTTCGTCCTCAGTTGCCATCCCTCATGAACTTTAACCAACTCAATCAACAAGCTGCACAACTAAGGTTGCAAGAAATTTACCATCTAGAGATCATCTAAATCTAAATCGAAATCAAAGTTATATTACAATTTTTCTCCAAGTATCCGTCGGCGATAACAATTTTTTTTTAGTTTTTTTACACTTTTTTTTAATGTTTTAAAAATACAAAAACAAAAGCAAACGGAAAAACAAAAACCAAAAATAGTTAAGTGTTTATGTGTACAAAACATTTGGTGTTGAGCCAAAGAATACAGGCGAGAAAAAGGCTATTTTGAATCCCAAACCGAGCTTCGAACTTCGACTGAATTTAAGTAAAATACCAAAGCGAGCGAAAGTAAGTAGAAATGTTTGAGCTTTAATTACAATTACAATTTGATGGAATTCCGTCTGTAAATGCAAAGCAATATTGAAATGGGAGTGGGAATTGCGGGAATAGGCGACGCGAAACGCGTGCATTAGTTTCTTTGATGACTTTGGTGAATTAGGGGAATCCTTTGGGGAATTCAGATGTAGACTGATTCCGATTCAGATTCCGATTCAGTCAACTGCCAGCGAATGGCGGGCAGACATCCGACAAAGTCCCTGGCTTCGGATCGCAAATCAACAGGAGGAACGTCAATTTCAGATTTCTGATTTCGCATATGAAAGGCAAATTCACACAGGCAAACACAAGCGCACAACTCAAACACACACACACACTCGCACGCGGTGGGCGGTAATGGGGGCCAGGCATCTGTGGCTTGTGCTTAAGTTAATTATTATCAATTAATAGCTAATCACGATAAATGTGCATGAAAGCGTTGGCACAAGGACACAGCGACACGGGATGTCCGTGTCCAAGTGTTCGCCTCGATATGGATGTTGATGTGAATGTGAATGTAGCTGTAGATGGATGGTGGAATGTTGGGGGAAAAAAACAACATTTAGGACAGGGCAAATGGCATACGGTCGTGGATATGAAACACCCCTTAGGGCTTCGTTCGCTCCTCACCTAGTTTGGCATCCTGTTGATTTGTCCCACGCTGCGTATGAGCGATTGGAATTAAAAGTACGCATACGCACTGTTGGCATAACCCGTGGCTACAAAACGAATTACGCTGCACTCGGTCACGCCCCCTCCCCCACCTCCCAAAAAAAAAATGCAGGGCTTTTGTTGTATTTTCGCAATATTCAATATGCCCGTTTGTATCGGTTACTTTGTCAATTGCGGTTGTTACGAAAATTAGATTTATTCCTCTGAATGCCCGCACTTTCCGTTTAAATTCAAAAATAATTGAAATGGAAATTAGGCGGTGGAGTAAATCTAGATCAGTTTCTAGATCAGATCATTTTGTGCTCTATAACGAATATAAAATAAAACAAGAGAGAACCTCGACTATCAGATACTGCTTGAATTTCATTATAACTTTCAAATGAATGGTCCGATTTGAAAAATTTATTTTACATTTCAATACGTGTTAATAAACATTGGGGAAAATTACATCGAATAATTTTAAATACTCGAAAATATATATTGTATACAATTTCGCTATCCAAAATCCAAGAGACCAGATTAATTAGAGTTTAAGCGGCTGCGAGTCGTAAGTCATAAGCGTTTATTAATTATCAATGTAATGGAAAATGAAAATGAAAATTTCGTTGGCCATTCTGGCCCGTTATTATTGGCAAATGAACAATGAAAGCGGAAAATGGCCGCATAAAAGCGAATATTTATGATCTTGTGCCGGAATTCACATAAAATTCAATCAAAGTTGCAGTTCTCAATCCCACGCTTGCCGTGGAATGCCTTTCTCTGCCTTTCTCCGCGCTTCGATGGCCCAGTGAAGCCAAGTGAAGTTCGTCGTCTTGGGCTTTGATCTCAGCCAGTCAGCTAAGGATGCCTGGGAAGTGCTGGGAAATGCTGGGGGATGAATGGCGAAATTCCAGGGGCGATGGCTGATGGGTGGCGGGGTGGACAACAATCACATTCGCCGTTGGAGTGCCCTCAATAAACGATATTTTATTATTTTTTCTCTCTGCTGTTTGCCAGCTCCCTTCCGCTTCTTCCGCTCCTTACAGCCTCAGCTGCTCTTCCTGTTTTCAGCCCCCAACAGTCGGTCTTTTTTTTGCTTTTTTTCTGTAACCCATCTTTCTGTTCGGTTTTGTTCGCTTTTCCTGCTTTTCCTGCTGCTGCTGCTGCTGCTGCCACCACCTTCTTTTTTCCCTTTTATCGTTTCAGTTACAAAGCGGCGCGCACTTTACGCTGATTGCTCGCTGGCGCAATCGTTCCACAGGACACGGCTTCCTCTTCGTGCTTCGCTTTTCCTTTGTTTTCCCCGAGTGCCGAGTGCCGAGTCCCTGCTCCCTGACTTCCCCCTCAATGTGTGTAACTGGGCATCGATATCATTGGGTTTATTGTTACTTCCTTTTGCAATTATCCTTGTTAGTCGGCGCACAGGCCAATGCACAGTGGCTCCCATTTCCCCATTTCCCATTTTACCCGCTTCCCATTTCTAGTGCTCTGGCACTAACTTCATTTGCCTGCCCCCCGCGACGCAGTTTGGCTTTTTGCGCTGCATAAAGTATCTGGAATTGTCACCCGACTCCTGCTTAATAAACCAGCAGTTGGTCCTTCTTCGTCCTGCGGCAACCGGAAGTGCGATTTTTCCACCGCGCTTCCATCTCTTTGGGACAGATTTGGCCCAAAACGGGAATGCACAGCGGGGAGAATAGCCACTGGAATTGGCCAAAAGTCTATTCTATTTGGCACTTTCTCACTCGATTTAAGCTCTTTTTTTCTTTCATATTACTTATTTCTACTAATATTTTTTGGGGGCGTTTTTAGATGCACATAATACAATTAAAATTAAAACTATACATTTTCATACGTTTTATAGTTTTTAGAATTCAAATTTGAACATTAATAATATTGACAAATTAATTTATTAGCTCGAAACAATGATGTCGAACATGACCATAAGTTGATGTCCATGATGTCCAATAGTGATTTTCTTTTAAATGTTTACCACCTTGAAGTTTGCTTTTTTTACAATTCACAATTATGATTCCGTTCAAAAAAAATTCTAAAATTATTTTAAGTATGGGTTTTAAAGATTAAGGGTTGCGTTTTTAAAATGACACCATAACAAATGAACAATCCGTTTGCCTGTAATACCCCCTAATTTTGGCCAATTTGAACATTTTTCCAACTTAGAGGTCCTTTTTTAAATTTGGGATTTGAAGGGAATAACATTAAGTGGCATCCATCGAGGTAAATAAATAATGCATTAATATTTGTAGCTTAGTTTGGGATAATATGTACTTAATAGTTAGTTGCCTATATTTTTTCAAATATGAAAACAGTTCTCATTTCACCACAATGAATTTAAATAACAAATAGAAAACCAAAATGTTTTCCGTTTTTTTAACCACAAAGGGTGATGGTGATATTTAAATGTAGGTTGATAAACTTTGTACAGTGGCCAATGTTGCTGGTATTCCTTAATTGATTTTTTCCCGACTGCAGGACAGCAAGAAAGCGCTGCTACAACGCAAACTCAATCAAACTGTCAGCGACAATTCGGTTGGCCCCTTTTTTCCAGCTGCCACGCCCAGTCGTTGGTCTGGTCAGCAGGAACCAATAAACAAAGCATCAATTCCGGAGACTCTGAACCTCGGAACCTCTGACCTCCTGGCCCCTCTGCTCGACTCCTCCAGCTATCTGCTATCTGCTGGTGGCGCACAGCCAAGTAATAAAAGCGAAGCATACGCGCGGCATTTAATTAAAATCGTGCGTAAAATGCAACACTCGAAGGCCTTCGAGTGACCCAACATTGAACACCCTCGCTGGTGAGAAAAACAACAACCAACAAAAAAAAGGAAAACAAACCTAATTAAATTTATTAAAGCGCTAGGAAAAATCCGAGCTAAAATCAGCGCGGCAAGGCAAACTGCGAAATTGAGTTTAAGTTTAGCCAGCTTTTCCTTTTCCTCTTACTTTCCCTTGGTTTCCCGGCAAACTGGCTGTTGGCGGTCCGAGAGTGCTGCATACTTTTGTGTGCAATGCAACGCCTTTTAATGACCCAGCTGCACCACCCACCGGCCACCCACTGCACCACCCCCTTTCCTCTTGCCCCGTTGGCATCACATTTTTTGCAATTAGCGGAATTGTTTCACATTTGCTTCACTTTCACACTTCTCCACCTTGCTCGTTCCGTTGCCTGCAGTTTATCTGCGGTTGCAGGCCCCAAACCCCCGCAACCCCCTTGGGGTTTGTCACTCGGTTGACTGCCTTAGCCACCCCTCCACAATCCCAAGCCCAATCCCACGTCCATGGAGTCCTGAGTGTGTCCACTATTCGGCACCCCTGGGGGATGTGCAGCTAAATCTTTTAAAATACATCTAAAAACGACGTGACAGAGGGTGAAGTCGGGGATGCACAAACACTTTTCTGCACTTTACTTTCTTTTCCCACACACAAACACTCGCACTTGCACTCACACACATTTGTGCTGGCGATTCAGATGGCTGCACTTTAGTGGATAACCCAGTTTTCTACGCTTAAAAGGTTTCTCCATTTCGGAGAGTTTTTCCAACCGCTTTACATAAGTGTCGCCTCGATTTGGTTTGTCTGTAGCTCATTTTCAGGCATTTCTCAGTTTCCCAGTTTGTCAGTCTGGGGGAGAAATATGGAATCCGGAAAACGCTTAACCACATAGTTTCCTCACCTTTGTGGTCTGCGTAAGTGTAAGTAAGGACTGACGTGTGCTTGAAAATAAAAACAAAAAATAGAAAGAAAGGAAGTTAATTTGGGCCAGCCGAAGCTTATGTACCCTTGCAGAATATTTCTATTAATTTAAAAATTACAATATCTTAAATGTTGTATTTTATTTGGGATTAATTTTTCTATCCTTCCAGCTATAAATTAAAAATCGTCCGATTATTGTTAAATTTAATCCGAAATTCTGAAACATTAAAAAAAGGGTCATATCCGAGAGTAGGAAAAAATAAAATAAAAAACATCAAAGCCGTAACTGGTTGCCTATTAATTTTCGATTCATTTTCCGATAGTTCTTATGGCAGCTATGATATAGTCGTCCGATTTTCTGGAAATTAAATTCAAAACTTAGAGTTATTAAGAAAATGTTATTTCCAAGCGTAGGAGATTATATGTAAAAAAACATTGAAGCTATAATTTTATTTCGATTTTTTTTCCGATCCCTTTGGATTCGGCTGGTTTCTATCTGTAATAGAAAGATGAGTTTTGGGAAAGTTTCATCCCGATAGCTTCAAAACTGAAAGACGAGGTTGCGTAGAAACGGACTGACGGACAGACGGACGAACAGACGGTGATAAGATCGATTAGATCGACTCGTCTAGTGATGCCGATCAAAAATATATACTTTATGGGATCGGAAGTAGTACTCCTTTTTATAAGATTAAGAATTGCATTTATGATTATTTTTGGCTGTCGGAATTTTTCACGTAACTTTCTTTGACGTCTTGCGATGCTCTTTTCTGTCTCTCTCCCTTTCCCCTTCACCTGTGTACGCCACTTTCAGCCTTTTCCCAGGTTTTTCCCAGATTTTTCCCAGCTGGTATCAGAAAACCTCAAGGCGTCCATCTTTTTATTTTCCCCGTTGTTTACATTAAATCAACGCACAGCGGAGCAGGAGACACTCGCTAAAAGGAATCATGCCGACATTATGCCATTACATTTGCATAATTATCGTTATGTGTGTGTGTGTGGGTGGGGGAGTGGGTGGGGCTATGCGACTCACGCACACACACTCACTTACTTGGCTTTTCTTGAGTAAATGTTTGCATTTATTTGCATTTCAACGGAGTCAAATAAATATGAAAGCTCAGCATTTGCGGAGCTACATAAGTCTGTGAAGCGGGAAAGCAGGAAAGCGGGAAATCGGGAAATCGGGAAAGCGCGTGGGAAAACAGCGATGGCAATCGTTGAAAAGGGGGGCTGGCAGAGGGGGTGGTTGGGGGTAGGGGTTAGCAGATCCAACAACTTTAAATTGAATTCAAATTGAAAAACTTTGCTCCTCTGTCATTTCCCTCGGGCATATCGATGGCCCTCGAGCTGCGTTGCCAACGAGAGTCACCTGTTGCCCAAGGCCAAGCGACCTGCAGGTAATCAACAGGTGCAGCCAGCAGCCAAGATTCCGGGAGGAGATAGTGCAGCTAAAAAAATATATTCCATTCCAGCTAAGAATCTAATCCCTCTTAAAAGGATTTAGTTCTAAGAAATAAGATATGCACCTGCACTTTCATTTTGAGCAATGATTTGCAATGGTTTGCTCTGCATTTTGCAGAGTATCTTAAAGCGATCACCATTATATTTGCCTCAAAAGCAGCCTTTAAAAAACTTATTTAACTAAAAAAATATATTGGGACATGTCACAAAAATCACAAGGGCATGAAATCACTCTTAAGGTGTCGGAAAGTATGCAACAATATATTTTAAACTAAAAAGTATAATGAATTCATTCAATAAGACCAATTCCCTTATTCACACTACTATTATTTTCTCTAATAAATGTCAGAAATAGCACTATTTTTACTCTTGATCAAAAAGATTGTACAAATAAGCAGAATTGATAAGAAAACCAAACCGTAATTACTGTGGTCTTTAAAAACCATATAAATTGGAAAAATAATTTAAAAAATAGAAAACATTGTTGTGGGCATTTATATTCGGGTCGTGGATTTAAAAATTGACAGAAAAGCTAATGTCATTTTAAGAACAGATCCCTCAGAAGTTTATAAAAATAATACATAACAAGCCCTTTCGACATTTTATAGAAACTTTCGCTCGATTTCACTTTCACTGACTTCCTACGTTTTATATATGGTTTTGCCACTTCCCTCTCTACAAGTCCGTCATCCTCTGGATTTCTAGATTTCAGCCAACTGCTCAAGGTTATCATTGTCCCCATTGCAAGCGTACTAAAATGGCAAAGCCAAAAGCGACATCCTGCCGCATTTTTTCGCCAAAGGAGCAATGTGAAAATTCCAATTAGGTAGCATCTGGTCCCAGTAACTCGCTCCGGGAAATTCGATGATTCCAAGGGGGGTGGGGGCGGGAAAAGGCCCGAGATGGCCGAAATTGTGAGAGCAGCTCTGTGCGCCGGAGTCTGTCGAATGAAAATCAATGTCACACTGTTTGAGCGCCAGCTGACAAGTCAGCCAGTCGGCCAGTCAGTAAGACAGTAAGTCAGCCTTCAGCATCCTTCGTCCTGCATCCTGCATCCCTTTGAGTGTCTAGACAATGTCCCTGACCACTGGCGAAAATGGAGCCTACACACACGAGCCGATTTTCCTCCTGCACTGAATTTTCCTCCGCTTTTGGGCTTCTGGGTGCTAGGTGCTGGAAATTTTGGACAGAGGAAAGAGGGAAAGGCAGAGTGAAGGCACTAAGCTGATTTGCCGGGAATCGCACATATAAACTGCAACTAAAACCGCTCCATAAATTTATAATTGGGACAGGTAAACACCGAGTGAGCTCATCGTCAATTAGGGCTGCCCAAAAACGGAAAACAGAAAAAGAGAACAGAGAAAGCAGAAAGCACACGAAATTAGAATTACAATTCTGCATAAACCGAGAGCTTTTCCTACCGTCGAAATGTCCGCCCCCCGCCCTTCGCCACCCCTCCCCCTCATTCATAAACATTATTCCCGCTCATTTTAAAACATTCAGACGATTACCAAATTGGAAAATGTTACAAATTTTTGCGGATTAACGGCAGCAATAAAGACTGAAGCGCTGTGTGTGTGTGTGTGCGGCAGACTCGCAATCAAATTCAGAATTCTAGCCACCCCACCACACACATACACACACACACAGACACTTGTTGAAAATCATACAAATTTTATGTACTTAAAATTTTCATAAAGCTGCCAAACAATGCCCAACATCAACAGTAATATCAACAGCAGCACAACCGAGGAGCACACAAAACAAAAGCAAAAACAAAAGCAAAGCGAATTGTAAAAAATGTTAAAAACTTGCCAACATGTTTGGGCTTCGTTGGGAATAACAAAAAAAAAACGAAACAAAAAACTCCAAAACCACTGACAAACGAGCAATCAAATTTGTTTAAATGCATTTTTGTGGACTTTTTTTGGATTCCGGTAACGTGTCCTTATTTTTATACACATACTTGCAGCGTAAAATCTCTACAGATTTCCTAAAAAATGTTCATTAAAAAGTTATGAGCAAATAATGCATTTTCCGCTAGATGGCGCACTTTTAAGCGACTGATTGCTTTGCTGCTTGCATATCTCAATCTTTCTCATACTCAACTGAGTAGGGGGTATTTGATAGTCGAGGTACCAGATAATGTTTTCTGACTTATTTTCTAAGAAGTGCAATGCGAGGCAAAGGAAAAAGACCACAGGAAAAGTTATAATCGGCGAGAAATCGAAACTAAAGAATAAATATATTTATATTAAAACAAGAGGTATATTAAAATTCTTAAAATCCTTAAAAATCTCCTAGTTAAGACGGGAAATACAAGTACACCATTCAAATTTAACGAATTTCTTTATATTTCCATAAACTTTAAACTTACTTTACGAAAATGTCAAAATATATAATACTTATAATTAGTCCACTGTTAACTTTAAATAATTAATTAAGGTTATTATACGTACATTTTTTCCTTTGTTATTTATAAACTTTATGTTCAATTTTTCATATTAAACATTAAATTTTGAGCCTCTGGCCTGCTCTAACTTCCAACTGGGTCGAATTTGGTGATAATTATTTGACTATAGTTGCCAGCAACTCGATATCGGTCGCAAATGGGCATTAACATGAACATTACGACTAACTGTTGCCGGTGGAATTTGCGTCGACATCGCGACGAGGTGTCCTTAATGGGATTATGTTCGTCGGGTCGGAAGAGCAGCCGATTCTTTGTCGCCGCCAGGCACGATATAAATAGGTATATGTATATATATCCTACACTTTAGGAGGATATTTCTGGTACTTAATACTTAGTACAACTATCGTGCATCCATCGCATTAATTTCGAGGTGGAATTTATGGAATTTTCGGGGACTGGAGCGTGCGTGCCGATAACGAACTAAGTGCAAGTGGCATTCGCTAATTGTTGGCCATGTTTTTCCTCTCTCTTTTTTTTTAGCTGACAACTCGCTTTCGGCCAAATAATTCAGGCAAAACTAAAAAACAGGGAAATTGTCACGCAACGAAGTTAAGAATACGGCGATGATGATGAGACGCTGTTAATTAATTAATTAGCCCCCCTCTAAAGGGGGCGTGGCCGGTGGTTTCGTGATTTATGATAAGAGCACCCCCTCGTTTCCTGTGTACATTTTGCGATTTGGTGAAAATGATTTCCTTCTGGCTCTCCCAACACGCAAAAGTGACATTTTTATTGTTGGCGTTTTGCATGTCGAGGGGGTTGGAACGAGGGGGTGGGGGGGATGTTGGCCGGGTATCATCATTAGGCCAACTCATTTTTGTCCTGCGCAGCGTGGGACGCGTGCATCATGTTGCAAAACAGCCAGCTGGGGCACCGAGTGGGAAAAAGGGAAAAAAGGAAAAAGGACCTTAAGGTGGCCCATGTTGACGATGCTAATTAGCCTCCGCTCCGTCATTGTCCTCGGCTTCAGAATCAGCATCAGAGCAACAGAGCATCAGCTGGTTACCCGGCGAGTGGGCTGAAGGACACTCTTGTCCTCCAAACAGACAGACAGAAAAACAGTCAGACATTCAGACAGTCGCACCAAAAAGCGAAAGCGAAAGTTTTCAGTAAAAGCGCCTCGGATAACAAATGATCAGCAAAGTGCGTTCCGTGGTATTATTTCCCATGATAATTTTCACCCACAGTTTCCATAGAGACCGTGAGGTTTTCAGTTTTACGTTTTCACTGGCAAAAATTAGTGAGTCTAAAGTTTTTGGCATTCCTAATTGGCATTTGTTTGGAAGGTAAACAATACACAAAATTAAAACAACATAGTTTTTAAATAATTTTGTTAGATTAGAAAAAAAAATATCTGTAGCGTTTTTCAACGGAGACCCTGATTTTTTACTGGCATTGCTAATTGGCATTTGTTTGAAAGTTAGTCAACATTTTAGAAAAAAATATTAGAAAATAAATATCTATAAATAAATATTAATGTTTTATTATAGAGATTTTTCCACAGAGACCCTGTCTCCAAATAAGAATTCATCTTTAATTACTATTTCGTTTTCATTACGTGTTTTATCGTAATTTTTTCGGGGGCACTGACTAAATCTTAAGTGGCTCCATCCTGTGAGGGTTTTGTTTTGAAGTATCTGCAATCTGACCCCTGGCAATCGTTATTTCGTTATTCCCATCTTTGGACACTCAATAATCGGCCAGCAGAGTCAGCAGTTGTTCCCCTCTGAATCTCAAGTCTGAATCATGGTTGAACCAATGAATTTGTGTATTCAGTATTCGGCAGGAGCAGCGGTGGTGGTATTATCATCAATTCCAGCGTCTGGCAAAGGTTTTCCCGCATCCGCACTCGCATCCGCACCTGCACCATTAGCCTCCCCCGTATTTCTTTCATCCGAGTTGGTCGTCCTTAAAATATTTTCGGAGCAATGTTTCCATAAATACACAACACAGGATCACAGGGAATGGGGAAGTGGCAAGTGGGTGGCCGTCAAGGGAAAAGCGGGCAGGCACGCACCGAAAATTCGCCACTGTTGTGAGTGTATGAGTGCCCATGTATCTGTGTGTGGGTGTTATGGCCATAAGCAACATAAGCAACAGTGAAGGAAGAAAATAAACAAAAGCTCTGCTCGTCCATTGTTTGCTTAGGCATACACATACATCCCCCACAAACACACAAGCACACAAACACACAGCTAAAAATTCATAATTCCCTGATCCACACTGCGTATACGCAATGCCAAAATCGCGCTGCTAGAAATTGTATGAATAATAAAAACCAAACCAAAAAATTGGCCTTCAAGTGAAACGAAATGAAATTAGACAAAAGTTCTGATGACTTTCTCGGGGTGAAATGAAGTGAATGGGAAGTGGGAAGCTGGGAGCTGTGAGGACAAAATAGGAGGACCGACAATTTGTCAATTGACGCGCATCCAGGCGCTGTGGCAGCTCCTTCCGCCCGACTGCCTCTCAATGCCAGAAGAGAACAGAGCACAGAACACCAAGTCAATTTTCATAGACATTTTACTGCAGTCCATCATTTTCAGCACCCATTCTCAGCACTGGCCACGCCCCCTCTTTCCCAGCATCCTTTTTGCCACGGTCTTTAGAGCTTTTCGAGTCCATCTGGCTGGAATAAATACATTTGCTTTCCCCTGTTCCGGGTGCTACTGCTCCTTCTCCTGGTTTTGTTCCCTTCCCGGCAGGATCGTTCAACTAATTGAGGCCGCTTTTGCCGAGGGAGTCCTTTTGTCCGGCGGACTTCAAAGGGTTAGGCTAGAGGATAGTGGATAGGAGATAGGTTAGCACTGGCTAGCAATCGGTGGTTGTGGCCAGAACTTCAAAACTTCCAGAAATCTCTTCTGGTTCTTCTGGTTGCTCCTCCGAAGGCTGCACTTCCTCTTGATCTTTCACCTCCTGCTGCTCCTGCTTCTTCTCCTCCCGCTTGATCGGCTGATGACTCCCAACCCTCGACTTGACTTTCTTCTCACTGGATAGCAACTCAGGCTCGGGCTCCGTGGCCTCGTAGGCATTTAGCCAGAGCAGAGCCGCCAACGAGGTCATCAGGCCGCCCATGATGGCCCATTCCCAGCGCTGGTAGAGATCCGGGGAGACGCCGAGGTAGCGACGAAGGACGAATTGAGTGGCCAGGTGGAGGATGTGCTCCACACTGCACCAAAGCCACAGGGCCAGGACCTCCATGATGGCCACGCCCAGGACCAGTTCGACGAGGAAGGCGGCCAGCCAGCCCATCCGGCGGCGATAGCGCAGCGGCAGGACCTCCGTGTCGTGCAGGAAGTGCAGGATGGCGCAGTAGGCAATGTGACCGGCGTACACGGTGCCCGGAATCACCTGGAAGCGCTCGATGTCCAGCAGACAGCTGCCGCGCATTCCGAAGTGCACAATACTGGCGATCAGGAGCACCAAACTGGAGGTCATTGTGGCGAGGTGTGTAATTGGTGGGAAATCTAATTGAAAAGGTTCTTATTTTGCTCTCTACGAATTTTGCACTTTTTAATATATTTTAGTTTTTGACTGGTTTTGTAAAAGGCCGAAAGGGGTGTGTGTGTGTCAGCTACAACGAATCGTTTTGATCTACAGCTGCTTTTCCCTAGCTTGAAGTTTAAAGCGCTGCAACCCTGTCTATGTGATCTATACACCCAAAAAAAAACAAACACACCTGGATCAAATCGCTATGCGCATGGTAAATTTCTGGTATTTTATGAAATACTGGTAGAATTGATATTAAATAATATTAAATTATCTCAATTCGAAATGGAGCGAGAGTTACATGTGTGTTTACATTTCGAGCATATCGAATTGGGATATCAAGTCAAAATTAAAACCACTTAATATCAAATTGATCATCGTTTCATATCAAGTCTTTTTTGGCTGTACGAAACTATAAGAGGTTTTAATTAAAGAGATTATTGTTATGGGTTGTATTTAGATACGTACATTAAATATTTTACTCAGCTACTATATTTAGATGTGGTTTTTAGGTTATAAATTATTATTTAGAAATTATACTATTATTATAATAAATTACTACCTTCCAGTGCCAAGTTGCAAGGCAAATCTTAATCTTTATGCCAGTGCTACCATAATTACTCTTTCCGCTTTTCAATTGCCTTCACGAAGACTTAGCACCCATCTCTTCTTTAGCAGCCCGAGCTAATTCCTGGCTTAGCCATATTTCCAATTAATTGTAATTCGCTCTGGCGCAGACAATTTCCATGCATTTAGCAGTGCGCCAGGTCATTAGTTGACCCCCAATACCCCTCCCCCCATGGGCTACGCCCCCCTAATCCCTTGTCACGCCCATTTATGTTCATAAATTATGCAGTCAACCTCTGATGCTCATTGACCCAAAGGCGAAACCCCCGTCTCCATCCCCGCCATCCCCTTAAACCCAAACCAGCAGCTGTCGAAATGTTATTTCTTTCCTTTCTGCCTCATTTTTTGTGCGTTTTTTGTGTTGCCGGGCAGAGAAAACCGTTTGATCCCTTCCGGCTTAGCTGGGACTAAAAGTAGAGCACGACGAAAATAAAATTAAAAAAACAGACTGACAGCGGGTGGGTTAATCGGAAGTGGGCATAGGGGTGGGGGTGGCTTCGGGAGTAGGGATAACTCAGCGCCAGAGACAACTTTAAATTTATTACAAAACCCGAAAACCAAAGGAAAAAAAACCGACGGAAGACCAAGAGGCCAAGCCGAAGACAAAATTATTTATTTGCCTTTAATGTCGCTCCTTGTTTTTGCTGTACTTTTCTGGAATTGCCGATCGGTTTGATTTCTATTCCATTTCTGTGCTGGGTAAGGGAAAAAGAATATTTTGCGACAAGCCGAAGCACTGGGAGTTGGCTTTGATTAAAAAGCACATAGCATCCCCATCCATTTAGCTTTTTGGGAGATTGACTTGCCAGTCCATTGAAAGTTTTGTTTTCTGGTTCCCTGGGTTGCTGGGTAGCTGCTCCCATCGAAGCGTCACGTACAATGGACTTGGACTTGGGGACTCCCCATCCCCATTCCCATCTACATACTATACCATATACATAGCCATCCCCTAAGAACGCACACTATTTGCTTATGCAGATTTCGACCAACATTTCACATTTATTTTCGGCTGCTCTTGTTGTTCAACAAAAAGCTAAAAAACAAAAAGGCAAAAAACCGAAAAAAACAAGAGGCAAACAGCAGCACAAGCAGAAAGTAAAATGTTGCAACAAAAGGGGTCACCAGATCGTTGTGATATGAAATATGAGATATGGGCGCCCCGAAAAAGAACCTTTTGTCTCTGCCGCTCGCACTTGCCACTTGCCATTTTGATATGTATTTATGTTAAATTCATGATATTTAAATTAGTTAGCCAACAGTTTGTCCTTGGTCCCTCGTTGGCATCCTGCCCCTCCCCCACCCCCCCTGACCTTTGCCCCCTGGGCTTTGGCCACCCTGTGCTGCAGTGGCCAAACATTCAATTATGAGGCCTCCAGTTCTCTGTGTATCTGTAGCTGACTTTCGCTCTGGATTTCCAGCAGCCTAAGCTCATCTGCCATTAGCATTTCAAATGCCACGCATGGTGAAAGTCAGGAAAGTCGGGAAAGTCAGGGGAAAAGTCTGGCTTTCGGTGGATAGATTGGGGGGGATGGGGGATAGGGGATATCAAACTTTTACCATTTGCCTGCGAGCGGCAAACGACAAAAAGCAAGGAGAGCTGGAAAGCAAAAGTTTGCCATCATATATCTTGTCAGTGTGCGATGCATACGTTATCGGCGGCTCCCTTCTTACCATTTCCCCCCTCCAACACACACTCACACACACTCCTTTCTGGTCAAGTAAATGAGTTTTCCTGTGGCTTTTCCACTTTTGTTTTTGCGTGCTTTGCCATTTGACAGATCAAAGACCGACTAATACACAGGCAAACAGCAAAGAACAAACACACATCGGATGCCACAACGGAAATGGATATTTAATTAAAGTTCTCGGCTTTGTCGCCGGCCTTTCTTTGTCTCGGACACATTCGAATTTCCCCGATAGAAAATAGAAAATTGAAATTGCTTAATGTTAAAACGATGGACAGGTGGTCAGGGTAACCCCAAGGTGAGCAAATATTTATCTGGACACGTGTCGCATTTCATTTCTTTCATGCAAGCCGTTATTATCAAGCAAATTATCCATCATTTTATGATAAAAGGAAACACACACGAAGATATCTATAGAAATGTTGAATTATTTTATAATATTATAATAAAATTTAAGAACTATTTCTTATTTCTTTTACCAAAAACGCAGCATTTGATAGTTAGTATTTGAGTTCAGAGATCAAACCGTGGAAGTTTCTTTGAGAGCTGGGGACAAACTTTATGACTTTTATCTTAACTCAAGTTTTGAGTCAAACGAAAAAGTCGAAGCGTCGAACCTCAGCCTCAAACCCTCGAAAAATAAAAAAATAAATTTCCTTTGCCAGCCATTAGCCGAAGAATCACCACCCATCCAAACATCCACCCACTTCTCATCGGCTGAGTTCTTAAACTGCCTCACGGCCAAATGCATAAATATTTCCACTGCCAGCCCGCCACGCCTCTTTTTTACCGCCTTTCTTGTCCGTGTTTCCGCCCACCTCGCGTCCACGTCCTGTTTCCTACACCTGAAAAAATACCCTTTTCATCACCTATTAATGCCTTAATTTTATATAGTAAGAATGTGAGTCCATAGCTTTTCTTTTTATAAGAGTTCTTTCTTAAATTCAAAGTAAAACTATAAACTAAAAATGTAAATTATATCGCTTCTTAATTTGCCAAGTGTAGCAGCCGCGTAAAAATTTAAACACGGGTATTTTTATTTAAATTTATTTGGGAGGCTGTCCATGTAGTCGGCCCATGGAGGAATATAGAATATAGGAATATAGGCGTGGCAAACAGACGGGGGACTCGAAATTTGCATATTTGCAGCAAAGCAGCGCAACGCAAAAGTGTCATAAAAATTCTACATTTCAATGAAATGAAGTCACAAAACAACAACAACAGCCGCCGGCGAAGGGTGGGTCAAAAGTCTGGACAGCAAAATATAAAGGCAATAAAAATGTTATACGGCGTCAAATGCCGGACAACGGACAACAGATAACGGACAGCGGACAATGTCCAGGAGGAATTTTGGAAAATTCGGAATGATTAAAGAGCAAGAGAAGCCAGAGGAGTCTTAGAGTCTCTGTATGGGGCTTTGGGGATACATATTTTTATTGACAATTCCGTTGAGCTAACGAATTTATTCAATAAAGCTGATTTTCTCTTAGGTCTGAAATCTTGCATACTTTAGAGTTCAGAGTTTAACTAAAACTTAATTGTGGTTTTATTTTTATCATGTTTGATTAGTTCTTAAATCAGTTGATTGGACATTAAATGAAAAAATACACATTTAATATAATATAATTGTCATCCAATTTGAGCCAATCAATGGAAGACGAAAATTCGCCAAGTTACTGCAATATTTCTGCATCGAATCATCCGCCGCCCAAAATCAATTGTTAAGCACATTCCCGAACTCATGTTTATTTACGAAATGGAAATCCCCGATGTATAAGCATCCGGTCTGTCCTCGTATATTTTGATGCCGTTTCCTATGTTTTGTTTAATCATTTTTGCAGCGCATTCTAGTCGGGGTGTTGGATGTGGGATGTGTCGCTTGTTGGGTGTTGAATGTTCGCTGCCTTTCGCCGGATTTTTGCATAATGAAATTGGAACACGGCGCACAAAGTGAGCTGCGATGCCGACATCATCGAGTTACAAATTCGTTTACGTTTACGTTCCCTTCTCTTTATCGCTCGCCGATGGCGGGCAGAAAATTCAGAAAAAAAAAACGGAGAAAACCAAAAACACAAAAAAAAGCACAACATCCATGGCGCGGAAATTTTGTAGGTTTTTCTCACTTATTTTGTTCGTTTCTCTTTGGCTCTTTGGCTCTCGGGCTTTTGTTTTTCGTGGCAGATTGCGTCAGATATTAAATTTATTTACGCGAAATTCGCACGTCGGCTGCTCTCATATTGCTTCTCCCAAAACACACAGAGCAATACGGCAGTCGAGGTCCAAAATTGTTGGTTAAGGAAGGCAAATGCCACGGGGTGGAGGCTTAGGGGCGTGGCACCAGCCTCTGATACCCTAGCCAAACACGGAAAGGCTTGTTTTGGAAAATATCTCCAGTGACAGCCACATGATATAGAGGCAAAGTTTGCCTGCTTTCGAAATCCCTCTTCCAGAAAGTTTTCCCCCACCAAATTCCACACAAAAAGAGGCCTGTTTTTGATACAATCTGACTTAATGAGCACATATCATTAACCTTAATGGGAAAAGTGTAGTTCAGTCACATAGAAAAATAATTTTCAATTAATTTAATTTTTACCATTAAACATAGAAGATTCTTTGGGTTTAAAGGCTAATTTTCGTATCTGCTAAAAAAGGTACTTCAAAGCCCTCAACGAACCACTTTGGTTAAGTATTAAAAAAAAATACAAAATACAGCAAATGTTGTTTCTATTTTTATTAACAATTTTTTGTTCATAATTACCAGCCGAAAAGAGCAAAAATGTTCCAAGTGCCGACGCACAGCTAAAGCACAATTTTTAAGTGCATTTACACAAAACCGGAACAATCCAAAGGGAGAAAGCCTCTTGTTTCCAATTAATATTTTTTCCGCTCCATGCTGCGCGTTGTTGGCGCTGTTTTGGCGCGGATTACCAACTCAAAAATGCAACCATTTGTATGTGTGTTTTGTGTAACCAAGGGAAACACTGAGGGTACACTGAACATAAAAGGGTAAATTCTTATAGGAAACTAGTTAAAACCCAAAAAGTTAATTTAGTTTTTTTTAAGCAAAAAAAAATTGAAATATTTGTTAATTAAATTTTCTTATTAATTTTTTCCGAATTCCGGTGTTTTTGTTTAAAATTTTTATGTCAAGTCGTTTTGAAGACTATTTGAAAAGCATAGATGAAATTTAAGTTTTCTTAGTGTAAGAACATTTTCAAATTCAATGGCGACTTTGAGGAGGTTTTTTTTCGACTGTAGGGACAGGGGCTTATTTCTATGAGAGGAAGTTTTTGAATTCGCCGCGCGTCCATGGCAGTGGGATTACGTTTCAATTAGGCACTAGCCGGGATCCAAAACAAAGAGTCTCTGGTAGCTGGTAGTGCCAAGCTGATTGGACCAGATCCGACTTATTAGCTGCTTGTGATGCCGATGACTCATTTGGCCGAAAGGAAGGAGAAGGATTTTTGGAAAATTGTAAATCCTTGTCAGTAATGTTTAAACATTCGGGTATTTGATAGTCGAGGTACTCGATTAAAGTGTTCTCTGTTTTTTTTTGGCGATTTAGGCCCACAAAACAAGGGCGCTAAGCACCAACTTTGTTTAGTAGCCAAAAGGACAATGGCCAGACAATAGTTTATAGTTTATTCTGTTCTGTTGTTTGCGGCACAAATAGGCCGAAAACAACGAACGCATCCGTGTACCTAGTAATGGGCATAAAAATTCACAATTCGCTTTAAGGCCATGCACAATTAATTGAACTGTTTGTCGGGCTGTGGGGAAGGTAGGAAGGTGGTGGCCTGTTTGGGCTGCATAACATGGCAATTTAAATGTTTTCATTGCCTGGCTTAATTTATGGCTGCCGGAGGCTTGGCCAAACGAATCGAATATAAAATATTTAATAAGCATGCGAGCGCCGACAAAAACTCGACCAATATTGTATGCATAAATGTGTGTGGAAATTCAGGAAAATTTCGAATGTGGCTGTTGAAAACGGGGAGGCGCACAGAAAAAAGTGTTGCGACCGAAGGACCTGAGCATAAAACTCCTAGAGCAACTTGAGCTGTAAGTGACGTGAGCAGCTTTTAGTCGTCTCTTGGCCCTGTTTTTTAGCCCAGCATCTGTCAGACGTCCTTCATTCCTGGCCTTGGTCTTAGTCCCACATCCACATCCTGATCTCGGGGCGCAAGTTCCTGTCGGGACATCCTTTCGTGGCAAATGGCTGTCAAATCTGCTTACATTTTTCATCATGATTTCGTCATACACTAACAACTCCCTCTTTTGCTTTACGTTTCTCCTTTGCAGACCGAACACTTTGGCATTACGTACTTGGAGTCGAATCGACACCGGATTTCGGGATTCAAGAGACTGGACACCTCGGACCACTGGAGTGGTCGACCGATTGGTAAGTGGAAAAAATGGCTTGGGTATTCAAGAGCTGGCGGCATTCATTGGTCAAGAAAGGTGCCCTTTTTTTGGTTCTTTCGGGAGGTTAATTAAAACACCGAATACACTTTGACAAAATGCCATTTAATCTACTCAGCAAATCCCGAAAAAAGCAGGCGGCAAATTAATTATGCGCATATTTGTGGCCTCAACAACAATAACGGGAAAAGAAGAGCGAAAGGCCCAAGGAAAATAAAAAGGCTCATTGTGATTTGCATTTTCGTCCTTCCATCGTCGGTGTGCCATTTATGACAGATTTCTGCGGAAGGACCCCGCTGCCGGCTGCCTGGCAACCCTGGCAGCCCTCTAATGCGCTGGGTGGTTGCGGGCGTAGCCATCTATTAATTACAACAACAATCTACTGCTAATCAGCCGGGAATCGTGGGGAATCCTGGGGAACTTGAGCCGTTGGGGGGAAAGGACGGAATTAAATCGTCCTCGGTGTTAAATGAGCCGCTGAGTCGCATAAATTTCCAAATGGCGACTGTACTTTTCGGCACTCCAAGTGGCCCAGAGGGGCGGAGTGGATCAGAATCTGAAACGGAATCGGAATCGAAATCGGAACAGGAGTCAAGATGCTTAACCCGCAACGACGGGGTCGAATCGGTACCTTACTTACCTCGAGAGTTAATTCCCAGAAATACGTTAGGCAAAGCGAGTTAAATTTTTTTATGGACACGCATTTTGGGTGTCATTTTGCTCTGAAAAAGCTTTATTTCCTTGACTGTTTTATCTTAAAAATAAACCATTTCGAAAATGCAAATCGTATGGTAATTTTTATTTTAAAATGTAAACAGGTTCAGGTTCACTGAAACTTACATAGTAATTAATAGCTACAAACATTTTATAAACGTTACAGTTAGAATAAAATATTTTAGAATTTTACAACATGATGGTAGTTCCTGGTACCCTTTTAATTTACGAGGTACGAGTAACGGTTATTGAAATACTTCACTTTGTTGGTAATTGTAGTTTCTGTTTCTGTTTATTTATGCTGTATTAGACATTAGACAGAGTGGATATATCATTGGGGACCGGGGACCTCCGGCCTATAACATGTCCAAAGTGCTCGTCTTATCTGGGTTTAGTCGCAGCCAATCTATTCAGTCTATATTACCGCTTCGCTTATTAACTTCATTTACTTGGCTTGTATCGCTGTGCTCGCACTCCTTGGGCCCCACCCACTCCTCTCACTCCTTCCTCTCGCGATATGTTATCACATATTAAATATTTACGCTGCCTTGATTGGGTTGGAAGGGTGGATCGGCTTTTGCATTATTAAATCGAGACTTGAGCAACTAATCAAACTTATGCAATTATCGCTGCTGCTTATTCAGTTTAATGCGCATTTATCTGCGGGGCAGGCGGAGCTGGAGGGGCGAAACAACAACGAACTCCCATTAAATTCGGCTGAAATGTATTGAAACAACCCCCATCAGCACAATCAGACACACACATGCTCGTTAAATATAATTGCTTTATTTTCACCGCAATAAATTGTAGACTAAATACAATAAAAACTATAATAACCATATTTTAAAGCAAGGACGAAATCAACATTTGGTGTAATTAAGGATGTCTAATTTAATCTAAACTAATATAATCCAATATTAAAATAAAAAAAGGCACATTTATTTTGTGTAAGCTGTCAAAAATTAAAATTATAGTCGTCCCATAAAACAAAAGAGAATGCTACTCATCTAAGAAAGTGTGAAGATATGAAGATATGCTTGCAGCAAAGCGATTGCTTTAATTCCAATATTTCATTAAACCTTTTTATCGAATGGTCAGATCTGATAAATTTCTTCTACATTTCGATAGTTAAAAGAAGCACAACATAATTGCCTTTATAATTGTCCGAAATCTTTAAAGATATGAACGCCAGACACCTTTTAAAACGTTTATGGCGATTTCGGGCTTTAGAGTTACGATTAAAGGGTATAAAAACTTAAAATTAAATCGACCAAATATTTTGTATGCAACGCAAGACAATTGATGAAATGATATTTGAAAAGTTTTCCCCGAAAAGAAAGTAAATGGAAAGTGCTTCGGAGTGAAAACGCCATGAGCGGTTCTCCGTGTAATTCCCCGAATCCGAATGAAATAAAAGTCAGCAGAAAGCAGAAAGAAATTTGTGAAAAGTAAAACGAAAAAAGCGCGAAAGTAATATTTGGGTAAGTTCGAATCGAGGGCCGCGGCGGCAATAATAATAATAAAAACTCACAAATAAATATTGAAATGGAAAAAACCGCTGGCCATATCAGTGCTCCTGCTATTGTTGTTGTTCATGTTATTTTTGTTGTTTTCGTTGTTGGTGGAAGTGTAAGGAGCGCAGTAAAGTCGGCTAGGGAATGGAAAAGAGGGCAAGGAAATAAACAAAGCCAAAATGAAATGAACTGTAATCAATTTCGAGTTCGAGCGAAGGGAGGATGTGGGTGGTTTTGGGCGGCTTTGGGTGGCGGGCAGTGGGGAGGAGGAGGACAAGGACGCGGCGGCGATGGCCGAAACGATAATATCCCGAGCAATTTATTGTAAGGTCCTTCTGCCTTGAACAGCCAAGCCAATTATTAACATTTTCGCTGGAAAAAACAAGTCAAAAATATACATATATAAATAAAATACAAGTTCGGGTCAAACCGCAAAAGTGAAAAGAATTATTAACCTGGGCGGTGGCGATGGCGTCGGCGAAATGAAATCTAGGGAGAATAAATGGGCAGGTTGGGTTTGCAATTGCCGTCCCTTAATATTTTAATATTTTTCATAGCTTGAAGAGCTATATAAAATAGATAGACATTTTTAAATCAGTTAATAATACAATTAAATAACAAATATGTGATTTTTTCCATTATTTTTGGAAAATACTCTTCTTTTGAAAACTGACGGTTTTTGGCAAAGGTAAAAGTATTCAATTTCCAAAGAATATGCATAATATTTTTGATTTTTCGATTCGAACGACCTGCTGTTAGCCCACTTGTGTTTTCGCAGCTCACTGTTCTTGCCTCCCCTGTCACACTTTTTTATTGTTGTAATTTTGAATGCTTTTTGTAAAAGTTTGCCACAAATTTTCGTTGGTTTTTTGCTTTTTAACGATTCAACTTTTGTTAGCTTTAGCGGCGTGGCCGATTTTTCTTTTTAATTTGGCATGGCCAGTGAAATTTATGAAATCTCGCACAGTTGCCGATAAGAGTCGAGTGGTCGGTGGGGATGGTTTAGGGTGGTTCAGGGTGGTGCTGGCTGGTCCAGTTGCAGCCATGAGCGAAATCAGAATCAGAACGAAAGTGCCCAACCAAAAGTATCTAGTGGCAGCTCTTTTCCTTGCATTTCTATGCACCAACTGGTAATTAGTTTCCACAGCCATTCGCCCAAGTGCCGAAAAATACTGAGAAAAATACAGACTATAATTTTTTATTTGCAAAAAAAAATTATCCTAAGAAATAAAATTATCCTAAATTTGTAGAGTTTCTTAAAATTTTTAATTTTATATTTCATAAAAATCTAATTTTGGATTACATTTGATTGTTGCTGGGTTCTTTTCTCTCAGTGCACATGGACACGGTTGTTCGTAGTTAGGCTACGGGTATACCAGAATATGCTGAAGAGCCTATGGGGGGTGAAGGGGGGTTCATTGGAGATTTTCTACCCTGTCCAGTCTGCAGATTCGTTTTCGCCTGGTTATTCTCGGCACATGCAGCAGCGCACTTTATCAATTTTATGTCGACTATAATTGCATTAAATTGAGTTCCTGCCAAGCAGCCACGCCCCCACGCCCACCGCCCACTTCAGGGGGGGAGATTCAGAGTCCTGGTCGGTGCGATAGGAGCGCTGTGCATATATTTACATGGCCATATTAAAAAGTTGCCTGCAAATGAAGTTATTGTTTAAAACGGGCGGCAACAAATTTATGAACTTGCCATCGGTTGGTGAGGGGGGAACGGGGAGCTGTAAGTGACTTGGCATTAAAGCAATCTGCAGGAGACACTCCTGGTTGATATTTTCCAGCTTCCCAGGTCCAAAAGGAGGCGTGGCCAGTCATCCAGTCGGCTCCTCTCACGGAAAGGAAATGAAATTATTGATTCGGGACGACGGAGGAGACACGAACATGACACCGCATGAAAATCTGACAACAGACGAGGAAATAAGAAATTGAAAGCCTGAAAATGGAGGCCCACACACACATGCCATCGTGTCCTGTCCTGTTCTGTCCTGCTTTTCTCTTTCTCCATCTCCCTCCCCCTCTCTCTCTCTCTGTTTCTGTTTCAGGATCTTAATGGGCGGTGGGCTATGTGCTGTGGGCGTGGCACACATCAAATGACAAACGAGTTGGCGCTGCATTATTGAATTAAACGCGAAGGACACCTCCTTTGAAGGGAGCTCCCGGTTACCCAGTTACCCGAATTCCCAAACTCTGAGCCTCCATGGCGGATGGTTAATAAGCAAGGCGGATCGCCAATTTATCGGCCATTGTATTCGGCCATGTGTAAGCTAAAGTCCTGAAGTTCCTGCCTTGAGTCCTTAAAAGTATCCCGTAGTATCCGTAGCCTGCACTAAGCAAAAAAACTCATTTTAGGCGGGCACTTTGCCTCATATTCCTGGGGTTGAGTCCTCGAACATCAAGCGTTTGGACAAGGGTCCGTGTTCAATTCCCCAGACAGGTACAACATTTATTTATTTGTTTTAGTTTTTATAACCGCCATTCGTCGGGTAAAGAGGGTACATATGGTCTAAAAGGTATTCCAGCTACAAAAAATTGGTAGGAATTTCAAGCTTTTTAGGGAGAGAAGCTAGGAAGGCTAAGCTTTAAAAACACTTATTTAATGTGCGGATGTCAAAGTAATGAAGCTTTTATGTTTACTATTTAACTACTTTACTAAATAATATCACAATTACTTCTAAATAATATTTTTTTTGCTTAAAAATGCATACAAAATGTAAATAAAATGTATTACTTCTAATTAATTACCTGGAGTACTTGGCCTCTATTTCCACCTCTTTTTCCTCAGTGTCTTTGAGAGATGGCCAGTGCTAAATGTTAAGGCTCCGAGTTGGCCATCAAATTGGGCCACTCCGATCTCGGGACCAGCAATTTCAGAGCTGGTAAGCAGTTGCTTTGACTAATTTGCGCCGGGCCCCCGATTGCGGCCCGTATTTAAATGAATTTCCCAGCCATCGTCCTCGTGCTCGTTCTCGTCCTCATTCTCGTCCTCGTGCTCGGCGTTATAACGGTCTATTTAATTGTAGCCAAGACAGACGGAGAGCAAACGGAGAGCTTTGGCCGCCTGAAATTTGTGTTTGTAGCCATCTAATGAAGTTGCCCGCAGTGGAGAGCGAGTGAAAAAATAAAGGAGCAAGCAAAAGCAACAGAAACAGAAAACCGGGCTGAAAAAGACGCACACGGCGCAATGGGAATGGAAATGGGACTAAATGGGCGTAGGAAGGGGGTTTCGGGGGGTCTAGGCCAACAGCAGTTGCCTAGGACCCTCATTTATTTTCACTTTAATCAAAGTGTATGGCAACGAGGCAACAACGATGACGAAGCGGCTCCGACCGCAGATGCTCGATGCTCGATGCTCCACGATGCTCCACGCTTCACGGAAAAGCGTGGAAAAGCGGGGTGAAAATTGGGGGGTGGGTTGTAGGTGGTGGCCGATGATGGAGGATGCTGAACAAATTTGGCTTGGCATGCCCAAAAGAATTCTAAAGCGTAAAATAACAAAGACTCAACGACGGGCAAACCAAAGGCATAGGCGGAGATGGAGAAAGCGAAGGGGAGCAGGGAGGCTGCTAACGAAGATGGAGAAGAAGAAAGTAGTTGTGTTTTAATGCCAGCACCGTGCTACACGTTATCCTTTCAGGCTGGAAACAAAAGCAAAACCAACAGAGATTGGACCTCTCTACCCCCAGCACTCCCGCTAAATGGAAAAAGTAAGCTAATTAGTTAATGAAAGATATTTTCCTTTGTTCGAGAGAGCCGCAGCGTCCTTTTGGACTGAGCGAAACGGACGGGTACGAATAAGATACTGAAATTGATTTCGCCCAGGCTTCCCCCTTTGGTGCTTCATTGTTGTGAGAGTTCGAGAGCCACTCGACCGCCTTTCGCCACCGACCAGCAATCTCCGGTACAGAGAAAGAAAGCCGCATTCAAGGTATTCATTAAAGTTCGCACCTCTCACCTCAATGGGAGCCCAAAGTCAGTGTTATATTCCAAGGTTTAGTGGCTGTCATTTAATTACAATTCAAAGGGCAAAACGTTAATTATATGCTTGATAGCTGCAAAATATTGGCAAGCTACTACAAAAATATATGAGCGGCTGTCCTTATTTGATAATGACATTTCAATTGGAGTTCTTAAAATTACATTTTTCCAAAGAAACTATTTGTAAAATTTTATTTATGTGATTTATTAATTACTTATATAAACAAACTTGATATGAAGCGATGATGAAGTAAACCATTTCGAATGTTTTTCTTCCGCCCACTCATGTAACTATTGCGAGTTGAGAGAATTAGTTATTTTCCATAATGCTTATTGCTCTCTTTTTCAAAGTCAGGGAATCTCTAAAAGAGAGAAATCGATATTGCACGATAAAAACGATATGCGAATAAATACCAGAAATTTACTATTCGCATGTCGATTTGATACCAACGTGTTTTTATTTGTGTGTATAGGAAAATAAATTGGGAATTAATGATTTGGATTACCTTACAAGGATTATCCTCATTACGCCATAATCTTCTCAATGTTTCTGTTGATTTAAAAGGACAACTGTTAGTTTTTCGGTCCTTTGAAATTTTTGCGCGTGCAGGAAAAGTGTTGCCTGCTTTGCGGCTGGAAGTCCACTGCTGTTCGCCATTCTCCTTTCGCCACTCGCCATTCGCCTTTTGCCGTGTGTAGGCGTAGGCATCTGTAATATATGTAAAGTGCAGACCCTGGGCACACAACCCCGAGCCACGCCCCCTGCCCCTGCCCCTGCCCCCTGCCTCACGGGGCGCCCTTTTCGCTGCCACGTCGATTGTGGAAATGGCGCCTTTGTTTGGCAATTTCGCCCCGTTCGCTGCTCATTTTCCGCTTTCTTTTCTTTCTTTGTGCCCCACTGCATAATTCTGCTTGCCTGCCTTTTCCCGCATTTTTCACCGAGCATTTCCCCCTCTTTGCCGTCGAGCACTTTTCCACTTTCCCACGGGGAAATGGAGACGGTGACGGCGACCAGTGTCCAGCACTTTGTTGCGCTTTCTGGTCGGTGGTCAGCGGCCCGTGAGCTCTATGCCCTTTTGTAATGCAAAATTGTTTTGCTTGAATAAATCATAAGCTTAAAGCGCCGCAGTTCAGTTTAAAGTCAGTTAGTGGATGTCCTTCGGCCTTCGTCCCCTGTTCGGCCGTCTGTTCTGTGGCATTCGACGGAGATTAAGCGCAGGAGAAAAGATCCTGAGGCCGGGTTCCTTTTTCCTTTTCACGTACTACTATATGCCCACGGGGAATGCTGGAGTTTTATTTTTAGATATATCACTCTACTCTCATACGGGGGAAACAATTTGGTATTGTTAGAAAATTGTATGGTCTTAAGATTTCATTTAAGGATTTTTCTTAGGAATTAAAAAGGCGATAACGTTTTTAAATTTGCATCGTATACGATATACCTTTTGAATTTAAATAAGGGCATGTTAATTAAACTTAAATAAGATAAACTAAGCTCTGAATTCCCAAACCTTTTTAAAGTTCTAAAGTCAGCTTTAAATTTAGCATGTCAACAGTGTAAAGTGTAAAAGTGTATTATTTAATTTGTAGTGTTAGCGCAGTGAGAGATCTATTATATAACTTCAAACAGGCATATTAGTCAAATAACTTTTAACTTTAATTTAACCCAAAAGCACAGGAGCGACTTAAGTACTTTTCTCTTGCCTTAAGTTGCAACGATAAAATTCTAAATAAAATTCCTTTCTCCAGTCCTATAAAAGCGTTTCGGCTTGCCAGGAAACGACCCAAATATGGAGTCTCCTGTCGCACACTTTCGGGGCGAGCCGTCACTTACTTGGACATCCGCAGTGATAAAAACTGTCTAATCTCTTTTTTTGGCCGACAAGTGTACGAGTGTCCCTGTTGGCAGTCTGTTATCCTTTTCTGCTTAGATTGCTCGGCGATGTTGGCTTTTCTTTAGCCATTTCCCTGCCTTGCGACTCACTCCTTTTCCATCCTCCTCCTCCACCTCCACCTCAATTTAGACGCACTTTACTTTTTATGCTTTAGAAAATAGAAAACAAAAAAAAAAGAATCATTGAGGATAAAGAAATAACGGAACATGACAGCCTCCTCGGCCGAGCCCCGTAGAAAATTGAGCGTGCAATTTGGCTTTTCTTCTCAATAATTTTCCATTAGACAAGAATACGATCCACGCACAAAAAAAAACACAAGAAAAAGAAAAGCAAAAAATATAGAAAACAATGGAAAGGGGGAAAAATCGAATGCGTTGGCACAAAAAAGGGGCAACCATTGGCCAGGCGGTGTAAATGATGATGGAGGGTTGCTGGGGAATTGGGATGCGGATGCGGATGCGGATGCGGAATGGGGAAGGAGAATCCACGGGGTGGATGACTTGCTCGCACACACTCACCTCTGTCCCCCGTGTCGGCAAGTGTGTGTCCGCATATCTATATATATATATTTATATACACTTATATAGGAACGGCGACGTGGCCGACGACGACGACGACACTTCTGGTTCAGTGAAGCATAAGAAATTCTCGAATGAATCGCTCTGTTGACGCTTGAGTAGACTTGAAGCGATAAGCGGTTTTTGTCCCATATACAAAAATATATCTAGTCGCGATTCAGCCTTTGTCTGCCCGGCCGTCGCCCCTTTTTCCGGGCGCCCCTGGCAACGCCCCCATCCTCCCGCCCATCAATCTGGTGCAGCCATTCAAACAATAACTTTAAGCTTAGGCGAGAATTTCCGATTTGCTTGGGCAAATTTCAATCATTCTGCAGTTAGCCCAGCAAAAGAAAAAAGGGTTTTCCGACTTTATTACATTTCTAATATATTTTTACACAATAAATTACACAAAAATATTTCATGGTATATAAATCTGCGACTGCTAATTGGGTTTTTTCAAATTTTATGGCATTAGACAATTAGTTTAAACTTTAAGGTTACATTTTTCAGTCCACCCTGCGTATACGTGATTGCTCATACGCCCCGTTGCCGCCGCCTTGAGCATTAAACCAACCCCAAACCCCCTCCCCCTCCCCAGATGTCTGTCCTAATGGAATTAATCAAATGTCATGCTGATGTCGCACAAATGTAAAAATTTCCTCCGGCGGTTGGCGACATTGCTGGCTTGGAGCTCCTGTTCATTGGCACTAGTGTCAGATGTTTAAAGTTTCGGACAGCGAAGCCGCCGCATAACTAGTTAACAAGCATTTGCCGCAGGCCGTCGCAGGCGATTGCAGGACGACGATACAAGGACGACGATGCCCATTAAATTGTTGATCTTGGGCAGGCGACAGCATCTGTTCAATACCGCAGGCGACACAGAGAAGGCAGCATATACACACATTCGCACATATGGTCCATGGACTCGCAGGACCCATTTTTGGTGTCGTGATTCTTTTCGCCCCTGGGGCAACATGTGTCTCTGTCGCTGTGTCCTGCCATCCTGCTATCCTGCCATCCTGCTGTCCTGCCATCCCGGGCGGACTAAATCTGAAACCAATTTGCTTACCGTCCCCGCCGCCTGCCGCTGCATTCTATTTCAGCGCCGCCATTGCCACTCAATTTGAATTATGGGCACGGGTCAAAGCTACATATGTATTTCGTATACGGAAAATGTGATATCGTCGTCCCCCGAGGCTCATCGCGATTCCATCGACTCGAGCGCAGAGGAAAATATATAGGTACATATATACCCGTTGTACTATTTCCGTATACTTTTTGTTTATTGTTAGGTCGTTTGGACAATTATAACCACGCTTTTTTCTTAATAAGGTTTATATTTGACCATCCGAAAGCAGTTATTTATTGATTTATTTATTTTTGTTGGTCAAAAAATAAGAATAATATTCGCAGCCTCCCTGAATTTTAAATAAAGGGTCATGAATGACAATATAATTATTTCCAAAGTAAAAACTTTAAACATAATATTAGCATCGAAGTTATATTTTAAGACTTTTTTTAAAACATTGCTATATAATAGGAAAAAAATTGCAATTTATTATTTAATTTGTATGATGCTGAAATAAAATATATTTTAATCATTTCATGAATATTTACATACATAAAACTGGCAATCCTTTGTGATTTTAATCGGATTTACTCGACTTGTCTAAAAAATTTCAATGAGAAGTGAGGTAGAGGAAAACCTAAAACATATATTTTTAAACAGGGCAGGCCCAAAGGTTTTCGCAATCTCAATCTCGGCCATGTGTGTTTTCTTGACCTTGGCACCCAGCTCCTTCTAGCCCCATCCAAAAATGCCGCCTAGAAACTTTCTCCCCCTCCCCCTTTTACTTTCCCCGCACTTTCGCCACACGCGACTCACCACGATGGCGTTGAAAATAATTACACTTGCTGATTTATTGAGTGTCGTGTGGTGCGGCGGGGCAAGGGAAATGGGAAATTGTGAAAATGTGAAAATGGAGGAAAAACGCCTTGCACTGCCCGGATGTTGTTAATGAGGCACGACATTGGCTGGGATTGCTCGGATTGGATTGCACTGGCCACGTCATATTATAAGCGCCCCAAGGTTGAGTGGGGTCAAGTGATTAGACCCACTCCCGCGACCTGGCAGTGAGTAATTGCGCTTGTTCGGGGGAAAAGGAAAAGAAACTGGGAACTGGAGTCTCTTCCCCCATTTTCCCAGTATCGCTGCGGAAATGCAATCCACCCCAATTCGATTACATGCTGTGATGGTGGAGTTAAAACCTATTTATTCATGTAGGGGACTCGCTTAAAGGTTACACTACAGCTACTATGGTTTCTAAACGACTTATTTGTATTCAATGTAGATGTAGATTAAATTAAAGAAAAACTACATATTGGGCAATAATTGTCTTCAAAAATAAAGAACTAAAGATTGCTTTGTTTTAGCAAAAAAAAACAGGATTTTTTTTTTTTTTGGAAATTTGGGATTTTAGTTTTTGACAAAAATTGGAATTTTTTCTTTCCGTTTTTTTCCTGTAACTTGGCCAAAAATGGACCTACACCAAAAACACGTACTGTTTAGAATAGATAACAAAATTTTCAATAAATCCAGAACACTTTCCGTGTGATTTGGAAAATATAAAATTTTCGCCAATTTTAAATTTTTTTATAAGGGGTAGCCCATGATTTTTTACGAAAAATGGCAAAAAATAAAATGTCCAGGTTTAAATGCTAATCGATAGGAAATTTAATAACGAGTTCAAAGAGTTATGACAATCCATATTTGGATCAATATTTCTATTGTTACGGTCAAAAAGCTGTTTTTGTTTAAAACATACCTCTTTGTTAAATGCCACTTGAATCACCTTTTCTTCCAGTGCCTTCAGGGCAGCCCAAGGCCAGGAACAGGCACCTATGTAAGACCCATTGATTAGGTCTTGTTTCCCTGAGAGCCCGAATGTAGCCGTTTGATTTGCGGTTAGTCGGAGGCTTAACGATTCCGTGTTCCTGTCGCTGTCGCCGGGGAGCCCGATATGTGTGCCAACAATGATTAGGATGTAATAGACCAGACAATCCTGAAAGGAGTCGCCTGAATTATGTGGCAATGCGGCAGAGGGAGGCAGGATTCTAGAGGCCAGGAAGCGACACTCTCGCCCAGATGAGAATCCGGATGCGGACTTGGGGGCCAGGGTCTCCATTCTCCGGTCTCCGGACTACGGACTCCTGTGCTTTATGGCTTGCGTGCGGCTGGCGCATATTCAAAGGCATCGCTCAAGCGAAAGTGAAATTAATTACTCGACTTCAGCTGAGCTGAGCTGAGTTCGCAGTGGCGCTGCAGGTTGGTCTTAGTCCGGCTGAGTCTCGTTTTGCTTCGCTTCGTTTGACTTGACTTGAGTTGAGTTGAGTTAAGTTAAGTTGGTGTTTCTGCTGCTTCTACTGCTGCTTCCACTGCTGCTTTAGCCGTAATTAATGAAAAAGCCCGGCAGACACAGCACTGCGCCATTTTGATGGCCTCGTTCTCTCGCCTGGGTAGTGTGCCAAAATTTGATTAGTACTCTCGTACTCTCCTCCTCTTTGGATCTCTTGCAGATTCAGAATCCGCAATCGAGAGTTCCCGATCCAGAGGCAAATGCAAAAGCAGCAGCAATGCCGGGTAATGAGTCCACTTCGAGCCCTTTGCTGCGGATCCGATTACTTTTGACCCCTTAAAACTGAAGGAGGTGGCCACCGCCCTCTCATCATCCCCCTTCTTCTCATTAGGCTACAACGAGCCATCTTTTAATTATGGGCCATCGACTCGGGGCGGCTTTAATCAGCGTCAATTGGCAAATACAAAAGCGAAAATTGCAAAATGTGTAAGGGCAAGATAGCGTCGAGAAGAGAAAAAAAAACAGTGGGAAAAGGGGGTGCTAAGGGGAGAGACACAAAAACCTTTTGCTAATTTAATTAAATTACACAATTTTCGCTGTCGCTTTTTGTAGAATAATTGGCAATAAATTGATTAAAGAGTTAATTAAACATGCGGCCATGGCAGTCGGCAGTGGGTCCTGTTCGTCCAAAAAGGGGGCGTAAAGGGTGGGACGTGGGGCGTGGCCAAGCGGATAGATAATTGCAAAGGCATAAAGTGCAGGACCCGACTTGAAAAAGTGTGGGTGTGTTTAAAATGCAATCGAGGTAAATGCACACGAGTGCACCGTAGTAGCAGAAAAAAAACAACAAAACTACAAAAAAAAACGATTACATACATAGAATGCAAAAAGTCAGAAGAAGTTTAAGGAGAAAAATTGGTTATTTAATTTCAAATAAATGCATAATTGTTTAAAAATTTTATGGAACTGCTGACATGTCAGTCTGTTAAGGGGTTTAAAAAGATGATCGTTATCAATGCCTTTTTAACCACACTTAAATAACAATAACATATTTTGTTGAAAGAATAGATTAAATTAAATTATATTTAAAATATCTTACATTTTTCTAAAAATGTTGCTTAACATTGCTTAACAACATTGAACCATATTTATTTACTTTAATGGATGCTAAAAATTTGCTTTAAAGTACCATTTTCAAATATACTCGCATACAAGTTCTCCCACGCATTGATTCGGGAAAAAGAACCTCAGAGTTGGAAAAATTCATTTTTTTTTCCATATTTGAACCTATTTTACAAGCGAACAGATTCTTGGATTGTTATGCAGTCGAAATATTTGAAAAGTGACACTCCTTACTTTTCAAATACTATACTCAAAATATTTCATGAATTTGTTTGAGGGAATTATAAACGTAAAAAGACATACTTTGTTTAGCCCATGAATTGTATGCATTGTTTGATGGTATACATCCCAGAAGGTCTTAGTGCTGACGAACTTTAAAGTTCTTTGATACCTATTCGATTTAATATGATATATTATACTTGATTTATTAATCGAAAAATATAAAATATATTTAGCAATATTCTAACCTCTGTTCCATCTCCATCTCTTACCCTCCAGCTAAGGGAAACATGCCGCTGGCGTTGCAGGAGTTGCAGCTCGTGTCCGCTGGCACGCCCCCGCCCCACTAGAGGTTGAGCCCATTCGATTGGCGGCGGGGAATCCGGCAGCGGAATCGGCTGCATCATGGCCGCCCAGCCATTGAGCAGCACATCGGCGGCAACATCTGCGGCAACAACGGGAGCAACAACCGTGGCAACCGGTTCGGCCGGAGCCACAACGGCGACCCTGGCCGCTTCCACATCGACGGCAGCCTCATCCGCATCGGGAGCATCCGCGGGAGCCACGTGGATGCAGCAACACCACTCCCAACTGGTGGCGGATGGGGATCTGGATCTCCAGGCGAACGGCACCGATGCGTCGGCGGGCGTTGAGGGCCCCACAATGCCGGCCGGCTACTTGCCGCTCTACGAGGATGTGGAAACGGCGGCGGAGGACGCCGGCTATGCGCTGATCGACGACATCAGCGAGTGGCTCTTGGGTGGTTCGGTGGGCAGTGGTGGTGGTGGTGGTGGTGGTGGGGCAGGGAACAGTACGACCTTGGCGGTGACAGCCGGTGGAGGCGCCAACGAAACGCTGGGCTGGCTGGAAGTGCTGAATAGCACGCTGCCGAGTTCCCACCGCAGTGGCGGCCACCACAACACCAGTTCGGAGGTGGAGGCGTCGGCGGAGGAGGCGGCGGAGGGGCGTGGCCGGGGGCGGTACGCCTTGCGCAGCTTTGTGGAGCAACAGCTGGCGACGGGTGGCGAGGGGGCGGCGGGCGGAGCGGCCGGTGGCGGCGGCGGCGATGCTGGCATCGCGCTGATCGACAGCGGCGAGGAGGCGGCACTGGACAACGTGGCGGATGCGGAAACGGACTACGGCCTGCTGGGCGGCTTTGGCTTCGGCGATGCCGAGCTGCTGCAGCGGACGGCGGCGGCGGCCCGGGAAACGCTCAGCAATCGAACGGCGCCGGCCATCACTAGCTACGATGGAGGCGGCTCTGGCGGACTGGCTGGAACCGGAGGAGCCGGGGTCGGCGGAGGAGCAGGAGGAGGAGGCAGATCAGGGGGCAGCACCTTTATGCTGCTGCTCGAAAACTTTAACGATTATTTTCCCAACTACAATGGGAGCACGGTTTCGGGAACAACAACCATTGCGCCGGGGGCGGGAGCGGGCATGGGCGTGGCAATCACCGGGGGAAGGGGCGGCGGCGGCCTGCTGCTCGAGCAGAACCTCACGGGACTGTACCTCGATGGCTACCGGCTCAACTGCACCAACGAGACGCTCGGCCTCAACCTCACCGACTCGTGTGCCGAGCTGAGAGTGGGTGAGTACCAAAGATGCGAAAGATTGCAATAGAAAAAGAAAATAGATAGGAAAATAGGGAAGACATTCAACAACCCTGAAGTAAAGCCAACTCTGCAGAGCTTTCATGTAAATGAACAGCAGAAATTATAGTTCAAAGTTACAAAATCACTTGCAAAATATTTAATATTAAAAAATTAAAATATTAATAGATTAATTTCATATTTATATTTTCGCTTTGACTTTCATACAATATTTTTATTAACTTGAAATATGGTTAAGACGTCCAGTTTTAGTTAATTTGATTACTTGGATCTTAGATTTAATATGAAATTCCTAATAAATAAAAAAGTGTTTTTAACTGCGATGCTTTAAATTTTGTTGCATAAAATAATATTTTTTTGTACTTTATTTTTTTATTAAAGAGAATTATAAAATTAAAGATAAATATATTTATCGGTGCATTTTCTTAATTCTGAAACACCAGTAAAAATCGGACCTTTAAATGTAAAGATTTTAAAGGTACCTCCGATACTTAAGCTTACCGATTATATGATGGTCCCCTTTAGGTTCGGTTATCAAAAATATATTTTTGTTATATTTAATTAACTTCAAAGAGCTTCCATTATGTTTGTAATTTCGTTGAGAAAAAGTACAATTTTAATATTAATATTATGTTGAAAAAGATTAAGAATTCAAATGTATTCCATTTTTAAAATGTATGGAAGTACCTTCTCAAAAATTAATAGAATAAATTTTAATTTTTCTTTTAATAGGTGTTTGCCTTTGTTTGTGCTTGCTATTTCCACCTGGCTTAAACAAACACTTTATTTAGTTTAGTTAGTCAGCCACATTTTCATTAAAGAACGCTGAATTAATAATTGACTTAACGTGCAAGTCGAGGTTGTTTTCATGTAATTGTACTGCAAACTGCAAAGGGGACTTTGGCTTGGGAATTGGGTTTGCAACGGAACAGCCTGCGGATGAGAATGAAAATGAAACCGCATAAACATGAACACGAACACGAACATCACGGAATGCCCGATTGTCTGACTCTTATCTTACCTTTTTAGTGGACCACAACTACTGGGCGCTCATCCTGATTCTGTTCCCCATCCTGACCCTCTTCGGCAACATCCTGGTCATCCTGTCCGTGTGCCGCGAGCGCTCGCTGCAGACAGTCACAAATTATTTTATAGTCTCGTTGGCCATCGCCGATCTCCTGGTCGCCGTGGTCGTGATGCCATTTGCTGTCTATTTTCTGGTAAGTTACCACCACCCTAAACCACTTTTCTATTCTCTATTCCATGCATACGTATTACGTATGTTTTATGGCCAGCAAATTTCAGGGGGGGATTGCCTGCAGGGGCGTCAAAATCAAAATGGCCAAATGCAAAATTACCAACCATTTCCGTTTAATTTTATCAAGTGTTGGGTCATATAATAAATAAACACGCTCATAAATACCAATCAGGCTGGAGCCAGGCGGAGTTCCCCACTCTTTTGAGGAGGGTTACTGGGGTCAGGAGCCAGGAGGGGCGTAGCTTTTAAGTAAATTGAGGCCATTCAAGCAATAACATTCAATTTTTGGCGATGCCGGCATATAAATCAATGTGTTTCCTGAGCAACTGTTTAAGGCAGACTAAGCGAAAACGAGAAAGGAGCTAAAAACAGTGGGAATGTTAGGGGAATAAGAAATTGCACATGAAAAAACACTTGTAAAAAAAAGTATTATATAAAAAAATAAAGTTTTTACTTTTTAAACTGCAAAAAAATAAAAAACCTATGGTACTAAACAATTATTGCATAAATAGTTGACAGAAGTTTAACATCCTACACCCAAAAAAACTTGATATGAAACGATGATCTATTTAATATTAAGTGGTAACAAATTTGACTTGATATGTGGCATCTCAATTCGATAAGCTCGAATTTTAAATGTGCTTTTATCGCTTTTACTCATGTAATTTAAGTCGCCTTATTGCTTCTTTCAATCAATTTTGAATTCAGAGAATCTCCGAATGATTTTTTTAGTATTGCATGGTAAAAACGATATGCTTATAAATACGGGATACCATGCGATTATCGATACTTAAATTTCCCTTAATGCTGAAAGATTAAAGCCCATTTTAGTCTTAAAAATTTCACTTTTAAATCTTTAAGTATATCCTTATAAGTAGTTAGTTGGTCCGCTGAGAGATCTTCAAATTTTGCGACTGTAAGTCAGACGGTGGCAGACAAACTCCCGTCTTGGCCGACTGACTGCCTTTGACTTAAGCCGACGTAGCTGTCATTCCGAATGATTGATTGTTCGATTGACTGACTCACTGACTGACAGACTGTCTAGCCAACTGCCCTCTCCCGCTGGGAATATGGCCAGGACTACAAGGACCACCAGGACGCACTAACTGACTGACAGATTGATGGAAGTGAATCCCATTCCCATTCCCATTTCCATTCCCTTTGTAAAAGCACTGGACTCGTTTCCGGCCTTGTCCACTTGGGTGTCTCATCAGTATTCGGATTGCGGTCCCGGATCCACAGAAATTTGGTTGGATTCGTGGACTATAGACTATGGACCGGCACAGAGATCGCCTTTAAAGGACTGGGCCTTCTTAATTGGTTGCAAGCCACGCTTGTCACGGCTGCCACAATTAATTGCATGTTTATTTCATCGCTGGCAAATTATACTGAATACTGAATACACAGGAACACAAAATTAAACTTTGTGAAATTTCCACGAACCATTTCAAGTTTTCCATGATATTTGGGTGCTCCTGAGTATAAGTCCCATACAAAATTATTTTCCATCACCTACAGGTTCCGCGGTATACCTAAGAATACAAAAAACCGATGTTTTCCGACATTTTGAATTACGTGGCCAATATAAGTGGACTTACCTTTATTATTTTCGGTAGGACCTACTCTCAATACATCACGGCACTACTAAAAAATAGTCTTAATCGTGAAGCATTGCCCATGTCTTTGGAATTCGACGCCAAAGTTGAAACTCCCAAAATTTTCAAAATTTGTGAGATGAAAAAACATTTCTGAGAATTAAATTTTGAATGGAACTAATTTTAAATATTCATTGAATCGATTGTTTATTGTATTCTTTAATTTCGGTTTTTAAGCGTTTTCATGAGGACATTTTATTGGATTTATTAAACAAATAAAACCGCTTTTTTGATTTTATTATCTACTCCTATTTGCTGTCAAATTTCAAATAAGTCAAGGCAACCTATAGAATGCGAGTAAATATGTATCTTTTTATATATAATATAAATTTACATTTATATTAAATAAAAAGGTCTTCCGAACATAATATTTTTAAGACAGCTTAGTAGCCAGCGATAATCCTTACATATTTAAGTTCAGTCAAAAAGAAAAAATGGCCCCAAAAGACTCGTGTAAGTCATCTCCAAACAATTTTTGCTATGTTTGCGGATTATTTATTTCAATTAAAAGAAGAAGACCAATTAACCAAACAATATGCAGGAATTACAAGATTGTATTCAACATGGAAATACAAAATCAAGATAAAACGTGGGTACCCAAGTCATGCTGTGACAAATGCAGACTTGATATGGAAGCAACACGCAAAAATATTAGGCAGATGCCATTTTCAAGACCTTCAATATGGATAGAACCAAAAGACCACATCACAGACTGCTTCTTTTGCTTGACCAACATTAACGGTTTCAATGAAAGTTCGAAAGACTCCATTATTTATCATGGATTTATCATTCACTTGCCTCATCCTGTTTCTGTATTTCTATATTAGATCGAAAATAAAATAAGATATATTAGTAAACTAAAAAAATAATTAAATGTTCTTACTATTGACTTAAAAATAAGAGGTTTTGCATTTCCTTTTTTTTCTGAGCCCTGAACTTGAAGATTCCCTTAATAATCCCCAGCAGTAATCAGCCAACATTGATGGACTCCACTTTCCTTGGTACCTCTTTTCTATGGTAGCGATTTTATATATTATATATAAAAAGATACATATTTACTCGCATTCTATGGGTTGCCTTGACTTATTTGAAATTTGACAGCAAATAGGAGTAGATAATAAAATCAAAAAAGCGGTTTTATTTGTTTAATAAATCCAATAAAATGTCCTCATGAAAACTCTTAAAAACCGAAATTAAAGAATACAATAAACAATCGATTCATTGAATATTTAAAATTAGTTCCATTCAAAATTTAATTCTCAGAAATGTTTTTTCATCTCACAAATTTTGAAAATTTTGGGAGTTTCAACTTTGGCGTCGAATTCCAAAGACATGGGCAATGCTTCACGATTAAGACTATTTTTTAGTAGTGCCGTGATGTATTGAGAGTAGGTCCTACCGAAAATAATAAAGGTAAGTCCACTTATATTGGCCGCGTAATTCAAAATGTCGGAAAACATCGGTTTTTTGTATTCTTAGGTATACCGCGGAACCTGTAGGTGATGGAAAATAATTTTGTATGGGACTTTTACTCAGGAGCACCCAAATATCATGGAAAACTTGAAATGGTTCCTGGAAATTTTTGGCTGTGTACCTGTGATACCGAATACCGAATACAGAAATTTGCATTGCAATATGAAAACCCGCTCGCAAGTCAAATGAAATTAACAACAGTGACAGCGGGGGGCGTGGCGCAATAACAAATGTGCAAACTTGTCACACAAATGAGAACAAGAAGCTCGGCGACAGAATAATTGAATGTTTGTTCAAATATTTATTTGTATTGTGCTCTGGTATATTTTTTACCCGCTTGTTTTGCCCTCTTGATGAAGATTGACTGACCGGGGAGTATGGAAAAAAAAAACGTAATTAATATGGCTGCATAACTACACAACAAGTGAAAACAAATTGCAATTTATAAAAAGAAAAAAATAGTTCCGAAAACTTGGGCTCGTCCGGGAGTTGAACCCGGGACCTCTCGCACCCGAAGCGAGAATCATACCCCTAGACCAACGAGCCGCTTGAAGGACGGCCTGCCAAACTGACCCCAAAAAGAGGGAGAAGGAGACAGGAAATCGGAGAGGGAGCGAGATAGCCACTACTCGGATTGGCGATGTTTTTTAGCCCACTTAACTGCATCATCAAATCAAATCGATGCGGATTAAATGTCGCTTGTGTTTGGCCAGCAAATTAAAGGCCGCCTTCCTTGGACTTTGTTGTTGACTTTCTAATGACGCACGCCCACTGAAAATCACAGCAAATTAACTTGTCATTAAGTGCATCAGTCAGTTCACCTGTGCAAGTGTCGGCTTTTAATTACCCATTCACCGATTTACCCATTTACCCGTACCCTTACAAATTACCATTCAACCGCCCACCGCCCACTTGTCAGCTGCAGATGACGGCGTCGATTTGAAACTTTCGCCGGCGAAAGTGATTTGAAACCCGAGATTTTGCGCACAATTTATGCTGCGGTCTCTTTCTTTCTGGCGAGATCTCTAGTCGCCCGTCTCTCTCTAATTCATGACTGCCTTTGTCTTCGCTTTTTGCCTTAAATAAAACATTAAATTCAGTGGATATTTTATTATCAAAGAAAAGTTGTTTTTAATATTTTTCAAAATCCTACAATATTAGTTTGTTTTTGTATAAAATTTATTTTATTTATTCCCTTATGGTTACCAATTTTCCGATTGAAACAAATGCATACTTTTTGGCGGGTTTTTTATGGCAATTTTTGGTATTTTTTTAAGGGGTATGATTTACAAAATAAAGATCATTTAATTTATATTTTATAAAAAATATATGATGAATATAACTATTTCCAAAATACTTATAAATAAGGCTTTTATCTACGATCGCCACCAGACCACCAAACAACTAAGTATTATTAATTTCAAGTCCTGGCGGTTTTCCAAGGGCTACACACACATACTCATACGCAATGAAATACGCACCCCCCATCCACACACCCAAACACCCACACCCACTCAGATTCGCACGCGGACACACATGAAAATTGATTTAGTTAAGAGGATTTGCGTCAACAACAGCACAATAAGTGGGCAGTAACACGGTCCAGTGCGATGTGGAGGAAATGGGAAATGCGAGTGGGTGGGTCAGGGCGATAGGGTGAAGGGGCGAATGGGGGGTGGCGATTGGGGGGTGGCTGCTGGCGATTGCTGGCTGAAGGTAAAGAAGATTGGGAGCTCTCTGCGCTCTTTGTGTGCGTTGGCATTTGTGCCGGATAGCACTTAACTCATAAAAATGTGCGCAACAAAGGTTGAGGTAGTGACCCAACCCCCTGTGAACCCCTACAACCCCCTATCCTCTCACCCCCTACAACCCCCCACCGAAAAAGTGAAGCAACAAGAGAGCCTGGGGCGAAACGAACGAGATGCCAACAATGGAGAATTATTGCTTATGACACAAGCCAGCGGACAAACAAGCAGCAGGAGGAGGCGTTTCGTTCTGTCCTGTCAGCGGTGGGCGTGGCAGGACATATACACGCACACACGCCCATTTAGATGCGCTGCTCCCACGGATCCCGATGCTGATGCTCTGATGTTCTTTGGCCACCGTACATGGGAACATGGCTCGTTTTAACTCGCGGCTTAAACAAATATACAAACATGTTTGCCTGCCCCGCTACGTGCGTGTGTATGGGTGTCCTATGTGTGTGTGTGTGTCTGTGGGCCAGTGCTTTTCTATTTTAAGTGGTTGTATATGTCAGTTGAAAGCTTTTGTTGACATTCAAGTGGTCATTGAAAGTGTAAAAGCGTGCACACTGGACTGAATGGCTGAGGGGTGGGGTTGCTGCCTCTGCTGGGGTGACAAAAAACACGCTAACTGAAAGAAAATATCACCGGAAATGGTGATCAACGCGGTAGAAAAAAGGATGTTGGGGCATTCGTATATGTTCATAAAAGTTTTCACCTAAGAAACCCACTCCAAAGATTCCAGAATCGAAAAACCTCGAATCCATGATCACGGGTATTTTTTCCCTGTGTAGGATCCTTCCAAGTCAAAATAGCCCTCGTCTGGGAGCACTAATCTTATCAGAGCTGTGTTTGCTTTTTGTCTGGGAATGGGAAAGACAATGGGAATGGAAGGATTTCTCCGTTTCCTTTCCTAATGTTCCTTTTTTTGCTCCCTCTGGATGTTTTTCAGCCGTTGTTAATTGCTTTTGTATGCAGCTTGGGCAATGCTTTCTGGCTGACTTTTGCAGAAATGGGCCAGGACGGCCGGGATTAGAAGGGGGAATGCGAATGGGGATCGGAGAATAACACAGAGCATCCCGGGGAGCAAATGCAATGGAGGCAGTAGTGCTCTAATCAGCGCTTAACATTTCCCCCGGCAAGATTACTATTTTGGGATAATTTGGATAATAAAAAAAGAGTCAATTAAAAAATGCTCGCTTATTTGTTTTAATGAAATATTGAATTAAATATATTTGAATATTTATTTCATGAGTAACGTAAAAATCATAATTAAATGCAAGGGATTTTACACCCTGTAGGGATAGTTAATATATAGCCTACCTCGTATGCAGCTCCACTTGCTTACTTGGGACTTACGTATACTGAAATGTATTTCCTCTGGCCCACGTAGCGTATGAGCGACGTCAAGTGCTCGGAAAACAGCCTTTAATGGCAATTGTCAATCGTTCAGGTCGGGATTGCCCTCGTCCTTGCGTCCTTGGATCCCTGGGTCCTGGGGTCTTTTGGTCCTTTGGTCCTTGCGCATCGCACTCACTTGAGAGGACCGTAAAGAGGCAACAGAAATTGCCATAAGTTCATGGCAAAAATAAATAATCTGATTAATGTACACTCACAATCACAATCACAGACTTACGCACACGCACACACACACACTCACTCGACCACTTGAACCACTTGAAACGGAGGCCAAAGGAATGGGAGTCACTGTGAAAGGACCCCCGGAAAGGACTCGCAGCGAATCCTGCCAAATGTCAGGCTCCTCGGTTGGTGAGAGTGGAAAAGTATCTGGCATCCGGATATGCGGCGACGATAACGGTACTTAATCAGCCTTTGACCCAGAAAACGGCTGCTTAGGAAAAATGGGGAAAAGAGGCGGTCATGTCGATGAAAATCACACTCGGGCACAGTGATTTTCGGTTTCCAATTGTGTGTGTAGAGATAAAATAATGTATAAATTTTCCACGGATCTATTCGATTGTTTATCTTAACATATTATGGATAGTTATTTCGTTTTTATAGACTTCTAAAATACTTAAATCTATAAAATTTATAAAAACTTTTCACACAATCGATATGAAACGTAGATCGATTTTACATTATGTAATATCAATTTTAACTTGATATGCGGCCCCGTGAGTTTAATATGATCGAAATGAGTATTTCATATTAAAACGATATGTGTATTGCATTACCTGAAATTTACATGTGCATATCGATTTTACGACGACATGCTTTTTTTTGTGTGTAGACAAAAAAAGAACAGGAATGTAGCTTTCATGGGATAACGGAAGTAAAATTCCACATTTGCACTCACATATTTAGCCCGAAAAATGTTTACCCATGCTGCCTCACAAAAAACCTCCGACCACTTAAACCACAGTTTTTATTCAAATTGCATAAACATGTGACATGTGTTTTTCTCTCTCTTTCTCTATGAAACGTGTTCAACCGAAAATAGAAAAAATAAAACATAAGCCACACACGTTGGAAACACAAACACAAACACAAAAGCCAAGAATGCAGTTCGGTTAGGAATGGCCCCATATATAAGCAGAAATCTGGCCATTTTACCATTTTACCAATTTACATTTTGTTATCCAGTGTAATCATATTTGGTGCGTAGCCGAAAAATAAATAGAGTTGTGGCAGTGACAGGCCAAGTGTCGTCAACCTCTCCTTCACTTTCAGAATTCGACTTGTTTTTCTGGCACTTTTATTATGCATGCTTTTGATAATTGGATCGAATGAGACTTTGAGGGGGAAGGAATCCTCTCCCCACAGGTGTCGGGTAAAAGTTGTTCGACCCACCGTTGCAACTTTAAACTCGCCCTGCAATGATTCTCAACATTTTCCGGAAAGTGCGGCAGATGGGGGCAACATTTATGACTCCGGCAACAGCAAAAATAAAACTGCAAACAAGCTTGTAGTGGGCGTGGTCCTGGCCCTCCCCCTGTTCCTTTTCCTGCTGCTTCTCTTGCTCACCTGGCAACCTGGCCACCCGGGGCCAGAAACTGCCAAACTACACAAAAACTGTTTCCATGTGGCAGGCAATAAAAAGAGTTTTCCGCAACTTGTTCCTGCCCAGGCCAGGCAAAAACAAAAAGTGAAAAACGGGCGAAATGGGGGGAAAAGGCAAAAGCGAAGTGAAGTGGAAGGTGGAAAGTGGAAAATGGGTGGCATTTCAGTCCGGATGAGGAGACGAGCTGAGTTGGTGGGCGTAAAGTTTTTTAATTTTAATGGCCATTTAAAAGGTTGCAGGCAAATGCTTGGCCCGGCTTAAGTGCCGCTCATCGGAGGAGGTGACGTCGGGTTGAGGTCCATGTCCATGTCCATGTCCATTCGGTTCATTACTGGCCCATTCCCACGGGAGGCACAACGAGCCTCCATGTCCTGTCAGCCGGGGGATCTGCAGCCAAATCCACATCAACATCCACATCCGCATCCCAACGTGGCCCACTCATTTGGGCCGCTGCCAAGACTCGAAAACTGAAAGCCGAAAGCCTTTTCCCTGCATTCCGGCCAGCCACTTGAACGGAAAATAGTGAGTGGTCGACGGCGATGCTGTCAAAGTGCCTGCAAGTGGCTGAGCAAACAAGCGGCACCCAAAAAGCGACTTCGACCTAGGGATGCATATTAAATATCGAAAGAAATATCGCACCTATATACCAATTATACATCTTTTGATACCTACTTTCTTTTCATAATTTGTAAAAATTATAAGCACACACAAAAAAAAGCACGTCGCCGTAAAATCGATAAGTCCAGGTAATTTTCTGGTTATTCCTACTCATATCGTTTTTACCTGAAATATTCATAAAATTTACATTAAATAATATCATTTTGCCGAATTCTCTCTCTCGGAGATTCTCTAACTTCGAAAAAGAGCGCAAGAATCAATATGGCGAGCAAAATGACATGAGTGGAAGGGAGAAAGACGTATTCGAAATTCGAACTGACGTACTTCAAGCATGTTTTCTCGCTCGCACTAGAATAAGTTTTGGTCAGGAATAATACAAATTTTCGTTCTTACATTTTCGATCATATCACATTTACCTGGCCCCATATCAAGTTAAAAATGATCTTAAAAAAGGTCAAATTGACCTACGATTCATATCGATTTTTTTTTGGGTGCATTTGAACTTATTTTAATATCCAAAAGAAAATGTTCATTAATGAAATTTCAAAAATCAAAAAGAAATTAGATATTTATTTAATATCCTTTGGGTCTTGTAAATGTCCAAAGAATTATGAAAATAATATAACAATAATAAATAATTATAAATATATCTTATATATATTTCACCAAAAACCATTTTTCAATAATAAAAAACTAAATATATAAACAAAATAGACTGTTTTTGTGGAAAGAAAGAACGATTTTTTTATTACTATAAAATTGTATGATATGTGCTGAATATATATATATTATTTTGAGAATTACCAACAGAACTTTTATTTCAAGAAAGATCAACTTGTAAGGATCGAGAAATATAAATTTATAAGAAATAAGATTAGGAAACTTTATGAAGAGTTAGACAGAATATCGCTTCTGGAATAGATCCAATTCGGCCATCGCTAGTTGGTCTTGAGTCTGGTTGTTTATGCGATGCCTGCAGAATGCAGACTGCAGACTGCAGTGACCCCCAGCACCAGTCAACATCCTCCTTTGGCTGCAGAAACAATTTGTTGACTAAGCCAACTTGAATGCGCCCGAAAGCAGGCAACGCTTTGTTCCCAGCACTCGGCAGTTGTCTGTATTGGTGGATTTTGGATGTGTGCGTATGTGTGTGTGTGTGCTTATAAATCCTTGTCAGGCAGCGAACCACACTGAACCGCAGGCCGCACATCAATTCAAATAAATAATCTAACAGCATGAAATCGGCCGAAGGCAAGAACTTTTCAGCTGCTCAGTTGGATGAGTGGATGGGTCGGCTAAATGGTGGCTATAAAAAATATGGTCTGCAATCCTTCTCCTTCTCCACTTTCACTGCTAAATCCGATCCGAATCCGACCTCTCCCCTTCCTGTCGCCGGTTTCACTCGCCCATCTCTCCATCAGCTCCATCATCTCCGGCACGCATGCGAGTTAAAGCGCGCACTTCCGGCCGGATTCAAGACCACGGACCGCAGATTTCGGTTTCTGGTCGCATTTTCCGTTCCGTTCCGCTCCGCACCCAGCGTTGCTTGAATAATTAACACAGATTTTGATTTGGCCCCTCAGTCCCACGATCCCACAATCCCAATCCCCACAACCAGAACCAGAACCAGTGGAAAATCCCATTCCAATAACGAAAAGGCCAAGATTCAATCAGCGAACGGAACACGATTCCCGGATGTCTTCTTCTTCTTCGTCGCCAGGATAGCGAAAGTATTTTATTACCATTTTCATGCCGAGATGGCTATATGGCTATATAAATATCCAATATCCCAGGCGAAAGTATGCCGCCAAGGGGCATGAAAAAAATGTCATCTTAAAACCGAATTTCCCTCGACGCTAATGACAACTAATTTGTTGCAACAACAAACATGGGAGGGCAAAGGAAATCTCTTGAAACGCACACATGTCTGTCTGTCTGTCGATATGTCTGTGTATGTACAAAGTATGTGTGTATATTGTAGGTACATATAAGCCATATAATATGTACAAATATGCACCAACTTGGCCTTCGGGGGCGAGTCCGAGGCTATTAAAAATGGCGCACAAAAACGCTAAAATTGTTACGACAACGATGGCGGGAAAGAGATGGCGACACCGGAAGTGTGCGAGGGGGAGAAAGAGAGAGAGAGAGAGACATCTATATACATACACGTCGTATACCCAGGCAGACAATAAACTTAATAAATAAGTCAATTAATTGCCCTGAGCTTCTCATAGGGCCAGGACCCGGGCCAGAAGCAACAGCATCAAGTGCCAGGCACTTGGCTAAAAGCCCTCCCTCTTTTCCCCTACTCTCACCCACTTTTCCCCCAGTGTATTCACTCCATGGGTATGCGTGTGTATGTGTCTATTACGGCAGCCAGTTCAATTAACATTGTCTGGCTGCGTGGCATAAGAAAATGTACGCGAAACTCGTTTAATAGTCGCCAGCTCCTTGGCTTTGACACTGTCGAGGTTACGGTAACTTTATTACCAACGCTGCCAAATTATCTACGGCTGCTGCACTCCACTGGGCAAAAATAGTAGGCAGAAGCAACCGAAAAAAAAAGAAAATAAAACGTTTACTTAAAAATATTCAAATTATATATTTGCTAATTTTTGAAACCCAAAATAAGGTTATTAAAATTAAAGATTTAAAAAGAATTTTTAAGTTACATATTTAGTATTTAGATATGCCGTCGTCAACGCTACTGGCGCCATCTAGCGGCTGTTTCCATTTTTGCCCAAAACTTTTCATTAGATTGCCCGATTTTAAAATTTTCTTCTACATTTCGATGGGGATATAATGAATACAACAAAATGAAATTTAATTTTTAGCCATCGTTATTTTTACATAAACATTTAAAAAACATTATAATTGGAAAATTTCGTGGTATAAAGAAAACCAGTTTTTGGTTTCGTGTAACCCAAAATTGGGCTGTAGTTTAAATTGCAGCTGGCGCGTGCAATTAGTGGATGCCCCTGCAGCTGCCATACATATCGCTTTCCAGTGCAGCTCCATTTTCCAGTTTTTCCTCGCTTTATGTACATGAAATATTAAAGCGGAAACGACAGCCAAGCCGCGACTGCAGCATTTGGCAACATAAACAAATTATTTGATGGCTTTTACGCGATTCACCTCCCACATGGCGCCCGACATCCTGCCATTTGAACCCCCTTCCTCTTCTTTTTTTTCAAGGTCCTTGACGTCTTGTTCCTGCGGTTGGTGTCGCCTTCTTTTCGGGGATTTTTGCTGGGTTGCATGGCCGGCCACTAAGTAAACTTTAATGGCGGCCATAAAATAGGCAAAAAGGGGCGCGCCCACACACACACACTCGTGCGTATCCTTGTATATGTGTATTATGCGAGTGGCATAAAACCAAAGACCACGAATAAGGAGCAGAAAAGAAAGGAGCAGGAGCTGGAGCAGGATCAACGGAAAGGAAAGGACGACGGCCAATCCTTAGCAGCATATTTTGCAGCTGCTGTGACATTTTTATGCTAAGCAGTCGCCAAATTATGAAAATTCGTAAAAAGCCAAATGTTATGGCATCCTGCCAGACAGAGATAGATGCACCCGCACGCACACACCTACACCAACACACACACACACACATAGACCACGGAGCCTTGCCAATTTGAGCTTCTTGTTTTTGGCCAGCTTTTCCTCTGGTTTATCGCTTCGCCACTAAACTCGTTGGCTCGCTGACTCGTTTATCATCTCTTTTCCCAAAACAAAAACAGCAACTACTGCCGAGGGGAAAAAGAAAAGCCTGTTAGTTTATAGGGATGGATGGATAAAGCTTGGTTAGTTAGAAAAAATAGTTGTTGTAGCAGCATAAAATTGTCTGTTTTCATTGTTTCCTCATTTTACAAAACTTGAATTTTATACTTTTATTAATCTTTGAATTATCTTTCTTTCTTTATTTATTTCTTTTATTTATTTACCTATTTATTTATGTACCTTTTTATTTATGTACTTTATTTATTTATTTTGCCTTAATTTATTTATTTAATTATTTCTTTCTTTATTATTTATTTATTAACATATGTTTTTTTTTTTAATTATTTGTTAATTTACTATTTATACTCTAGTTTTTTGGCAACAACAAATGGTTTTTTTCTTATATTTATTTGGCAGAACTAGAATTGACAAGTGTTAACTGGCCACAGGTGAAAATGGATAAAGTTTGACATTGAAATAGAGTATAACCCGGATCTAAGTCAGTATTGAGAGACCTGGGGGAATCATCTTGGGGCTCTAATGAGACGATAATGAAGCTGTCCAACCGAAATCGGGTTTTAGCCAATTTTCAAGAGGAAAAGGGTGCGAAGGGTGAGGTGGGGAGTTGGTCTCAAATGGCGAACCCAAATCAGGAAAACTTTCCCTCTCAGCTTGACACTTAACTTGGGGGTCATTGGCAACTATTTCCTGCACCACATAATGTGCACAATTTGTTACGCATGCCCTGCCTGCCACGCCCACTCCGGCCACGCCACCTGCCGCCCACTCCCACTCCTTCCACTCTGCGGTTGCCCAGTGAAGTATCAAAAATCTGTTTGAAGTTGAATTCGCCGGGGCAATCAAAAAATGTTGGCAAGAAGCAGAGCTGACAGAAGCGCTCCTCATTTTTCCCCTTCCAGTTTTTGGGGGGGGCAGAAATGTAGAAAAGGGTTGTCAGTTCCTGTTCGTTTTATTTGGGAAATTTTCTGTGTCTACTTTCGGTTTTATAATTAATTTGAAAAAGCTTTTAATGGCTGGCACGCGTTTTGGCATAGGTCTGGACCCCCATTTTTCAGGGAGAGGAGTCCAGAAACCCTTCAGATGCGAGAGAGGGCAAGTTAAGGGCTCCTAATTGACTTGCCAATGGGAACGGATTGCCGAGGATTGGGCACACCGCTTAATCGGGCCTCCACTTGTCGAGCCACCTAGAAAAAAAATGAAAAACCCTTCAAAAGGGTGGGAAATAATTTACTTTACATACCCTTTGCGGCCCATCAAGAGTAGATCTCCAACGATTGAAATTATTATATACAGAAAAAACTACACGCCGGGATCAAATCTATATGCGCATGGTAAATTTCTAATATTTATATGCAAATCGTTTTTACCATGCAATACCGATTGTTCTCTCTCGGAAATTATCTGACTTTGAACAAGAGAGCGACTTAAATTAAGTGAGTGAGAATAACTAATTCTCTCAAGAGCATATCAAGTAAAAATGAAAACATCATAACATCAAATCGATCATCGTTTCATATCAATGTTTTTTTTGGGTGTAGACTACTTTCTCTAACTATCCTATATTTTTTTAAATATATATACTTTTTCTTTTGAGCTCTGCTTTTGAGTATTTTAGATAGCTAAACTTTTCCGGCGGGCTCAATGACACTTTCATGTTGTCCTGGCTACCTGGCTACCTGTGTCGCCCACGTATTTGCACCGGCAAGTTTTTCCTGCTTCCTGTTCTTTTGCAGGCTTCTCCGATCCGTCGCTGCTGCTGCTCCACTGAACAATTTTGGGGCCACTTTCAATTCACTAACAATTTAAGTGACGCCCGGGGCCGTCAAACTTTTAATAGCCAAAACGAGGAGCAGCAGGACGAAAAGGACGAGGGACGAAGGACCTAAAAGGGAGCTAGAACCTGCAACGTGAAACACGTGCGACACGGCCCGGGGTCTTTTATGGGTCCTGGGCTCACTCCCTCTCTGGATCCTGAGCTGTGGGTCCTGGAAAGATGCATAATTCGTCTTTGTGTATACACGCACATGGTGTTTTCGCTTTTCGCAGTGGGCGAAGCAGTGGGTGGGTGGCAAGGTCAAGGCTCCTGCCACGACTGCTACAAAGTAATTCGTTTCCGCTTCCGCTTCATTACTCTCGCCGCCTCTCGCACCCACCGAAAGCACTTAGAAAAAAAAGAAAATAGAAGGTAAATAAAACACAGCGGTGCAGAGCGAAATGAAATAAATCGAGACTGGTAAATAAAATGCGCAATTGACAGGCATAAAGGAAATGGCAGCGCCACCCACACAAACACACACACCCACTTGCTTACTTATTCGGCTGCAAGGATATTCCGAGGACTCACAGACAGCGATTCAGATTCAGATCCAGACGCATCGTCACCAGCTCCATTCGCTTTCCGCCGCTTCGTCGCCTCACCTGCCAACTGGAAATGCCAATGCCAAATGCTTATAGGCAAATACAAACAAGCAAATATCCACAGTGACTCTCGCAGGCGAGGGGGCGGCTATTAAGGGGGCGGGGCCGGAGTAATGGCTGCTAATTAACGCGTCCTTTGCCGTCGACTTGTTGAGTGGAGCACACGACTCTTTGGCAGTCGTTCGGTCTCAAAGAGAAGACGCAGTCTACTTCAGGGGTTATCCGTTTTCAGTTTTCCGTTTTCCAAGCCCTTGACTTTCCTTTCGAGCATTTTGACCGATGTTCGTTTTAATTAAAAACCTCACTGGTTTGTTGGCGCTTCTGCTTTTGATATTTAATTTAAGAAATATTTACAAAGCATATTCCGCTAAGAGGATAGAGCAAACTATTTCAATAACTTTAAAACTATTCATATACAATTACGCAGCAAAGATATTATATGATTTCCATGTAAAGTTCTTTTATGATTTCGATGTACAGTTTATTATCATAAATATTAGTTTGTTATCTCGAGTTAGGAAGGGCGAACTAGCCTAAAACTAGTTGATTACCAAAGGTTTCAACACTGTTGGCGAGGCTTCAGGAAATTTAGCAAACTGATTAACTTACTATCAACCAGCGGTTGTGTTTGCACAGGAGTCTGATGAAATTTGTAACAAATTCAGGGCGCTGAGACGATTCCCAGTGGATTTTAAGTCGGCTTTTGGCCAAGCCTTTCAGCCAAATCACCACCCCGCAGTGTGTTCCCCTGATTTGTACAAATAGTTACTTGCCTTCCCTCCACTGAAAATGAGGCTAAGCCAAAAAGTACATAGTCGCACACTTGTGAAAATATTTTCCCAATTTTCGGAATAGCCCATTGAAAAGGTACGATTTTTTTTTATAAATAAAAATATTATATACAATTAAATATTGGCTTATAGTTGGATTTACAGTTCATCATTGTTCTTTTCTATTGTGCGATTTATCAATAAAACAACCTAAAAGTATATTTCTTTGCATTGCATATCTTATTTTCCGTTTCTGTGTATTTTAAAATCTAGTTTTTTAGCAATGCATTGTTTTAGACAAAGGTTTTTGCTTTCAAAATAGAAATGGCCATTGAATGGGCAAACAATGGGAATTACTTGAAAGCGAATCTGAGAGTTTTTCTGCGTGTACCTAGGCGCACACTCACACGCACACACACACACCCAAATCGATGTGTGTGGATATCCTTTGCTTTCTCTTCGTATCAGCGTGCAAACTATAAAAACCAGAAGCTCAATTATCAAAATGCTATGTGTGTGTTTGTTTGTTATTTGGTTTGCCTTTGTCTGCGTGTGCTCCCCGTGCGTGTGTGGATGACTGTCCCTGTCCCTGTCTCTCTTCACCATCCTAGTCCCATTTTCCCCATTGTCCTGGTCCATTTCTGTGGATGCGAGCGAGAGGGAGCATCCCGAGCATCTGAAAGCTTTTCCCTTTGGGTTTTTGTGTGTGCGCTCGCCTTTGACTGTGCAAATAGATAAATTTATTTATTTTATGCCCTGCTGCAGGAACCGCACACAAACAACAGGCGGCTGAGACGGCGATAGCATAGAAATTTTCTTTCTATTCCTGCTCTAAAATAAACCAGAAGCCAGAAAAACGAAAAACGAGAAAGAAAAGGGACGCAGGACGCAGGACGAAGGATGAGAGGGATAGCCAGATGCCGGCAGACAACTGACTTTAAATGCCTTTATGCTCACAAAATACATAAATTGAACATTTTCGAGCAAGTCGAAGGGAAAAGGGGCAGAGAGACACTTTCGCTGAATTGGAAATCGCTTTCACAATACCCAAACAGAATAGACTTCGGCCGAAGGAGCGGCAGCCCGACCGAAATGGGTTTGGAAAAATATTAAAAAATTCAATGAAGCTTGCAGCTGAAGGAATGTCGAAGAAAGAATCAAAAGAAACCAATTCCGAGCAAACTTTCCAAGATTAAGCCATAAATAATTCGACAAATGCTACATTTGCTTAAGAAAGGCACCCATTTGGTATAGATAATAAATGGACAGATTGGACTGTTGATGTGCCTGAATTAATTCCACATATCGTGCAATTGAACTGCAATTTTTTGGCAATTAATAAGCTAAACGAAGGTAGTTTGGAAATGCGAGTCTTAGGCAGCATCGAATGTTATGGAAAAAAACAAGAAAATATATTTTCTAAATGAGGTCAGCTACATAAAATCCCTTACTTACTTCCGATTACTTTTGGCGCCTTTGGGGAAGGTTTCAAAAACATTGAGTCTGGATTTTTATGTATATACACACTTATGGTCAATAGCTAAGAATACATTATAAATTATAGTTCAGCTGCAGGCCACCCAAAACCTGGGCGTACGCCTCGTATACGCAATGTGCCTGACAATGGACTCCGACAGGAAGCCAAAGAAAAGCAGTAAAAAAATGTCACATCTTCGAGTATGTAGCATGTGTTAGTGTGTGTGTGGGGGGTGGGGTGGTGTGTTTGGCACAGGATGAGCATTCGTGCGTGTCTCTTTATATCCAAAAGTTTTTGCCACTTTCTTTAGCCGAGCTCAACTTTTGTTATGCTCGCTTAGCTCCGGCTAAGGATACTCCGTCTGAGTCTGCGACTGCCCGGCTATTTTAGTACGCTCCTATGCTGCTTTCGCCTGACTTTCACTTTCACTTCGGTGTGGTTGCGTGTGTACCAATATTTTACACTCCTGGCCGGGGATGAGCTCCGGTTCGAGTTTCAGTTTGTTTGTATAATTTAAGACTAAAACCGATTGGAGAAGAAAAACAAGATAGAAAGCTTTGGTCGATTGAGCCCGACTATGCGATACCCGATACTTATTTGTAATGAAAACAGCCATAGATAAATAAGCAGTAGTTTTAGTATTCTTATTTGAAAAACATTAATATCGAAGTATAGGTCTGGTTTTAGTCTCAACAGATCCTCAGCTCGTGACTTTCCAATCAAGATCACAAATTATACCCCTTTTCACTGGTTAAAGGGAGTGCACACGTGCAGCATGTCAGGTTCAGGGTTCAGTTCAACTCGTAACCGCACCCGCATCCAAAAACATATCCACATATTCACCCAACTGGCCCACTCGGCCTTTTTTATGTGCTTTGTGTGCTACAAATTGTTTGGCTTGGGAAATTCCTGACGTTTTTGTTGAGATTTTTATGGAGTCTCCTTTGGGGCCTGCGGGGTTGGGGTCCTGGGACCTTGGACTGCCGGAGACGTCCATGAAGAGATAGAGTCTAAAACTAATTTGTGGCAACAGGCCGGGAAATGGAAAAATATTGTTATTAATATTCGACAAAGGATGGGCATTCCAATAGAGCACTCGCCCCAGACCCAGAGAGTCGATTAAGTGCCGAACAAATGAAGTGAAAATCCCCCCACCCACTCTCTAATTCACCTTTACCTATTTTCCTGCAGGTAAATGGAGTCTGGGCCCTGCCTGACGTTGTTTGTGATTTCTATATAGCCATGGATGTGATATGCTCTACTTCATCGATATTCAACTTAGTTGCCATCTCCATAGACAGGTGAGTGTTTTTAAAAGCAGACCCCTGGGTATATGATGATTCCTATGTATTTTACGATTCCCACTTCAGATACATCGCTGTGACACAGCCAATAAAGTACGCCAAGCACAAAAATAGCCGCCGCGTTTGCCTTACGATACTGCTGGTTTGGGCCATATCGGCTGCCATCGGTTCGCCGATAGTTTTGGGCCTCAACAACACGCCCAATCGCGAGCCCGATGTGTGCGCCTTCTACAACGCCGACTTTATACTCTACTCCTCGCTGAGCAGCTTCTATATACCCTGCATTATCATGGTGTTTCTCTACTGGAACATTTTCAAGGTGAGTACTGGGGTTGGTAAAACGATCGATAGCCCTCTCGATAATATCGATGGTTTTAAACATTTAAATCGGTATTTTTTTATAATTTTTTAATTCAAGCACTAATTTTCAATTTATTTTAATTTTTTTTACTTTTTGTAATTTGATTTTTTATTTTTTTTCTTATTTCCGATAGTATTGATAATTTTTATCGTTGCCAGTATCGATATACAGATGGTAATTTTGCCAGCATTAGGATTTAAGTCTTATTTTTTTTGGTAAATTAATAACTAAATAGCTTGCTTTGCTTTAAGAGAGCTATTTATTATTTTGCACTAACTCATAAAATCAATTTCAAAACAACTTCTGACACCTTTTAAGTTTTTTTAAATAACTAGAGATTTCTGTGACACCCCATTAAACATACAAACGTGCGCCAGTTTCAAGCGCTATTACTCAGACCGCAATTAAAATCGGATTTTTCCTCGCCGAGTGGAATCAATATTGCTGGCTCACAATTCCCTGCTGTCTGTGGCACAATTTGCCATCTCCAATCAGCAATCCGCAATCGGCAATCTGCAATCTGCTAGCCGGCCAAGAACGATGGGGTCGGGTTTTATGTTTGTTTGTGCACATTAGCTGCTGACTGGTGGCGAATATCCGGAGGATGCAAGCGCAGCATGGCACTGCTTAATCCGCTCCATTCCATTCATCCCGTATCCTGTACACTACACACTGTATTCTGTAGTCTGAATCTCGTATCCCTTTATGCCATATCCTGTATCTGGTATCCTGTCTGGTATCCCATCCGTAGGCCCTGAGAAGTCGGGCGCGGAAGCAGCGGGCGGCCCGCAAGCCCCACCTATCGGAGCTCACGGGCGGCAGCGTCATCGAGAACATCGCCCAGACGCGCCGCCTGGCGGAGACGGCGCTGGACAGCAGCCGGCATGCCAGCAGGATAATGCCGGACGAGGCGGCCACCAACACGGCCAGCGGCTCCAACGAGGAGGAGGACGAGAATGCCATTTCGCCGGACATCGACGACTGCCACGTCATCGTGAACGACAAGTCCACCGAGTTCATGCTGGCCACCGTCGTCGAGGAGACGGGCAAGTGAGTACTCATTTTGCGAAGGCTGTTTGGGCCCTCTAGTTGAGGCTGGGAAAATCATGTAACATAAGCAACCAGAAAAGTGAGCCAAAACAGTGTAACAAATATCTAAATACAAGAAAAATTCATCTAAAATTTTGTATATAGCAATTATAAAAAGCAATTTTTCGCTATAACTGGGCCAATTATGGTCGTACACCAAAATTGCATACTGTTTTGAACAGATCACAATATAATAATTAAGGCCATGACAATTTTCAATTTTTTTACAAAGAGGGTACATCATGATTTTTTACGAAAAATATAAAAAAAATTAAATGTCCATTGTTTAAATGATTCTCGATTGAAAATTTAATAACGAGTTCCTAAGGGTATGACAATCCATATTTGGATCAATATATCATTTGTTTAAGCGAAAAAACTGATTTGTTTTAGAGAAAAAAGATTTTTTTTTTTGGAAACTCTTGATTTCGGTTTTTGACAAATATATGAATCTATTTAAATTTGCTTTTTTTGATGTAAATTGGCCAAAAATTGTCCTACACAAAAAATACTGGATGGCCTTGTTTTAGCGACTGATTAACTCAGCATATACACGTCGTTCGTATTCGGATTGGACATATAGTTTTGCAAAACCACTTAGGTCTTACGTGTGCGGGGCATAAAAAACCAGCAACTTTTAGTCAATTTCCAATTTTAGTGAGAAACTCCGTGGCAGCGAATGAAAGTTTGGGGCTGGGAGTTGAGAGCTCGAAGCTCGAGGCTCGGAGCTACACTCATAAAAATTAATTTCTAAATTTTGGAAATCTCGCCATTGAATCGGCCTACCTTTGAAAATAGAAAAAAAATTTCTTGTTATTAGAAAATTGTCCTTTGAATACAGAAAACCTTTCTTGATGGAAAAAATTCAAGAAAGAATTTTTCTTAAAAATAGAAAAATGAAAATCTCATATGTTTGTTTAGCCGTCGCAGCCAAAACATTTTTGTACGTATTTAAGGACAAAATCACCTTTGAATATATGAATGAAATGACCCTAGAATATAGGAAAGTAGCCATTGACTTCCTTCGGCTGCCGAATGTTAACGACAAGAAAAACGAAGTGGGACGAAGGGCCTACTCGGCCCGACTACTACCCGGCTACCGACTTCTCTGATCCCCCGAGCGTCAGTTGTGAAAAAAATTCGTGAGTGATGGACGTGATTTTCAAGCGGATAAGAGGTGAAGCCTTTTTCCGAATATTCAAAGGTATGTAAATATGTATATTATTTTTTGTATAGCGGGCGTACAATTGTATGTATGTAATTAAAGGATACATTTCAAATCTCTTTACCAAGCGTATACCAATTTAGGTGAATTGTTTTTTAGCTAAGAGCTACGTACATACATACATTTGTACATAAATTTGTGGGTGTACAGTTCTATAATAACTTTATCTTATTACTCGCATTTTATTTATTTTTCAGAGTGAAAATACCTGCAGTTGCATCAGCCAAATAATTTGTTTGTCGAAGCTGTAATTTTGTTTTAAAACCTTCTAAGGTAAGAAAAAATGTTGTATTTGTTTGACATACTTATGTATGCATGTAAATATCTATGCATGTACGCGGCTCACCCGATCTGAAACCCGATTTTCAACCCTTTCATATTCTGCTCCTCTCTCTCTCTCGCTTGACCTACGCGTCGCGACGTTTCTCTCTTCACCTTCTTAAAACTGACACGATCTGCCCTGCTTACATTCGGTCTCCCTTCGCGCAAAGGACTGTATGTAAATATATATGTATGTATGTACGTGTCTCTCCCGTGCCTCTCTCTCTCTCTGAAATTCGATTTTCAACCCTTCATTTTCTACCTGTCTTGCTCCTCTCTCTCGGTCGTCTGTCTAACGTGTTTGTATTTTGGCTATTATTAACATTACATTATTTCAAAAAAGTTGTTTATTTAAAAACAAATCATTGATATCCCAATAACTCTTTTTTTATAGATGAGGAAAGGCGAAGAAAATGGATCACCTTAGGTCATATGAAGTTCAACAGACCTTGGGTAATAATAATGTTTTCTTGAGTCAAAAATGTGTTATTTAAAAATGTTTAAATGTTAAGTGTTAAATGTTTTAAATGTAAATAAATATAATATGCAAAAGAAAAAACCAAGTTACATTTTATTTTTAGGGTTTCAGTGTTAATATATAACTTCCTTTCAAGAAATATTATTTCTTAAATCAAGAAATAAAATTTCTTGAAAGGAAATTTAAACAAGAAAGAATTTTTCTTGTTAAAAAGGTGCCTTTCTAAAAAACCCTTTCTTGTTTTAAGAAATTTAATTTCTTGAAACAAGAAACAAACCACCTTTGAAACAAGAATCGCCTTTCTTGTTTTAAGAAATATTTTTTCTTGTTTTTATGGTGGCTTTCTAAAAAACCCTTTCTTGTTTTAAGAAATTTAATTTCTTAAAACAAGAAATATTTTTTCTTGTTTTAATGGTGCCTTTCAAAAAAACCATTTCTTGAAACAAAGGTGAGGTCGCCTTTGGCAAAAATTCAAGAAAGAATTTTCTAGATTTTAAGGAAATTCTTCGATTTTTTTTTATGAGTGTATCTGCGATGGCCCTGGAAAAGTTGGAAGCTCAGCAGTTTCGTTTCCGTATCCGTATCCTTGCAACTTGCAACCTGGCAACTCTGGCAACCCTGGCACGTGCCACAAACACGTAATAGATAAGCCACCCAGCGCCCGTTTCTGCTGAGTGGTCTCGACTGCACTTCCTTCCAGGTGGCCAGGCGAAGCCCCAAGCCCATGGAAAACTGAAAACTGTCAATCTGATGGCAGGCAGGCTCCGTTCGACCACGGCGCCACTCAATTGGCGACATAAAAGCGGCCAGGCACTTGCCACGAGTGTGCTGCACTTTCAATCAGGTCCAGGTCCTGCCAAAAGGACACCTTCCTCATCAGCCTCTGCAATCAGTTTCCCCCCGAATCTTTATCCGAATGCGAATCCCTGCCCAAAAACCGCCATTAAGTGCGAGCGTTAAGCGCAGCCAATTAGCATCCTGATGGCCTGCTTAATCCAATAAGGACATGAAATGAAACCATTAATGACAGGCTGGATGCACAAAGTGGATGGGCTGGGATGGTATCGAATGGCATCGAATGGGACCGCGGAACTTTTTCCGCCGGCAGAAGAAAAATCACAGCCAATGAAAGAGAAAAATAATTCTCAATAATTCAATTAATGCGTCACTTTATTAAAAACTCAATCTTGCCTTGCCTTTAATTGACGTTGCGCCCCCGATTTTCTTTTTTCTTCTCTTTTCGTCCTTCATCAACGCCGCCGCTTGCTCGCCGTCCCCCGCCGTCCATCGCCGATTGATTCGCTTGATTGATTGATTGATGGATGGTCGCCGGCTCTTATTGCCGTCTTGTTGCTCTCGCAGCAGCGTTGTGGCCCAAATCACCACACAGCCGCAGTTGGTCGTCGCCGATCCGAATGGTAATCATGATTCTGGTTATGCAGCCTCAAACGTTGACGATGTCCTTGCAGGCGTGGCGCCCGCCTCCGTCGCCTCCGCCGCCACATCCGGCGCCCAGCGGAGCAGCGGCTCGCCGCCGGACAGCCCGCTGCCCAGTGGCGCCACCCTCCAGCGGTCCAGCGTCAGCAGCCAGCGGCGCCCCACCGCCGACGACTCGCCGAAGCGCGGCGATCCGACTCTCAGGTCAGTCGGTGTCGATAACTCCAGGTATTTGGACTATTTATATTCTGCTCCCTGTATTTGACCCATTTCTGCAACTCCCGTAGTATTTTATCCTGTCAAAGTTTGGAATACAAAATTTCTTAACTCGAATCCAACATATAAAAAAGTTTGAGTTACGAAGAATTCGAGTTATAGAATGTTTACATTTATTCTCTCTATTGCCCAAAGAAACACTGATAAGAGAAACCGCAGTAAATCCCTTTATTTAAGATTTAATGCATTTTAAATTGAGAAATTTTCCTAATTCAATTAAGAAAATTTTATTAATTTAAAAAGTTAAAACTTTGCGTTTTATAAGAAATTTTAATTTACTTAATGATCGACATCAGCACAAATATTTTTTATATTTTATTTTCAAAATATTTCAAATTTCAATGTTTTTGTATTAAATATAGGGTTTTTGTTTTCAACTCAAATATTAAATACGAAATTTAAATTTAATTTGCTTACCTAAGTTTATTTTTAGGGTCCAGTTAGTTGTTTAATTTACCACTTAGCACAAACAGTTATATTAAATAATGTTTTTGTATATTAAAACCTTATAAAATCCAAATTATTTTAAAGTTTTCCGAGAAAATGTAATTGATAAACAAGATTTTAAAATTATTTTTTTCCGTTTTCCGGTAAATACTGCAAAGATAAACGGCTTATGCTTTTTCTAATTGAATAATCAATCACATGCCCACACAATCGGTTGACTGGGTTCCAAACGTAACCAGAAAATGGCTCACGTATTTAGCTAGAGACCTCGCACGTTTTCCTCGCACTTTTGGCCATGCAAAGAGCCAAAAATAGTTTCATAGCACCGTAGTTGTGCGCTCAAAGATTGCGTTTTCGTTTTCATTCCGACCGCTTCCCCTTTCCCTTCCCCTGCCTTTGGCTCTGCCTCATCCACTTTTGACTTCCGCTTGCAGCGTCGCCATGAAGCCATTGTCCTTTGTCCGCTACGGAGTGCAGGAGGCCATGACTTTGGCACGCAACGACTCAACGCTATCGACCACATCGAAAACGTCCTCGCGCAAGGATAAGAAGAACTCGCAGGCGTCAAGGTGAGTAACGGTGTTGCCCCATAATTACAGTTATTATTTTGGCTTTTCTGTTGGCCAGTTGGGCCACCCCATACCCACTTTCACTCGCCCCTCTTAAACGAAAATGCAATATACACATATATATAACATAAACCATGGCCTATTATCCTTTGCGTGTCGTACAGATTCACGATATACAAGGTGCACAAGGCTTCGAAAAAGAAACGCGAAAAATCGTCGGCGAAAAAGGAACGCAAGGCTACCAAAACATTGGCCATTGTTTTGGGTAAGTTCAACCGCAGGCCCTGAATTTGAAAATATATTTAGTATTTATGCAAATGTGAAATTCTAAAATCTGAAACTGAAAATTCTTAACCCCTAACCACCTTGAACTACCGAACAGGTGTCTTCCTCTTCTGCTGGCTGCCCTTCTTCAGCTGCAACATCATGGACGCCATGTGCGCCAAGTTCAAGAAAGACTGCCGACCGGGTCTGACGGCCTACATGATGACCACCTGGCTGGGCTACATCAACAGCTTCGTGAACCCGGTGATCTACACGATATTCAATCCCGAGTTTCGCAAGGCCTTCAAGAAGATCATGCACATGGGGTGATTAAACAAGCGAATAGCAATAGCAACTGCAAGAATATCCATGATGGATGATGATGATGATAATGATGAAATAATGATATGCCAAATGAAAGCCATCGATGCACAAGAGATCTCAACCGTTGTGCATGGGGCTTTAGATTCGTTTCGTTTGTCGTTCGTTGGCTTCTCCAATAGCATTAAGGTTCAGCTACTTATGTAAATAGATCTGTATATACCTCTATTCGGTTAGGCCCATCCATATATCCCGAGAGTCAGAGCTGTAGGCTAGGTACAATTTTTAACAATTACATTAAGCTAAACCTAACTAGCGATATAATCAAGACAAAACACAAAGGACAAAAGACACACGACAACACACAGTAAACACGCGATTAACATAAGTTACGCTTTAACAGGATAATGTAGTGTTCTTTGTAGGCTGCTCCCGAAAACCTATCACATATCATGAGCAGCAAGCTATTACCAAACACCCACCCCCACCACACAGCCCCCAATATTTGATTAGATAAGAGTGTATTCAAGAAATTCATATCCTTGAAGGTTCTGCTGGCGATTGTGTCGTCGGTACATAGAGTTAGTTAGTTAAATCATCAGAGATAAGGTAGAAAAGCGGGCCTTGAGGTCGGCGCCTTCCACCACAGACACACATCACATGTACGATGGGTTTCCGATACAAAAACAAAAAAAGAAATGGTCGATTGGGAAATGGAAATGGAAACCGAACCGAACCATTGGAGAAGTGACACGCACACACACACGAACAGACACCATAAATCAAATGAGCCCCACAAATGAACACAATATCGAGGGGCGCCGACCTCGATGCTAAAACCCGCTTAGAGCTCACTTTTCGTTCGACTTTCAGTTCATAGAGATGATATATAAGAGCATTTAAGATCCAGAGGTCGTACCTAGGCTAGTCACTTAATATATAGATCTAGGACTCATTATATATCGCATAGTACCAAGGGGGGTAGGCACTATAGGGGGCCTGGGGATGCATAGCAAGGAGGGGGAGAATCAGGGTATCTAGAGCAAAGGCTATCGCATTGCTAGAAGCAATATGCGGGGAAAATCAGAGAAATCAGAGCTCCTAATCGGAGCGCTACCATAGCAGATATACTCATCGGTTTAAGCGTACGTACGTGTATAGTGAAATATCAAAACTGAGTTTTGAAACACGGACCAAGGCCTTTGGTCTGCCGAAAGGACTATCTGAAATCGGCAGGGGCGAAGGCGTTTGGTCCCTGATTTCAACAGCCGTCCTCTTAACTGTTTCTATGTGACAAATAATTGATAGGTAATTACTCCTACTACGTGTAGTAGTTTATAAAACAATTCCATTTATAGTATACAAGTAAGCTTAGGCGTAAGCAGTGTCCCCCAGCTCACATTTCCAGGAAAAGCTCAAAAGTTTTTATACTTTCCTAAAAACTAAAAATTAAAAACCAAAAACTCCAATACAGATATAGAGTCGCCGTGTGTTTGAGTGACTGCTTGAGTAAGTGCGTGTGTTGGTGACTGCTTGTTTTTTTGTCTAAAGTTTAGAACTCTAGTCGATAAGTTTAGGCTAAGACTATGGAAACAGTTCAACTTTCAGATCAGTGCGAAATGCCCTTAAGTTAGGTTCTTCCAAAGGAAACGCTTATTAATTATAGCTAATTGGTAATTTTTGCAATTTGAACAAACTATTTATACGTACACACACACACACATACACACACGTTTACTGTTGATTTATCAAAATTGTAGCCTGAGTTTTTAAATCGTTGAATTGTTGTCTGTTATCGTTAATTTGTGAATGAGATATAGCATAGTTTTAATGACCCTCCGTAGCGAGATCTCTCTACCAATAAAGCATATATATATACGAGTTTGTAAAATAACTGAAATGGAAACATGGAAACTGGAAAACTGAAATGAAAATGAAAACTATTTTAAAGAAATGGCAAGAAATTTGTGGTTTTTTTTTCTAGAAAATTATGAGAATTATAAACTAAATGAAGAACGTAGGCTAAGCTCTATGAAAAGCAAACTATTTCAAAAATAATTATCATAGCTTACGGAAATAATAATAGCGAATAACAACAATAATGTAATGATACCAAATAGGATGTGGAGCGGCCCAAACTGCGTCGGCATAAGAATACATCAAATAAATAAAGCAAAACTGAAAATATTTCAAGGCGAAACCAATTGCGAACTTTTCATTTCGATGGGAGAAAGTTTTCTTTGGGCTCGGTGGTTGGTTGGTATATGTGTAAGTATGGCCCGTTCATTCCCTTTTCCGCTTTTGGTCCCCATACATGCGTATATCAACATTTTATTGCACTTATATGAGCTGATAATAAAATTCCAATAAGCATGAAAGGAAATAAAAATACTTACACAAGACAAACAAGCGGCACAATGGACAGGCTTGGTTGGGTAGCTGGGTAACTGGGTATCTGAGTTGCTGGATAGTGAAATCAATGCGAGAAGGAGCTCACAGCTCACGGCCGTCGCCACCTCTTGGGAAACCGAAAACCTAACTAAGAGCCTCTAAATAGATGAAAGGAGTCGGAGTTGAAGGGCCCCACCACCACTCGTCATACTCTAATGGGTACTCAGCCAGACGGACCAGGAGTTGGAGGCGGAACTCGGATTCGTATTCGAATTCCGATTCGGAGACACAGACCAAGACGTAAATAAATGGGAAGAATGGGTAGGAACTGAAGACCGCCTGACTGTTGTCCGCTTCCTGATACGAAACGGCCTTGTACACTGCGGAAAAACTCGTAAATGTAAAAAAAATTTACCCAAGATTTACCTAAAGATATAAAAGATAAAGATATATCGATTTTTGAAAGTACATGACAAGATCAACATTGAACATTTTGAGGCCATAAGAGATTCTTGGGTACAAAATAGAACTGGAAAATATATTGACTGTTTTCCCTTCAAAACATCGACATTATCGAATTGATATGGTCGAAATATCGAAAATATCGATAATTTGCAAGCTATTGTACGATAGCTTGTATCCAAGCATATATAATTGTTTCGTATTATTAATATTATTCACAGGTTAAAACTTAGATAGCAATGAAGTATATTTAAGGCATTTTAAGGTATACTTTTTTTATTACTTTGGATGCACTTCATTTTATTTAATTTTTTTGACTTATTTCTTTCACTTCCGCCCCGAACGAATGGCAATTTGGTTTTCGCCCAGCTACAGCTCCTCGTTCCTCAAGCCGGGGCTTCATTGTCTTTGAGCTGTGTCTTGGCCTGACCATAAATACGAATGTAAAAAGGGCAACCAGAGCCGACCGCTGACCTCTGCCTACTCCTCCTCCCCCTTCTCCTTCTCCTCCTCCTCGTCCTTGGAATTCCTGGCCATAGATGGGTGTGTGGGAAAAGTTGTTTCATTCGATTGTGTGCCTCCTCGGCTTCGACTTCGGCTTCTCGACTGCTGGGGCGAGAGTTGTGTGCTCTATGTCCATAACTAATTCGAACTAAATGATGTACTAAAGTGTTGAGGGAACACGGATACTCGTGCCCAGAGGAATGGACATTCAGACAGCCAGACAACCAGACGGCAGGAAAGCAGGAAACCAGCACACAAGGAGCTAGCTGCGTATGAAATGTTTTCCGTCTGGGGGCGATATCTTATCGTTACACACACTGGGTGGCGATAATTGACAGACCATTAACGTTTGGATTGCAAGAGCCAAAGTAAAACTACTACAACAATGCGAGAGCGTTTTAGCTGTGTGTTAGCCATCTCCATTCCCATCCCCATCCCTTATCCCCATCCCATCGTTATAATCCATATGCCAGGCTCGATGTCCAGAGAACTGTGTGATTTGCCAACTGTTTGATTCTGCAAGGGTGCTCATCGGCTGATCGAAATATCGGACTAAGATTCCCTCGAAACGTACGAAAAATTAAAGAGGCGTTCCGCCAAAAGAGCCAGCCCAGCCAATCAGCTGGCTCAGGGTATTTCTAACCCCCTTTTTGGCCCCCCCTCTCAACCACTGCGGCTTAACATCTGACCCGGAATGGAATTCTGGCAACCGGAAACTTTACGGGCCAGAGTCAAAATCGAAAAATATGCACACGACCAGAAATAGTTTAAATACAAGGCCGAATATTAAAATGTGTAAGGACTCAGGACTCAGGACTCGGGACACAGGACCCAGGACCCAGGACCTCGGGCGATGGGGTTAGTGCAATCAAGCATGCCTTCTCAGTGGATTACCGTACCCGGCCTGACCTGCCGCCATTTCAACTTCACGGTCAATGACTTTTCAGCCTTCTGGCCGCCGGAAGATGAAAGGATGTGCTCGCAAGGAAGCCGAGTGTCCAGCTATAAACTCGAAATGAACTCTAACTTTAAACATATCTGGGTATCTCAAAAAATTGGTTTTAATGTTTTTTAATACTTAATCTTAATTTCTTACAAATTGTCACCCAATAACTAAAACTATTATTAAATTTTCAAGATTTATTAAAAATAAATAGTTTGTATAAGTTGGTTGTTTTATGTATTTAATACTTTTAAAAATATTTTAAAGTGATTTCTTAATAATATATCGTTTTGTTAAATTTATATTTTTCCTAACAATATTTTCTGAAATATTTTCAACTGTAGTCCTGCTGCCGTTAGGACTTTGCATTTGCTCAAGTGACTGAAAGCCCTTAAAAACATGCACATATATATTTTTTGTAGTTTGCAGAAAAGACCGCAGTCATCGTCATGTTCCCTCTTCAGTTGGCAGGGTCAATATAATTTTACTGTCATCCGATTATCGTGCGGGTTGGTTGCCTGCTTTAACTCAAGATCGATTCAATGGCTTGCCCTCGAGAAGGTCTAGTGTTCTCAATTAACTCTTCGACTCCATTTATGCTTCATCTTTCTGCTCCATTGAGCTGTGCAGTTTCTGGCTTTTAGGATTAGGTTTTTCCTTGAATAAAATAATATATTTTACATTTAATTATCGAGGACCCGATGAAAAAACAAGGTTATCATCAAAGCAGCCCGGTGACTAACCTTAACCTGAATGCCCCCAGCCAAGGCATCAGTATCAAAAATCGTGCTGTGTTTGTTCGGGCGAGTAGAAAAAGTATGAGAAAAATTTCAGAAGTTGTGGCTGCTGCGTAAGAATCGCTACTGGTACTCCCTGGCAAACAGATCTCCGTGCTCGAAAACTAAGAGGCTAAAACCACCGATCAAGATGGTGGAGTTCGCCTTCGACATCAAGCACCTCTTTCCGCAGCCGATCATCCGGGTGCAGGCCCACTCGCTGCGCCCCAAGGTCGCCGCCACCGCTGGACGGATTAACCCCCTAATACCGCATTACCGTCAGCGAATTAACCACCAGTCGGCGGTGGGCCCCAAGTGCCAGCTCAGCCAGATCCTGGACGCCATGGGCCAGCTGTCGGCGGTGGCCCAGGGACTGCGTCAGCCGGTGACCACCGCCGAGAAGCTGGCGCCCGACCAGGTGGTCTACCTGATGGCCGACCACGAGGCGGGACGCTGGAGCGTCGCCGGGCTGCTCAAGGTCGGCACCAAGGACCTCTTCCTGTTCGACAAGCAGGGCTCCTGCCGTCGGGCCGACAAGACGCCGGCCATCCTCGACTTCTACGTCCACGAGTCGCGCCAGCGTCGCGGTTTGGGCAAGCAGCTCTTCGAGAGAATGCTCGACGAACAGGGCTGGCTGGCCAGCAAGTGCTCCGTGGACCGGCCGTCCGAGAAGCTGCTGGCCTTCCTGGGCAAACACTACGGCCTGGTCAGCACCATTCCGCAGGGCAACAATTTCGTTCTCTACGAGGGCTTCTTCGAGGACACCAGCGGCAGGATCTCCTCGGCCCGCAATCGAATGGCGAATGGCAACAGGGCTCGCAGCCAAAGTCAGGGTCACCATCTCCGCCGGACGCAGATGCAGATGCAGCAGCAGGTGCAGCAGCAGCAGCAGAATTACAATCCCAGACACCACCGACGGGACATCCTCAACCAGGGACAGGGACAGGACTGGGACGCACCACGCACCTTCGCCAGCATGGACCACATCCAGGGCTCCAGGGCCAGGAGATCCCACCACTAGGACTCCGGACTACTACTACTTAGATGCACCTTCACACCTACACTCGTTCCCATTTGGAGCACTCACCGCACACCAAATTTCTAGTTGATGTTTAAATTTTAAAGGTTTTTATCTGTTTTTGCCATACAACCCATCCAGAAAAAGACTAAACAAAAAACTACGTAAATTTCATGATGTAAATTCCAAATGCAGTTGCGGCAAAAAAAATTAAAAAATAATTAATAATTAAAAAAATAAATTAAATATTTACTGGAGTGAATTTAAAGTGTTTAAAGTTCCCACAAAACTTAAAAAATAATTAATAATTAAAAAAATAAATAAAATATTTACTGGAGTGAATTAAAAGTGTTTAAAGTTCCCAAAAATTAACTTGTTAATACAAAATATTAAAATTGGCGAAAATGTTCTTTTTCCAAAATCACACGGAAAGTGTTCTGGATTTATTGATAATTTTGTTATGTGTTCAAAACAGTATGTATATTTGTGTAGGACCATTTTTGGCCAAGTTACAGAAAAAAAACCAACAGAAAAAATTTCATATATTTGTCAAAAACCAAAATCCGGAATTTCCAAAAAAAAAACAGTTTTTTGAACATTTTTTTCCAATTTCTAATTTTAAATTCTTTTTCAATAAGTTCAAAAACGACTATTATTTTGAATGCTATAAACTTGAAAGTTGAGTTATAAATAGCACAGTTGACTTAGGAAGGCTTATTAAATTTTATTAAAGCAAACTGAAAACTGATTGGAAAAATGACCAGCATTTGGACTCCAATCAAACGTTTTCCAGCAATACAAACGCCAGCGGGCCACCGAATTTGCTTGTATTTGCATAGTTTAATTTTCATTTAACTTTTATTTGCCGTCACGTCGCCAAAAATAGCCAACAAACGGCCAAAAATGCAAAATGCCCAACCAATGATTGCCGCTGTTTTCGTTGATTTTCCTCGGTTGTTTGCCCTTGTTGTTGGTTGTTTGTTTGTTTGTTGGGCCGTTGTTGATTCGTTTGCATTGCCATAATATTTAATGGGCAGTCAAAAGTTGATGGGGCCCAGGTCCTGCGATAGGAAGGCTTTGGCATTGGGCTTAGCCATGACTTTGACTTTGACTAAAACCGGTTGCCGGCAGTTATTATGTCGCATCATTTGAACAAAGTGTCCGCACATGCAAGGCAAACAAATTTAAAGAGCGGCAATCCAATCCAACGGATTGGAAGCCTCGAGCATCCATTCTATATGGCCGTATGGCTATAGAGTCATAGAACAAGCATCGAGGAAATGATGTCGAAGAAACAATAGCTATGGGAAAAACCAAATGAAATTCAGTTTAACCGAAGCACACACACCACCACGGGGATACACACACTAATGCGCACCCGCACAACCACACGGACACAGACGTCTGTCCGTGAGTTGAGCGCCCAAAACACAGTGGTGCAAATATTAAAATTGAACATTTTTGTCACGTGTCAAATGCCATTTATGCGCTTCGTGATCGCACGCGGCTCAGAGCTGGGAACCTGGCCAGATATACTTCTATATGGGGGCAAAAAAGGGGTGTCAGAGGGTTAAACAGCCAGGCAAAGTCGGGCGACAGATCCGTCTTTTCTGACTCTCGGCATGTCCTACATTTGGAACATTTAAATTTTTTAAAAAAACATTCAACATTTTCTTTAATCCCTCAACTCAACGAAAGTTGAATTAAATTAGATCGCTATATTTTAAACTAATCGATTAATCAGCAAAAAACGAAAAACTAATTACTAATTATATATACAGCTCGTAGAAAAGTTAAAAAGTAGAAAAGCGAAAACAAAAATTAGTCTTTCTTGCTTTGCCTATTCTTTTAAAACATTTAAGTGTTGGTGAAAAGTATAAATTTAATTATATTGCTTGGATGAAAATAAAATCAAAATATTAGAAGATATTAAACTTTTATTTCGAATATAGCAAAAAAAGTGAAAATGTCGATTGGTTTTAAAGACAAGGTACTTTCTGATTTTTAAATATTTAACTTGAATCAAATAAATTTTAAATGTTTAAATTATAGTCCTGATTATAATCCACATTTTCAATATGACTTTTAACTTTGAAATGGGTATCTTGTTATTTGTACCTTGTCTTTAATGTTTGTGTTGGCGTTAGAGGGACGCCCACGCAGAATTTTATTTTAAAGCCATTTCTCGGTTTCGCTTCGGTTATTTGTAAAATAACCCCAAAAGTGTCAGCTGAAGTGCGGAAGTGTGTGGCTGCGAGTGTGTGGGACAGTTTTATTAGCATATATCGATTGCACTTAGACGACGCTGGCAGCGACGTCGGCAGAGGCCATTGTGCAAACTAAGTAACGGCAGAACTCGAAAACTCTTGTTTCTCTTTGCTTACCTTATTGTTTTTAATTAATTTATGGCTTGCACAAAGACAGAGGCGCACATACCAAAGCACATATATGTATATATATATATATATTCATGTTATACATATGTAGACCGGCACGTGTGCTGTTAAAAGGAAATGGAGAGAAAAAATAAAAGTGATTTCAAATTTGATTTTCATTTATGATTTTAATTCGTTTTGTTTATATTGATTTATTTCAGCATATTTATTTAGCAGCGCTCTCTGTCGCACATTTCTTTCTGTTCTGTTGGCTTTAAAACGCATTGCGGTAGTTTGCAATTTGTTGGCTGACAACACGGCGTATGAGCAATATTGCATATGCGCCCGGAGAATCGAGTTTTTATCTTGAATTTGAATTTGAACTGGATGACAAAGTTCGGATTTTCTTTGGTTTTGTTACACATGCACAGTATCTCAGATTTCGGGGGAAAAAAGAGCTGTCATTTATGGTTTAGTTACCGTCTCACCGTTGGTGCACCACACGGCGTATGCGCAATGTTGCGTACAGGCGGAGTTTCCCAGAAGGCAATTATGAGTGAATTCTACGAAATAACTGGCAAAAGGAATCGAATGTCATTTACGTGGAAGGCATGGGGAGGCTTTTTCATGGTTGGAAACTGACATTCAGGGAAATGACATTCACCGAATGAACCTTTGTCCATGCACCCGGATTCCTGCCTTTCACCTGCCTTTCCACCGAATCCCCACCGAAATCGAACTTTAAGTTCCCTCGCCCGCTTCTATTTATGCCCTCGGTTTTGCCCTGGATCTCTAATTTCCTTGCCCAGCACAGAGGACTCTCCGCTTCCGCAGAAGTGAAAATCATTGCCAAATGGCAGGACACGTGTTACTCACTGAGTGACAAACGCTGTCCCACTCGCCCATAAACAGGGGACCACGTTTAAAAATAGCCAAGCAAAGTGTGTGGGGGCTTGTATGAATATTAAATTGCGATAAATATCGAGAACCCCCAAGGGTTGCTAAAAATACTCTAAAAATATATATATTTCTAAAAGGATACGAACAGTATAAATAGAAAATACACTTGAAGTGTTTCTTGGTATGTAGCGAATTTAAGATGTATCTCTACATCTTGGAATGAAAATTGCGTATGGGTAATTTATTGTATCAGAAAATGGGCTAATTAAATAAAATAAAAATTGGATCTGTATCTTTGAACATATTTAAGTGATTTAACTGAAAAGAATTGGAATTTATTAATTATTTTTATTTCCGATCAAAATATAAGATTAATTTTAAAGGCAATCTTACTTGTTTAGAAAGGGATTGGCTTGGGTATCTTCTTATATTCCTTCTATATTCATCTGATGTCCGAGTAATATCCTTAGTGCGCTTTAGCAGTGTAAACCGTGTAAATCATTTAAGGGGTTTTTACTTCCGGATGGCTTGAAGATTGAGGAGCGATGGCTGTGCTCTAAAAAGCTGATAATGCAAAAAAGCTTTGAAAATCATTTGTTACACTACGCGTATGGTTGACTGTAAAGTGCCTCTGAAGGCACTCACTCCGTCTCTGTCCGTCCCGTTTCCCCATCTTCCCATTTTCCATTTTCACCGTCCCCCGTTTCTTTTCCTCCTACTTCTCACCGGCCATGCTGTAACAATAATGTGCACTTATTTTTTATGGCAATCATTTAAGACAAAAATGTAGCTGCGGCAGAACGAAGTAGAAGCAGGGGCTGAGGCAGAAGTAAAATAAAAGCAGCCAAGTCCCTCAAAAGAATGAGAACAAGAAGGACCTCTTACAAAAGTATTTGTACAAGAGTCCACATATCTAAATGTTTTGTGAGTGGCTGCGCCGTGCTGTGTAAGTGTGTGTGTAAGCGGGGCAAGCAACAAAGTGGGGCAGGCAGGAGGCGAAATGGCGCCCAAAATGTTTGCCCAAGCCAAAGTTCTGAGGAGCAGTTCAATGCGACTCCCAGGACTCCCGACTGTTGCTTTCTCTCTCTCTCTCAACGATGATGATGAACGTCAATCAGGGAAATTGCCATTTTTTCCAACAATTTTTCACTCGTTCTCTGTGCGTTGAGCCGCGTTTGACGTCAGCAAGCCGAAATCGAAAGCCAACTTCGTTTTTAGTCGACTGGCTTTCGAGCGGTCGAGAATATCGTTGCATTATCCATTATCCTGGATTGTACAGCTTAAAAAAATAGCAACAGTTTGCCATTTCTCGATACCTAATTTGTGTTTTCTTTTCAAAATGTCGAAATTATAAAACCATATCTTCCAAATAATACGTTGTGAATAAACATGGAAACAATACAACAAAGCTCCTACGAAATTCTTATATTTCCTAATTATAATAATTGATATTTTTTGGGATTTCTTTATTTACAAACTTTTAAGATAAATTCCTAATGCAGCCAAATTAAATGTTCTTTAAAGTTTAAACTATATTTCGTATCTAAAATAAATCTGTTGGCAAATCTTCTGAAACCTTTTCCTGCCAATTAACACGTATAACGCTTTTGTTTTTCCATGAATGCAGCTGTAACCCCAGATCAACTAATTAACTGAGCTCTCATTTCCTTTTGTTCCTCCAGTTTTTCAGTTTCGCCCGCTTTGCCTCGCTTTTACCCCATTTTTCCCGATTTCCCCGTTATCCCCTTGTCGCCTGGTCAGCAGTTTTGCACTGCTTTGCATTATCTACTCGTTCAGCTTTCATGTTAAAAGTTTAACCAGCCATGAATTTCCGCTGCACATTCTTCTATAATTTTCTTAACGCAAAAGTTTTTGCGACAATTACGTACGTGTGGCCAGGTGGGTTACTTGAAAGCAGGTTTGGGTTTTTGGGGTTTCAGGTGGGTGGAACGGCAGTTCGTGCCACTTACACGTGACGTAGACAGCTAAAAGTTGTTGGATAGGCGGCAAGGGGGCGGATTCCTCCTCCAGAAGACAACTTACCGTATAAATGCAGCTGGAACATGTCGCTGTTGTTGCGGCCAAGGTGAGCTACGGATGACAGACAGCTAGTTTGGTTGACTGGAGACCTCGGGGGCACAGGCACGGGCACGGGCTCAGGCACATCCTCATAGTCCTCATCACTGTCGACGATGCCAAGCCTTGTCGCAAGTACTTAGAAAACTTTACACTATATAAGCTTAACTTTGCCAAGGCGACTCGCTGGGTAGGCAAAAGGCAGTGAAAAGATCAGGCAGAAGGCGGTAATAATATGACAATAATGACACTGTTGACGGTGTCTGGTGTCTGGCCAACAACAACAAGAACAACAACAACAGCCAACCAACCAACCTCCCTGGCACCACAAATTATGGCACACTTTTCAGCGCATTTCGCATAATTTCACTTGAGCGGGCTAACAGCCACCAGCTAAAATGCAACTCCATTTAAGCCAGCTCGGACTTAAAGTCGTTTTGGTTTTTGGCTTTCCTCGATTTTCCCTGCTGCTCCTTCTGCTGCTGCTGTTGCTTCCACAGCTCCTGGGGCACCGACTCACTCAAAGGAAATGAGAAAAATTTTCTTCATTTCCGTTAAATGTCACTACACTTTGACTCACTGGCCAGTGTCACTTCCCCGCTGAGCAGAGCCTGTTGAATGGCCGCTGGGCCGAGCAAATCGGACCTTTAAAGGTGAGTCCTAGATCATCTAACTTAATCTTCAATAGAGGATCAACAGCCATTATACGCCTTTCGAAGCGAAGCTAGTGCCTGAAGGCGCTCCACCTAGCGGCTATTTTATAATTTGTTCATAACTTTTTAGTGAATGTTCCGATTTTAAATATTGTTTTAAATGTCGATGTGCATTAACAATTAATGGAATATTTTCGGAGTTTTTTATTTGTAACTCTGCTTAAATGTTAATATAAAAAACATAAAATTAAATAAATAAAATTTTAGAGATTGTGATATGTTCTATATCCGTTTTCTGTGCTATTTTCCCTGAAGCTTTGAACTTTGCAATTCCCAACCGAAAACAATTGTCTTGCAGGAGAAGGAGGAGAATGAGGATGAGGTCCTTCCTGAACCTTCGTGCACCCATGCTACCCCCTTTCTTGGGGCGATGAGAGTGAAGGGGTGACGGGGATGGAATGAGAATAGGAGTGGGAGTGGGTTGGCAAATCGTAAAGCGACATTAACTTAACAGCCTTAAAAGCTTTGCTCCTCTGTTCGGCGCGTTGTTCTGTCGTTGCCCGTGCTATCGCTAACTCAATTTTTCACTGCCATTGTGTAGGCCCTGTGACTTTTCGGGAATTCCCATCAGCCGGCTGCCAGCTGCTAAAAGAAAACTGCCAGCTGACAGCCGCCCGGTCCCTGAATATGTGTACACAAGTCCACCCCTATCCTATCCCAACCCATCCCACCATCCCACCCCGATTGCGAAAATCCAAATTATCTGATTTTTATTTCACTTTGTCGGCGACATTTCGTAATGCGTTGCAAATCGAAAAGGAAGAGCGCCCAAGAAAAGCGAATTAGACGTCGACGGCGAAGTCAGCGTTGCGCAAACCACAATTTTTTGGTAATTAGCTGAGAAAAGGCAAATATAGGGAAAAGGCTCAGACGTAACTTTTGGGGAGAAGAGAAGCTAAAGCACTTCACTTCGTTCGCCTGGCTGGGGCTATAAATAATGCAAGAAAGCGCTTTACAATTTTACATACATATTTTAAACAAATGATTAAAATAATCGTGTTATTTCCTTGACATAAGAAATTCGATTTAATAGCAATTACTTAATTTAATTAATTATTGATTTATTACAACTAACCAAAAAATATAAAGAAAAGCTTTTAAAACTAGTTTGCGTAGAAACGGACAGACGAACGGACGGACAAACGGACAAACAAATTCTTAAGAAATGTTTAAAAAATATGGCACTTTTTCTTACATGGAATAACTCTATAAATTTTCAATAAAAATTGTTAAGTATAATTTTTTTACATATATTTTTTTTATTACTTCTTAAGGAATAAACAAATAAGACCCCTTTCTTTTAAAGGCCTTAATTTGACCCATGGTGCCACATACATAAATACATACTCGTACGTACACACACACTAACACACAAGGCACAGACATGACACATTTATGCGCGTGTGTATGTAATTTATGTCCATACTTATTTATGCGTATTTCTGCAGCGTGCTCTTCTCTCCCATTTGATGTACAATGATGATTAATGGTGTAGGTGAGGGCAATGCCACCGGGTGGCAGGCGGGGTGGCGTGGCCTTTAGAGGGCGTAGTGGGCGGTGTGCTCATAAATTCGGGGAGTCGTCCTGTCGGAGTGACAAAAGTAGCGCGAAACCAGCGAACAGTCGAGTTGGTCTGGTCTATTCCTTTGGCATATATATATAGGATACATATATATATATAACAGCACTGAACTTACGAACAGAACCCATTTGACAGCACTCATAATCCAATATGAGTGCATATTAGCTTTAATCAGTTAGCGCACGAGTAGGTCCTGGCTGCCAGGATCGCGGTTTGGGGCTGTCAAGGAAGGAGTGGCAGATGTCAACAGACGATTCACTTAGACACATTTTTCAATGATGTCGTAGGGGGTTGTAGATGTTGCTGAGGGGATGCTGGATGCTGGATGGATGTTGCCGCTGTGCTGTTGCTGGCGTACTTAAGTCGCGTCAAGTCATGCAATGTCAATATACTCATTCACCATTCACCTTTCACCTCCGCCGGGGGACTGTTGTTCTTACCCAGACTGCTCTACATTCTATATGTGTATGTACGCTGCTCTTGTAAATTTCAATTTTATGTGGCCCACACACGTGACAGGTACTTGTACTCGTGCCACTGAATTGTCAGCTGCTGCGGCATTTGTATTTGTCACTGGGGCATTTAATTTCATTTGACAGCTTTAATTTGGTTCCGTTGTCAGGCATTAAATTGCTTGCCTTGCACCTCAGCCGCTTCGGAAGTTCGGAAATGGTCTCTCTTGAAAAGCATTTCAAGTTTTCAGACGAAAAGGAATCCTTCAAAGCCGTAAATGTTCAGACTCGACACTGGGCAAACACTGCAAATGACAGAGACAATAACAGCAAGTACCCAGAACAGAACTACGAGTGCTTCCAGTGCCAAGGAGTCCAGGAGAAGAATAATATTTGACTTGTGCCGTATGCTCGCATAGGCAGTCAAAAAATGTTCATTTTCATTTTCATCTCGGCTAAAATGTTTAATTAGTCCTCTTTGCATTCGGCTTTAGCCAGGCATTCCTCCCAGAAACACGAGCCCAAACCCACTTTCCCGCTAACATTGTATCAACAAACAAAAGACAAACACGGAGTCAAACTTTCAAAAAATATGAGAATTTCGTCTCTGCAAGTTTTACATATAGAAGTACATAAATACGTATATTGGGTACATGAAAAGAAACATTTGGAATGTGGTAGTGTGGTGGCAGTTGATCCTCAGTGTCTTTCAAATTTTTCAAAAGTTCATGTAAGTATAACAAATATATATTTGCGTTTGCAACTTGTTCGGAACAGTGGGGCAAAACCGACAGTTAGCCCAAAAGTTGAGTTGAAGTCAGATTTTGTTTTTTTTTTTATTAAATCAAAATTCCATTTAACAGTAACCTATTTTCGGTTTAAATTCGGCTCTAAAAAATCGATTTCATATAAAAACCGACGACTAGACATGAGATTATTTTAAACATTCAAACTTTGTTCACAGATAAATTGTTCAACCAAATTTAAAGTTCGATTTAAGCTTGAACAAATTTGGATGTTTTTTTTTAATAACTGTATCTTGTCGTGTATCGTGTTTTGCATATAATCCGCTGTCTAATTATGATTATTCCAGTTTTATTTATTTTATTTAAACCCTGTCGGATGGACAGTCAGAACGGGGAAAAATCGCCAAGGGAGTGCAACCGCCGCATGGCAATAAAGTAATTATTCAAATAATTCGTTTGTGGCTTCTAGTTGGCAACTTTTTGCGGAGGATGGCGAGAGCAGAAGATGGCAATAATCGTAGTTCTGGAGTGCAGCTGTCGTTGGTTTTGCCAGCCCCAAAACGGAATGGCCGGAAAAGCGAGAGTGATTTGCATATTGCGCATTCGCGGGGTAAGCGGGGTATCTGAACGGTAGCCGGAGCCATGGCCCAAAAGCCCAGTCCGGTGCTCAGTGATTAGTCGGCGCCCCCTGGGGAGGAGCGAGCCCTCCAAGGTCACCGACAAGGCCAGCCAGGCGACCTTCGGCGGTCCTGGCAGCCCGGAGTATAAGTGGAAGTTGACCTTTTTTGACCCTCTGGTCAGCACAGTGCAACCAAAGCAAGGTGAAAAAAGTTACAGTCCATAGAACGGAAAAAAATATTATCAGAAAGTAACAAAATTCTGGAGTATGCAAATTGTACTATATTTCTAGTAATCTAATCAGGATTAAGATCAAGATTGATATCAGGCTCAGAATCAGAATAAGAGTAAAACTTAATTTAATAGGTACAACACTTAAACAAGTATTAGCCAAAACTTTTAGAAAAAAGTATTTTATAAGTTTCCTTTATTTGAGAAAAAAAAGTTCTCAAAGAGTTGATAATTTTTCTAATTTATAGATAAAATCGATATCAACGCCAAATCTCTAAAGTACCTAGCGAATACTATTTTGAGTGTAGAGTGTAGAGTGAAAGAGATACAAATAGGTTTTATGATGTATTTCAACTGGTTGATGAATCCTTTCTACTTCGCGATTTGATCGAGCGGTAAAAATAAGCCATTTGTCAGGGCTAGTTGAGTTCCGTTGCGAGTTTACGAGTGCGAAAGTGGTTGAATTCGATTCGGATTCTCCAACTGCTGCACATCATGGATGATTTGTTCGGCTCGCAGTGCTCCAATGTTCAGTTGGCCAGGTGTTTCGGTATTCAGGTGTTTTTGTTGGCCAAAAGCAGCGCTGACTCACCTTGCACACACGCTCACTGCCGAACAGGAAGGCACAGCTTATTATGGTAGCTTGTAAACCCTAATGAGACGGCATAAATCAGCGACAGGAGCACGCACATCCAAGCCCAAGCCGAAAGGCGAAATCCCCACCCCTTTGGCCTCCGGAGTCGCCTGCATAACTGCGAAATGTTAACAAATACTATTTGATCGCGTGCCTAGGAGCGTAGAACGTAAAACGAGAACCGGGGCTTTGGAAAGGCCGAGGTAATCTCCATATTGAATTGCCTTTAATATTTCAGTTCAACGGGGCAAGTGCAGTGTGCACACGGGGCGTATACGTGATGCGGATGATATTCAGCGTTGGCTGAGAAATGCAAAACTATTTGCATAGTTCAGCGTCATTTTGTTTATGGGTGGGGATAGGGGCGAGGGGCTTTGCCAAATTGAAGGTCTCGCTGGCCTTGTCGATGGCCCCGCGGATCCTCCCCAAGGGTATTCGATTCGATTCGTTTCGATTCGTTGTTAAATTTATGGCATTCATTTTGTGATCAATCGCTTGTCAAACAAACGGCGGCGGCGGCGGAGGCATCGACTGAAATGGGAATTTGCGGTCGAAAAATTGAAGAGCTGCTGCTGCCGCTGATGCTACTGCACAGTATTATTATTATTATTGGGAGAGAAAGCGTTTAAATTGCAAAATATTGTATATTGTAGCCGCCACCGCACACAAATGCCAGCCGTGTATACATTTCCATACATTTATTTATCTTTCATGTGTGTTTTATATATATAAATATATATAGAGGGGTTTTTTCCCTGCATTTTTGCAGTATTTTTGCTTTGCCCGTAAAAACTGCGGCTAATTGCGAACATTTTTTCCCCAGGTCACAGAGATTTCCATAAAATATATGTGCGTGTGTGTGTGTCTATCTGGCGTTGCCTTCCTCTTTTCCTGTATGCCGTCTGTGTGTCTGTGTAATTTATGTTTGTTTATAAGCATATGAATACTCGCACATAAAACGGACAGCGAGCAAACACACAAATTACACACTCGCACACAGACAGCACCTTTTAATAAACTTGACAGATCAAAGCCGAAACCAGCAGCAATGTTAGATAAGCACACAACCCAGAAACCACCCCTCTACCTACACACACACACACACACACCCTTTGACGCCACAAAGTATGCAACGTATTCGAGAGCTGGAATTATGTTTAATTTCGAGGATTTGCTTTTTTGCCAACTCAAATCCAAATACAAATTCAAATTCAAATTCCGTCGCCACAAGGTAATTCCTTGACTAATTCAATATGCCAAGACATCAAGACATTTGTCTGGCGAAAACTAAGTGCGGAATACGAATGCAAATGGCGAATTTAATATGGCAGGCTAAAAAATAATCACAAGCGGTTATCCCAGGCTTCTGGGAATTGGGATCTGTGCGTATTTGCGCAATTAAATGGAATTCTCACAGCCAAGCCATCCTGTTCTATCCTGTTCTGTCATGTCCTGTCCTGTCCTGTTCTCTCCTCTCCTCTTCTCTCCTATCCTCTCCTCTCCTGGCAGCAGCTGCCGAATGTAATTCATTAAATTAATGAAATTGCACTGCACACAAAGCGAAAAAGGAGTGGTGGGCGTGGCCTTGGGGGGAGGAGTGGGTGGTGGTGTTATGCTGAGCAACTGCTGAGCTCGAACTGCATTGTTTGCACTGAGCTTTGAGTGCTTAGTGTCAAAGCAAAGACCACCATTCAGCTGGTCATGCATCTTCCACATTGCCACACACAGCGGAAAATAAAAGAAAAATGTAAAACGGAAAATGGAAAATGGAAAAGGGAATTTTTTCTGATTAAAATAATGTCCATCTTACAAAGGCCAGAGGGATTTTTGTCTTATATTTCACATCTGCAAATTTGTTTCAATAAATCTGAAGAACGTCTTGAGAATAGTTGTCTCAAAACTAATTTTAAATACTAACGATTTGATAACCAGACTATTATTTTTTGCTTTATATTTTAAAATTATTTAGTTCTAATCAGGATCGGAAACCTACAATAAAATTGGTACAAAACAATATCTTTAAGAAAGCAAGCTTTGACTTCAAATAATTTTATATCCATATTTTTAGAAATACTTTCGTTCTCAGGATTTAGCTATTATTAAAACATACAAAATTATTTTTAAAAAATACTCAATCCTATATGTCTAAATTACCATGCATTCAGTGATTTTGGCAGTGCAGAAACATTTGTGAATACCCCTGTCACTGGAGTAGCATCCACCTAAGCCAACATTGGCTTTCAATTGGATTTGAAGTATTTGCTTTGACACTTGCCGATTTCTTGCCCGATTCGATTCGTTTTGGTTTCGGTTTATATTTCGCTTTCGTTTAGGCGGGTGAATGGGGTGCAAAGGGTATCTGCATATGCCTGAAATACTGAAATACATCTGCAACTAGTTGCGCTGCCTGCCCGAGCCCAAGTCCAAATATTGTATAACAGGTGTTTAACAGCGAACAATAAAAGTGCTGCCGAGCATAAACAGGGGATTGCTAAAAGGGGCGTGGCACCTGCGAATGGCAGGCCATAAAAATGCTAGCCCAAGGCGCAGATGAACAGGATGTACGACTATGTGTGTGTGAGTGTGTGGGAAGGGATGGGTGTTTTTGGCGGTAAAAAAAAAGAAAGAAGGTAAACCCAGAGCCGTGGGCCAAGGAAACACGGAAAAACGACGCACAGTGGCGCCTTTTGACTTTTTTTTGGTAATAAATCATAACTTTTGAACCAGTGAAGATAATTGAATTTTGTAAACGGCAAATGATAGATAATTGATCCACCTTTCAAATTATTGCTTGAGACAGGGAGTGGGCGTGGCAGAGGCGTACTTACAAATCGGCAAAGTCAGAATTTAAAAACAAATCCATTTTTTTCCGACAAAAAAAAACTTTTTTTAAAAAGTTTTTGTTTTTTTTAGTTTCTTTTTTCATGTTGTAATTTTTAAAACTTATTAAAAAAAAATAAATAAAAAATTGGAATTTTTAAAAAAAAAATTTTTTTTTTTAAAATTACGTTTTGTTTAGTTTATTTTTTTATGTTTTAATTTTTAAAAACTAAAAAAACAAAAAAAAAAAAAATTAAAGTTTTTTTTTAAAAATAAAAATTTTTATATTTCATGTTTTTTGAAATAATGGTCACAATTTGGTAAACTTGGTAAATCCAATAGACTTATCATTTTTGGACTATAATTACTAGATTCTAACTCTGTGACAAGGTTGTGATTCCATGACCCAAAATACAGTTTGGACTCGCACATACTAAATTCAATGCTTAGGCAGCGTAAGTTGTTTTGAGCTGGCAAAAGTGGCTATTTTCGTTTCTAAATAACTTTTAAACGTGCTTTTTTACAGTAACATGATATATACCAAAATTTGAGGAATCTCAAGGGCTATACAGTTTGAAGTTTTAAAGGAAATCGTTTAAGCCGTTTTTGAGAAAAATAAAAAAAGCTAAAAAAAAAAGTTTAAAAAAAAAGTGTTTTGTGCATATCTTTTAAAATATTACATTTACACAAATTACATATAGAAGGCGCTTAAAGCATTTTAAAAAACCTTTCAAACGAGATGCAGCACAAGTCTGTTGCTTCAGTAGTTTAGAAGTTACGGCCCTCCGTATTTTAGCTAATTATAGCTGTTTTCCCGCTAAACTAGCGGGTTTTTCCAAAAGTGGTAGAACTAACGTTTCTAATATCGAGCTGTTGAACATGATATCAAATTTTCAGGACTTTAAAACCATGTTTTGGACAAAACTTTCACAAGGTAGCGCCATATGCAATTTCTTGGACCATGACTTTTTTCCCTTTTTTGGCTCTTAAAACCGCGGACGCAGGCGGACGCAGCTACAACTTTCGTAATATCAAGAAGAAAGTCCAAATAACGTTTTACGGAAGTATAAAAAAAATAGTATTAAATAGTTTTTTTTTATTTTCCATCAAAGTTGAAAAATATGGAAAAAATGGACGTTTCGCAAATAACTCATAACTAAGAGATGCGCATGGCAAACTGCAATATGTTTTACTTTTTTTACTCTTAACTAACACACCAATCCGTGGAAAAAAGAAGCAAAGCGATTCGATACCTAGTTTTTAAGAAAAACCCCCCGGAAGTGCGAAAAATTACCTAAAAACGGTGTGTTTTTTTTAAGTGAAAAATTGTTCAACTTTGAAAATTCATATCTTTTACAAAAATTTTTTGATTTGAAAAAGGGTTACATATTTGTAATAGTGGATCAATTACCTGTCGATTGGTATGGGTCACAACTTTCTAGGACAAAGTCGAAAAAGTGATTTATTGCACGTTTTTTGGCCCAAGGCGCCACTGTGCGACGAAGGACGTGAGGCAACTCGTGCCAAGAAAACATATTTAAATAAATTCCAATTCACACACACACACACAGCGAGTCTAACACCCATAAGCAGAGCCAATAAATAATGTTTGCTGCTTGGAAAAGCGGCGAAACGAGCAGCAAAACTTGCAGATACAATTCCTTTCAATCCCGCCAGTTTCAGTTTCAGTTTCAGTTCCAGCGAACCGGTGAACCTGCCACCTGGCCCCACCTGTCTATCTGCATTTGTATACATTTTTATTGCCAACAATTTTGTTTTGATAGTTGCAGGAGCCAAGCGGCAACAGTCAGGGGCAATGGCGGGGGAGGGGGCGGCAGCAGAAGCAGCAAAGGCAACAGAAGCAACAGCAGCGCAACGATCCCACAGAAAACTCAAACAAAATGGCGTTGAAAAAACAAATGGCGTCATTTACAGTCGTCTGAGTGGAGCAGCCACAAAAGGAACCGGAAGGAGGGGCTCTTCTGTATGTGAGTGTGTGTTAAAACTGCAAGAGCAACGGCGCGTGTTTGCTCATAATTCGGTTATGTGTGAGTACGCGGCACCATCACTTGCCACATCCGCCCAATCCACCTTCCCCTCATCCGCCAACAAACCCCTCCAGCAAGGAGCTGCCTGCCGAGCATATTGAGTTCTGGTGAATAACGAATGCAATTTATTTGATTGACTGTTTGATTGAATGAAACAGCAGCAGCAGTGTGTTCGACCAGCACAAACGGTATGCAGCCCGAAGTGCGATGCACGCAGGACAACCAACGGACCAAGGATCCACACACTGTAAGAGAATTAAGAATGTGGTTAGCAGATGTCGATAATATTTATTGTTTCATAACAATAATTGTTGTTAATCAAGAAACCCTACATAAAACCATATTATATACTTTTAAGTTGCTTTTTTTTGGTAATTTTAATTTACACAATTACTTTTCTATTTTAAGTGCTATTTTCCCAGAAACTTGGTCAAATTGTAGAGTTTTGCGCATTACAAAATCTATGCGTTTTTAAGAATTAATTCCAGATTTCATCATTTTTCATACACCAAAAAAAAAAACTTGATATGAAACGATGATCGATTTGATGTTATGTGGTATCAATTTATATCATATCAATTCGATATGTTCGAATGTTTCTTTCACCCTCCCACTCTTGTAACTTTACGCACTATTCCGGTCTTTTTCGAATTAAGAGAATTAGTTATTCTCGCTCCCAATCACTCTTTTTCAAAGTTCGAGAATCTCCGAGAAATTAACCATGCCCACATCGATGTGATCCCGGCGTAATTTTTTTTGTGTGTATATAACTAATACCTGTAAGCAATATATGTTTAATTTAGGGATTCTTTCCAGTGCATCTCGTTCGTATGTGAGGCCGACATCAATTCTGTGATTGCAGCCTTTTGTTTTTGTTAGATTTTTCGATGGCTTACAAGAAGTAGAGGGATTAAAACAAATTGAAACATGAAAGTAAAGTGCTCCACTAATTTACAGAAAGTTGTTCGACTGCATTTGATAGCCCGGGGGCAAAGCGAACTGCGAATCGGAAGCCGATACAAACTGTTATCAAAAGTGGGGCCAAAGGCGGTCTGTTCGAAACTTTCATCGTCTTGCGCGCTGCGCATCATCTTCGCCGTCCATCAAAAATCAGTTTCAATATCCCAAGTATCCAGCCACCGAAAAAAAAGCCCTAGGCCGTGCCGAAAGTTTTTGCTGATCACTCATTTGATTACCGAAGTAGTGTAGTTCGCTTAAAGTTTGTAATTGAGGTATTTTTCCTTGCAGTTATTTATCTTCATTATCGCTTAATACCCGACCCAACTTTACTGCACGGTGGAGCATTTGCGGCCAGTAATTAGAATTTGGGAACAGGAACAAGAACAAGGACCAAGGAGCTGCTCCGCCGTTTTGTGGACTTGTTTGGCCAAGTTTTGAGTGCTGCCAAGACCACTTCTAGTTTTTCTTCCCCCGCTCTCTTTGGCTTTTGGGGGGGATGATGGAGGACGGAGCAGCAGTTGCCCAGTTTTTTATGGCGCCCGCGGGTGCACACAAATCACGGGCAGCAGACAACCAACGGCCATCAACGTCACGGGCGACAATCAGGAAACACACGCCGCTTAAGAGGAGAGATTCGGAGAAAGTGAGAAAGTGAGTGAGATGGAGGGATGCAGAGACAGAGCGACAGAGAGAAACCCCCTCTTTGCGTGCCTAGAAAGTACATAGTACGTAGTAATCAAAGCTCAACGGACAGACAAAGGAAAGTCGAAAAAAGTTGAAAAGTTATTAAAGTTAAAGCAAACACGATTGGAATGTCAACTAGTGAACCGGTCTTTCAACTTTACGTTTAAGTTGATAGTCTGCTCTGCTAAAAAATTAAAAGAAGAAAGGAAAACTACCTGAAACCTTCAACCACCCAAAGAAAAACCGTTTGTCTAATGAACCAAGTGGCAGGCTGAATATTAAAGTAGTCTCTTGAACAAAAGTTGGCACAAATATGTCAAAGACATCGGTAGAACAGGCCATTTAGACAATAATTGACTGATCATTTAGGCCCGAGCCCGAACCCGAACCTTTCTGGGTCTCAGTTTCATTTTATTGCATTACGTATACGCCATATTAATTTCGGATCATGAAATCAACATCAACATCAGCAAAGCGGCACAACTTTTGGCGAAAACAAGACCGAAACGAAACAAAATGAAATACAAAAATAAAGCACAAAACTTTTCATATTTTCTATGGCAAAACTCACTCAGACTTGCCTCCTGCTTGTCTTAGTTGCAAACTTTTCACATATGCACGGTATGTACGGAAATGTATACAAATCCTGGGCTCTCTGCTGTAGAATTTAATTAACAAATGCCACAAATTTATTTGCCCAGCCTAAAAAGCCTCGCCGCCAAAATGGAGAGTGGGCGAAAGCAGGCATCTCTTTATTCTGGGGATTATTTATGGCTGGCACACTTGTTGAAAGCCGAAAGTAGAAAGTGGAAATGGAAAGTGGCAAGCGGCAAGCGGCAAGTGGAGCTCCTCGGGGAAATGCAAATGCAACACTTCAAAGGGTGCGGCTGTCATCGCCCGCTGACGAAAATATTCCCACAGTCGTTTTGCCATGCGGCCACATCCAAATTAAATGAGAAATGACTGAGATAATCTCGACAGCATCAGATAACCAAAGTGCTTCATTAAATGCTGCAAAGATGCTGCCGGTTAATTATCCAAGACACACGAGTGTGTTGGGCTTATTCTATGACCTCTTCATCAGGATTATTTGGTATTTCCACTGCGTGTTCTAAGTATTCACAATGTTGGCTGAGGTTCCTAAAAGTGTTTGACAGAAATTCATGATTGGTTAGCCTTTATAGTAAAATATTTGGTAAATAAAAATAATTAAGAAGGAAAGTTTGGCGGCGAACAATAAAAAAAAAAAAATATTAAAATCAATTTAATCGATTTTTTAGGATGAACGTAAAAATCTATTCTTATTTTAGGGACATCTAATATTATTTTAAAGTAATGAAACTCAATTAAACTTGTCTTGTTTTCACTCCATTTTTTAAATTTGATTTCCTTTTGCTTTTAAAATTTGTAGAATTGTTTTAGGGCCTTAAGATAAAGATAAGAATGCATTAGCGAATACATAGGGTTATGACCCAGTGACAGGACAAATGTGGCAAACATTTTCGCTGTTTTGCTTTTATTTTTTTCCGAATTTCTTTCCATTCTTTCTTGTTTTTGCTGCTGCAGTTTCTGTTGCTGTCAAAGTTTGTTGCAATTCGAGCAGCGAACAAAGTTGCCATCCCCATCCGCAGTTATGTTCCATCGCCATCCAACCACTCAACTATCCAGCCAGCCAACCAACCACCCAAGGCAACATAACCCACTTCAAGAAGACTCTGAGGTCAACAAATGTAATATTGTCTGGGGCTTAGCCTGACATGCTTGTGTCTCAGTTGTGTTGCTGTTGCTTACAATTTTTGTTGACGTTGCGCTAAGCAGCGGAAAAAAGTTACTTTTCGACTTTGGCGCCTGGAGTTGAAAGTTTTCCCTCATCTTCCGCCGCACTGCATTCGCATTTGGAGCCCACAAAAGTATGCCACACAGATATTAGCAACGCGAAACGTGAGGGGGGTTTTAGGGACCTTTTAGGTGTGGGAATGGGGATGGAAATGGGCGTGGCCAAACCAGTTAGGGTTGCTGCGACTGATGGCTGCTGGCATTGAATTGACGCTCATGATTATTTACGCAAAGTGGATTAGAAAATTTTTATGGTTTCGATAAGCCGCAAATTAATTTTCCGCACAGACAGCTTCCGACAGAGAGACACTAAGGGATAGTGTGGGTTGGGGCGGATGAGGCTGAAGGGCGTGGCAGCCATTCACAGTTATACACAGTGACAGAGCTACGGCTACATACATACATATAACCTAAGGACGAAGCCAACCAAGGGATGGCCAACTGTCTGTTTCCAAAGCCAAAGGCGCTAACCGAGCGAACTGAAAAGGGGACCTAATAGAATTTAATTTCGAGTAATTCCCACTAAATGTTGGAGATCAAGCCAGCCCAAAGGGAATAGCTGGACAATAATTTATGGATTGACAGAGAGCCAAAAAAAAAAAGAAAAAACCGAAACAAAAGAAAATCTTGCCGTGGTCATTTTTAAAACGTTTACTTGTAGTTAGGGATCCTCTTTCATTGAGGTATAATTAATAGGTCCCTAAAATCGCCACAAATGCATTGATAAAATAAAACGAATTGAAAAATGTTATACTCAATTTAAATATTATTGAAATTAAAATATTTAATTTAACAATAAAAGTAAATAAATAAATATGTTTTAATAGCATATTTTCAATTTTATTTATATATTTTCAAATTAAATTATGCATTTAAATATGTTTCAAATTAAATATTCCTTTTTTCATTTAATTTAAATTTATAAAATAAATCTTCAAATTTACCATGCACTCCTAGTAAGATACCAAATGTTAGTAAAACTGAAATAAATAAAGACTAGCCCATTAGCACCACAGAAATTCAAAACTGAACACCTCAAATACCAATATCATGTGGTATTCAGAGAACACCTCATTTGGATTTATTACCTTTGTATTGTTTCATTTTTTCTGCCATAGCACAATTATCTCATCTATCTGGACAAACTAGATTCAAGCTGAGAGGTATCCGAGCGAACAATCGAAACTTTGCAGCTCTCAACTGTGCAGCTGCTCCATTCGACTGCAGAGAAAGTTAAGCCCCAGGAACATTCACATGCCGAACATTTCCAACATTCGCCAGCCAAACAAACAAACAAACAACAAGCCATGTAACCACACTTTCCCAGCAACAACAGAAACTTCGCCGCTTCCTTACAACACCTAAACGTTCCATTAAATTTACGTTTTACAGTTTTAAAACACACAAATTACCTGCTACATAAAACCAAAGAGTTACAAGCCATCGACCCAGGTGTGCTACACTTTTTGGAAGGGTTTTGGCCAAAAGGTGGAGGGAGTGAATGGGCTTTGGGGGTTTAAGGGGCTCCGCTCCTCGCACAAACAACTTTATTGCACAGGGAACTTGCCAAAGTTTCGTATTTGAAAATGATTTGCGCCCCTGTCGGTGGGTGGGAATGGTGGGTGGTTGCACCAAGGGGCAGGCTGGGTGTTCAAGCGGTGGTGGTGCGTGCGACATGCCGTAAAACTTTGTTGCCAAAGAGCACACAACTACCAAACAGAGAGCAACAACGCCGGCAACGAATTAAACAAATCGAAACTTTCCAAGGGAGTCAATGGCGCTGAGGATGGTCCAAAAACGAGAAACAAATACAAGATCAAAGATGCGAGAAATCGATGTTGTAAGCGCAACAGATTTGGTTAACCTTATGTAGAAGAAAATCTGTCGAGTAATTCGTTGAACAAATGCCTTAATTGAATGAGGTACAGTGCCGCACAAGTGAATAAGCTCATATTGGTGGCGCAGCCAACTTCACGCGCTTTAAATTAGGTGGCAACGCTCCGAGCAGCTTTGATATTCAATATTTTTAAATTTATAGTTGCAATTTATATTTAGCCAATTCCGAACAACTACTAAAACTAACTAGCAAAAGCAGAGAACCCAGTAAACTAGCTGGGATAAATAAAGTCAAGGTGAGGACCTTCGACAATCACACACACACGATCATCGGTCGGAATCCCCATTGCACTGGCGACCCGCATTAATCACATATGTAAGTCGACCCAAAGCGCAAACCCCCGAAAAACACCCGAAAAACCCCCGGATAACCCCCGAAAAACCCGACAATAACCAAAATGGCCCCCAAGTCAAACACACACATTTTTGGCACAGATCCTGCGAGCTCAGATGTCGGACCATTACGTCCAATAACAAATCGCATCGAATCGAATTTAAAAGCGAATTACAATCAAATGTATTTAAGTATTGAGCCTACCCGAAAGTGAAAAAGAATCGAGAGCGGCAAAAACTTTAACCTTTTGCCAAACCATGTAATGGTGGACGTGGGTGGTTTAGTCTTAGCGGTTATTTTCCAAAAAGGTAGTAGTGTAGGCAACGGGCAGCTTCTATTCTTGATCGCGAATCCTATTAGAATTCGTTGTACCCACCTAACACTTCCGCTCTATCCAGAATTTGAAAGCCGGCGGGACCCGTCTTAGGGCTAGCAGTCAGTCGGGACGGGGTGAGTTCTTGGCAATCAAACTCTGAAAGTCCATCACACTAATATACATTACAGAGTCCCTCTATCATAAACATTAACCTTTGATTTGCACTATTGTTCACTAATTAAATGGGTAACTAAGGTGTGGTGTGTATCTACATTCTTTAAAAGCACTCTCTGATGTTATTGAGAGGCTGGCTCTTTACCCTCCCTGCCATGGTTTCCTTAGCCGAGTTGTACGAAACCCCTAAAACAAATGCTACCGAATTATCTCAACTCATGCTTCCCGCTGTGGAATCCACGTTTACCAAATCATTCCTATATTCTCAACAAATTAAATAACAAAACTAATCGCTTCAATGTTCATTATAATGTTTTATTATAAACTAATATACTTGGCAGAATTTGTTTCTGAAAATTGTAATTAATAAATCAGTTTGCTTTACAATATACACGACTACTGAACCTTTTGTAAACTTCTGATTATCGATCTAGTTTCCTTGTCAAACTCTCATTCGGATGGAGGACTGGTTTCAGATTAAGTTTACGTTACAAGTATAGCCTTTCCTACTGGTCTATACTGACTAAATGTTGAAAGTTCTTTTGCAAAATAATACACACAATATATGAATGACAATATTTAAGACACGGTTTCACTCACCCATTCCTGTTGCAGTGTTGAAAGGCCTTTCCACGATGCTGTTGGGGATTAAAATTATTGCATTCGTTTGTGCGTGACTTTCTAGTTAGCTGAATTCATTCTCTTTCGTAATCTATTCGTTTACTTCATGGTTCTTATATCTTTAATTATTTATGTTACGTTACTTAAAGAAGAATTATACTTGAAAATCTACATCCGTTATTCTACAAACTGATCAGCCATCGCAGGACTGCATTTGTTGTAAAACAAAGGTTTTATTTTGACATTAAAATTGAATCGAAATTGAATCTAATTCCTTCCGCAATTACAATTGATTTATGAGCGTGAGCGCTGTCTAACAAAATGAACCTTCACGTTCTGCATCAAAATGTCTGCCGTCTAAATTTGCACAAAAATTAAGAATGGCCATGCAAAAACCAAAACACAAATGCTGCTGCGTCTCCTAGCCTGTGAATGTTGCTGCCTTCCGATCCATGTGTCGATGTGTCCATGTGCCGAAATTAACCTCACTTATGCACGCGTCGAGTTTAACCTTACTCGGGTCTGCTGCACATGTCGAATCTAACCTCACTGTGGCTTCTAGTAGGTTCTATGCTCGGGGACGCTGGCCATGTGATTCTCCGATCGCTTCACTCTCAATACGTTTGATTTTTACAGCTTTCCCATGTTCGCTGCTTTACGCCTAGGGTCACCACTTGGGCTTCCCACTAGGGTCTGTTTTGACGCTAATGTGGAACAAAACTAAATCAGAAACTTTCCTGAGGGGGGGCGCGGGGTGCGCGTTATAAAATACTCACAGAGACCAGAAAACTCCCAAGAATTGTTGTTTTCCTTTTTGTGCAGATCCGTATGGATTGCAATACTTCAGGGAAATACACCCAGGTATCAGCACTTTAACCGTAGGCGGACGTTAACTAACTTTAGTTAATTATTTATTTGGAGCGCGTATTTGTATGCGAAATACACGGGCTCTTTTACCGTAGGCGGACGTATAAGCGAGGATTACGTTTTTAAACGCGAAGTTGTAGCAAGACCACGTGCACTTTTACCGTAGGCGGACGGATTAAAACTTTTGGGTTTTCGCTGGGGAAAAATCTAGAACTTCTGTTCTGTTCGCCGATCGTTGGAAAGTGAAAAGTATTCCCGCAGTCGCGTGGGTCTAGCTTTTTAGCAAGTTGGCAAGTCTCGTACGTAAGTCGTAGCGTTGCGTTTCGATATTGGAAGTCTGTTCCAATATTGCTAACTGTCACAAGCTGATTGCTGTCGAACTTCTACTAATCGTTATAAATTTGAATTTCGCCCATTACATAACCGGATAACTTTCCATTTCTCTACCAAATTAGGAAGTTAGACGGAAAAAGGGCGTTCAGACTCGAATGTCTTTAGCCGAATAGGTGCCTACTAATTTGCCTTGCAAATCTTCAAGGATGTACATACTTGATCCAACTTTCTCTCTAATTCGTGATTTTATAAAGACTGGGCCTAGTTTCGCATTGAAATTCTTACTAAAATTGCTTTGAGCAAAGTTTCGCCGAAAAACTTCCTGTCCAACTTTAAAGTTAACAGGTTTTGCTCTTAAATTGTACTGCCGGGTATTAACTTCATGTGATTTCTTAATATGAGACTTTAGATCCTCACGCATAAGTGTAAGATAATCATCTCGATTTAAACATAAAGTTGACTCGTCTAAAGCATTTAAATTGCGCAACAGCTGGTATGTGGATCCATGGGTAACCATGTTTACACCAAACAGAGCATGATAAGGGGATTTTCCTATCGATGTGTGAATACTGTTTCTGAGTGCACAACTTATACTTGTCAGATTTATATCCCATTGAGTATGATCATTCTTTAAATAAGCACGAATTCCTGCAATCAATGATCGATTTACACGTTCACTAGCGTTAGACTGAGGTGTGTATAAAGCTGTATATATATGACGAATACCTAGTCTAGTGAGAAATGCATTGAACTCTGAACACTTAAATTGTGATCCGTTATCACTTACAATAACTTCTGGTACACCGTAACAGGGAAATATGTCTTGACTTAAGAAGTCTTGAATGAGATTCGCTGTAAATTTTTTTAACGGACACAGCCAATGGAATTTTGACATGTGGTCCAAAACAATCAAGAGTCCTATATGACCTCTCTTGCTGCGTGGATATGGTCCAAGTAGATCAATATAAAGCCTTTGAAAGGGTCTTTCTGTTTCTACTAATTTTCCCATAGGAGCTCGAAGAATCATATTTGGAGATTTAGTAGCTTTACATATGTCACATTGTTGTATATATGAACGAACATCTTTGACCAGTCCAGGCCAGAAAAAGTTTCTGCGAATTAACTCTACAGTTTTTCCGATGCCTCCATGAGCTGCTACTTGTGGATTGTGTGCTCTACCTATCAATTCGGAACGTAACTGTTGAGGAACCCATAACTTCCAGGATGTATTTTCTTGTTCTGTATTACCCGAAGCATGTTCACGCCTTGCATATACAAATTCATCAACTATTTTGAGATCGGGTAAGCAGCTTTGGTTAGACCTAATTCGTTTTTTCAGTAACTGATAGTCTTCATCTGCGAAATGAGCTGACTCTAAGTTGATTTCAGGTCCTGCCTCTACTATTGCTGCAATATCGTTTTCTGGTATGCGCGACAGTGCATCCGGTACTACATGATCTCTACCTTTTCTGTGACGAACGGGAAATTTGTAATGCTGAAGTTTCATAGCCCATCGAGCTAGTCGTCCTTTCAAGTTGGGTTGTTCTCTTAACCATACAATACTCGAGTGATCTGTAATCACCTCGAAATCTTGCATTTCAATGTAACAACGAAATTTTTCCAATGCTTCCAACACAGCATAGCATTCACGCTCGGTTACAGACCAATTTCGCTGTGCGGATGAAAGTTTTTTAGAGTAAAAGTAAATGGGTCGCTCCTCCCCTTCAGCTGATAATTGTACAAGGACAGCTCCGATTCCGAAGTCACTTGCGTCGCAATGGACGTAGAACTTTCTGGAGAAGTCTGGATTTACAAGCACAGGTGGAGAAGTCAACGCTTCTTTCAGCTTATCAAAGGCTCCTTGAGCTTCGGAAGTCCATACAAACTTCTTCTTGCCTTTTAGAGTTTCAGTGATATGAAAAGTCAATTCCGAGAAGTGTGCAATAAATCGCCTGTACCAACCTGCGAGACCTAAAAATCCTCTGACCTGACGAATATTCTTTGGTGCTGGCCAATTGCGAATAGATTCAATCTTTTGTGGGTCAGTAGCGATGCCTCCGTTTCCAATAATATAACCCAAGTAGTTAACTTGTTGAACACAAAATTTGCTTTTGGTTACATTAAGGGTCAGATTTGCCATTTTGAATTGGTTTGCGATTCGCACTAATACTTCAACGTGATTTTCGAAACTATCTGAAACGACGCAGAGATCGTCTAGATATCCGAAAACACAATACCGTAGATCATCTGGGATTATAGCATCCATTAATCTACTCATGGTTTGCGGCGCATTACATAACCCAAAGGGCATTACTACAAATTGATATAATGGCCTTCCCGGTACAGTAAAAGCCGTCAATGCTTTTGCACGTTCCGTTAATCCTATTTGCCAGTAGGCATCTTTTAGATCAATTTTGGAAATCATTTCTGCTTTAGGAAGTCGAGAAAGAATGCCTTCGATGCTTGCCAATGGGTATGCATCCTTGTGTGTTACGTTGTTGAGTTTACGGGCATCGAGACAGAGTCTAACTTTGTTTGGCTTAAGTACAAGCCTCATGGGCGAACTCCATGCACTTGTCGATGGCTCGATCACACCTAAAGAGAGCATCCTATCAACTTCCTTATAAAGAATTTTCTCTACCGCCGGTGAAAGAGGGTAGAAACGTTGCTTAATGGGTTTAGCATCGTCAACCTCAATATCATGTTCGATAAGTTTAGTTCGGCCGAGTCCTTTGTCAGCAAAGCTTGGAAACAGCTGTTTAATAGCCTCTAACTGCTGCTTTTGTGCATCTGTTAAAGGATAGTCTGTACTTTCTGACTCGTTTGGTGAACTTTTGATCGTACTAATGGATGGAATAACGTTCGGCGCTAAGTTGAACGTCTTCCAAAAATCAATCCCTAGGATCAATCTTTGCGAAATGGCTGGAATAATGTACAACTTTATGGGTCGCTTCTCGTATTTATATAGAATATCAACAAGTATCCATCCTATTACTTCATGCGATTTACCATCGGCTGTGTTTACACGACTGGAAATTCTTTTAAAGTGTTTCAACTGTGAAAAGTTTTCTTTGGCTAGATTAGACCCTATACAGCTTATACTAGCCCCGGTATCTAATAAGCCTTGCTCTTGATATTCAAGAAACTGTACATCTGCATAGATTCGAATGTCCGATTTATTTGCTACTACTGAAGCTACTAATAATTTCCTAGTCTCTTTTATATTCTTAAAGAATCTTCTTATCCTTATAGTGCTTCTTTTACTACGTACATTAAATCTAATTGATTCTATATCTTGAAATATCCTACTTCTTACTTGATTATAATTTTGTAGACGTAAATGATATGGTATAAAATTATGTCCTACGTTTTTCAGCTTCGTTATTTCTTCGTTAACGATTTTTGATGACTCGACTGTGGTGAGCACATCGGTTGGCTGGTTTTCTAACGGCTTATTGTCTGCGGTTGTATCCTGGTATTGTTGGACACAACCCTCTTCCGGTTTTCCGAGTTATTTGGAAAACATCGACTACAGTTGGGCCTATGAACATTTGGTTCACCGCAACCGTAGCAGAAGATGGTTTTTGGCTGAACACAATTTTTCCATACGTGTCCTTCGCCGTTACAGTTATAGCATTTTATGAATTTTAATGCTGCTATAGATTCAGAATCATTTTCTTCCCCTGACTCATCTTCCTCTACTGACGCGATATGTCCTTTCATTTTGTTTTGGTATCTAGACATAGCTGGAGATACTTCTTCTGCAAGAAATCTTTCTCGTTTCGCACAAAGCGAACGCAAATGAGCTACGGAATGAACGCTGACATATAACAAGTCTTTTTTAACTTCTCTAAGAACGTTTCGTTTTAGTATTTCAAGCAACTCATCATCCGAGAAAGGATTTGGAAGTCTATCTACCATCATCATAATTGACTCGTAGAAAGCTTCAAAAGATTCTTTCGGTTTTTGTCGTCTACTCCGAATTTCTTCCTTCAGATCCGTCTGTGAACGTTGATCTTTATATTCCCGTTTCAATTCCATACAAAAAGACTCCCACGTAATTCTACCTGCCCTTTTATGAAATCGCCAATACCAATCTAAAGCGTTTCCTTTAAGGAGAACTGGTAAATTCTTACACACGAGACCTAAATCTTCTTGTAGGCTTTCCTTCGCTAATGCGCGAATTCGATAAATAAATTCATCTACACTTAATCCTTGATTCGTTCCGTCAAATTTGATATGCCAATTTTGTATAATAGTCGTCACCTTCTCAGTACTGAGCGACGAAGTATTTCGTGTATCTCTATGAGAACTAACATGTGAACTTCGAGAGCTAAAAGTACTCCTACTTTCCGGTCTATCAGCTGCTGTGTTTGCTGGTGGTACGTTGCTATTATGGCTTAAATGTACGTCATTTAACATTTGGGACACCGATTCGCTAATCATATTATTTATGCGATCATAGTCTATTCCTGCTGGTATCGAAGATCTAGCTGGACGTCCTCTTCTCGTTCGTCTATTTGTTCTAGCGTTAGAGGGACCTGCTGGTTCAAATTGATTCGTAGCGTTGGTACCTATTTCTGGGTGCTGTTGAATATATCTCCTAGTTAGGGGTCTATTTACGAAAGTACCTTCGTTATTTTCAGCTGCCAGTAATTCTCTTTCTAACGTTTGACCTCGATTCACAAATTGCAACTCCTGTGGTTGACATGGAATATGACATATTGGACATTCCGGTTTATCTGTTAACCATGTGGTTAAACAATTTTGGTGGAAAGTATGCTTGCATTTTGTTGTAATACAAGGAGTTTCCGAATTCATCACCGTGTTACATAAACTACACTGGTTGTCGTTATCACGGGCGTTACCATCAGTAACATTCTCTGGAGTATGTCTCACAGGCATCTTACTGTATTCTATTTAAAGTTCTTCACAAATTTTTGGTTCAGCGGTAAGCTCTGAGTTTTGATACGGTATTAACAAAGAATTGTAGACTTACTTCAAGAAATTGGTTACTGGTTCTTAAATAAATTTTCACTAAAGTTTTTCCGATCTGATAAGATTTTAGCTAGGGCAATTCCTTGGTCGACTCTACACCTACGAAATTTATTTCCACCAACTATCATCCTCTCTTCTTCTAAACCTTATTGAATCTTTAGTTCAAGATCGAGTTTAGGCTACGCTTACTGATTAGTACAAAGGATTACAGAAAACAAGCGGACATGTGAAGTAACAACAGCTCACTTTAGTCATGTATTCCAAGTCAAGTCTTGTAATTATTGCACTACCTCATTCACGAGTCTAAACCGAAACAAAATTCGATGATTTTAACTGTATTTACTCTATTGTTTGTAAAGGTATCAATTTCTGCTATTCTTATTGTACATGCAGGTGTTATCGCATGCTGACGCATATTTATGTTTTAAGCAAGCTGATTACATTAGTAAGCGGATATTTGCGGTCGATATTCCGGTCATAAGCCAAAATAAATCGAATTTCCAATCAAACCTCTTTTACTAATGCACTCGCTGCTGTATACACAAACGCTATCCACTTTTCTTCAAGGGATTCTAAAAAATTATCTGATCACTAACAACGGTTATTATTTATCAGCATCAGGCCTTAGGGTATCATTCGTTTAATTTCAGCTTGCCAATAATTATATTGGTAACTGCCAAAATTTTACTCGTGACGAACCTTGCGTTGTTGAGCGCCAATATTTATATTGGTGCGCGTACCTGTATTTGTATCGATGTTAGCCATCAGGTTGGGCACTAATAATTGTAACGTCATTAGGCCCCACGTTGGGCGCCAATATTTGTAATGGTGGACGTGGGTGGTTTAGTCTTAGCGGTTATTTTCCAAAAAGGTAGTAGTGTAGGCAACGGGCAGCTTCTATTCTTGATCGCGAATCCTATTAGAATTCGTTGTACCCACCTAACACTTCCGCTCTATCCAGAATTTGAAAGCCGGCGGGACCCGTCTTAGGGCTAGCAGTCAGTCGGGACGGGGTGAGTTCTTGGCAATCAAACTCTGAAAGTCCATCACACTAATATACATTACAGAGTCCCTCTATCATAAACATTAACCTTTGATTTGCACTATTGTTCACTAATTAAATGGGTAACTAAGGTGTGGTGTGTATCTACATTCTTTAAAAGCACTCTCTGATGTTATTGAGAGGCTGGCTCTTTACCCTCCCTGCCATGGTTTCCTTAGCCGAGTTGTACGAAACCCCTAAAACAAATGCTACCGAATTATCTCAACTCATGCTTCCCGCTGTGGAATCCACGTTTACCAAATCATTCCTATATTCTCAACAAATTAAATAACAAAACTAATCGCTTCAATGTTCATTATAATGTTTTATTATAAACTAATATACTTGGCAGAATTTGTTTCTGAAAATTGTAATTAATAAATCAGTTTGCTTTACAATATACACGACTACTGAACCTTTTGTAAACTTCTGATTATCGATCTAGTTTCCTTGTCAAACTCTCATTCGGATGGAGGACTGGTTTCAGATTAAGTTTACGTTACAAGTATAGCCTTTCCTACTGGTCTATACTGACTAAATGTTGAAAGTTCTTTTGCAAAATAATACACACAATATATGAATGACAATATTTAAGACACGGTTTCACTCACCCATTCCTGTTGCAGTGTTGAAAGGCCTTTCCACGATGCTGTTGGGGATTAAAATTATTGCATTCGTTTGTGCGTGACTTTCTAGTTAGCTGAATTCATTCTCTTTCGTAATCTATTCGTTTACTTCATGGTTCTTATATCTTTAATTATTTATGTTACGTTACTTAAAGAAGAATTATACTTGAAAATCTACATCCGTTATTCTACAAACTGATCAGCCATCGCAGGACTGCATTTGTTGTAAAACAAAGGTTTTATTTTGACATTAAAATTGAATCGAAATTGAATCTAATTCCTTCCGCAATTACAATTGATTTATGAGCGTGAGCGCTGTCTAACAAAATGAACCTTCACGTTCTGCATCAAAATGTCTGCCGTCTAAATTTGCACAAAAATTAAGAATGGCCATGCAAAAACCAAAACACAAATGCTGCTGCGTCTCCTAGCCTGTGAATGTTGCTGCCTTCCGATCCATGTGTCGATGTGTCCATGTGCCGAAATTAACCTCACTTATGCACGCGTCGAGTTTAACCTTACTCGGGTCTGCTGCACATGTCGAATCTAACCTCACTGTGGCTTCTAGTAGGTTCTATGCTCGGGGACGCTGGCCATGTGATTCTCCGATCGCTTCACTCTCAATACGTTTGATTTTTACAGCTTTCCCATGTTCGCTGCTTTACGCCTAGGGTCACCACTTGGGCTTCCCACTAGGGTCTGTTTTGACGCTAATGTGGAACAAAACTAAATCAGAAACTTTCCTGAGGGGGGGCGCGGGGTGCGCGTTATAAAATACTCACAGAGACCAGAAAACTCCCAAGAATTGTTGTTTTCCTTTTTGTGCAGATCCGTATGGATTGCAATACTTCAGGGAAATACACCCAGGTATCAGCACTTTAACCGTAGGCGGACGTTAACTAACTTTAGTTAATTATTTATTTGGAGCGCGTATTTGTATGCGAAATACACGGGCTCTTTTACCGTAGGCGGACGTATAAGCGAGGATTACGTTTTTAAACGCGAAGTTGTAGCAAGACCACGTGCACTTTTACCGTAGGCGGACGGATTAAAACTTTTGGGTTTTCGCTGGGGAAAAATCTAGAACTTCTGTTCTGTTCGCCGATCGTTGGAAAGTGAAAAGTATTCCCGCAGTCGCGTGGGTCTAGCTTTTTAGCAAGTTGGCAAGTCTCGTACGTAAGTCGTAGCGTTGCGTTTCGATATTGGAAGTCTGTTCCAATATTGCTAACTGTCACAAGCTGATTGCTGTCGAACTTCTACTAATCGTTATAAATTTGAATTTCGCCCATTACAACCAGCGTCCATTTTGGGTGGCCTCCACCCACACCACCCACGCAACTCAACCACCCACACACAGAGAGCCACCCAATTGACTTTGACAACAGCCAGACAAACAGACAGACGACACACATGTATCTGTATCTGTATCTCTGTGTATTTTTCTCTGTGCCAATTGTTGACTGACTCGATTGAACTTTATAGCGCTGGATGAAAGGGTGAATTGCAGGGGGAGGAGCAGGAGGGTCAGGAGGGGTCGGGGCCTCTGTGGGTGACGGTTTTATATTGTCCGATGTCACCCAACCCCCTCCCCCTTCCAACACCACCGGAAGCCGTAAAATCGCACACGAGAGCTTCGGCATAGGCCGTACATGAAAATTGCCACAAAAAAAAGAAGGAAAAAAGAAAAAACCAAAAAAAAAAAGTCAGCGAAAAAGGCGAAAAGGAGCAAAGAGGACGAAAACGCGGCCGCAAATCCGACATTGCATTGCCACCAATATACCAGAGTGTGAGTGCCGTATTTGTGTGTTTATTTCCCGTTCCCACTAATCCGCGGCGGTTGGCGGGTGTCCTTTAAACACAGTAGCCACCCATGGAAAACCACAGAAGAAGAATACACCAGTCGATTATATCAATGGAACTGGAAGTCCAACTTCAACTAAAGACAGTCCCCATTTTTCTAGTGAGTTAACATTAGTATTATATTTATAACTATTGATTTTAAATTATACCATAGATTTAGTACTTTAGAATTTTCCTTTTTTAACATTTCCATTTTTGACTTAATTTAAAACATTCCCATTGAATCCTCCTGCTCCTGGCAATAAAAAAAAACATTTTATTTCCCACTCGATATCATAGATGTCAAATGGCTTTTGCAGGAATTAAAAGCTTACAATCTTAATGCTCATCTCACACTTAACAATCATCTAATTTCATAATTCCAACCACTAAATCGCTGCTCATTAATAACAGGTTTATCTTTAGTGGAATTTCATGGGGACTTCGATCTAATGGCCGATGGTCGATGCACTGACCAGTTCGGTTCAGTTCACCTCCGGCTAGCTCTTTTCCGCCTTTTGCCACCGGAAGTTTTGACATGGCCAACACAGACACACCCACACACACACACTGATAGCAACTCCCACTGACAGAGACGACCCACATGGAAACCAATAAATATTGTTCATCCACTCGAATGCTTTTTAACTGAAAATCGTTGAACCCTTTGCCACAGCCTACAAAACGGAGCAACACAAAAAAAATAGGTGTGGGAAGTAAGGGGCAAAAGGGGAGAGGTTGGAAGGTTGGGGGGTTGGTCTAGGCCCGTTTGGAACCCAGATCGATGGATGGCAACAACGACAGCATTTGCCTGGGAGCCCAGTAACGCCCTCTACTGGCTACACTGCCAGTCCGGCAAATGCATGAATGAACATTTCAATTTGATGCATTTCTCGCCATGAACGATAATTGATACTCGCCGCACAAGCTGTAGCTGTAGCTCTAGCTGTTTCGGATTGGGATTGGGATTGGCACTGGGGGCTGGGTTATGACCCCTTTTGGGCAGGACAAAAAAATTACCAGAACTTCGAAACCGCGAAACGCTCGCAGGGGAAATGGAAACGCCTATCGTTGGTCAACGGATGAAACCTTGACACAAATTTCAATCTCATTTTATGCTCAATGAAAATTGTGGTCATTGCTGGGGAAAATTCGCCAAGGGTAATAAACTATTACTTCAAATAGGAAAAATAGTAATTAAAATGTCAAATTTATGATTTAAAAATATTATTTCATAAAAATTATAAATGTACTAATACTAATACCAAATGTAGTATTTTTTTTAACAAATAATATAAAATAAGATAAACATGATTTTTATTTAATATAAAAATATAAAATTGACCTGCGCATATCATCCTGATCTTTTGTCTTTTTTTTCTTTATACCTATACTGTAGATATAATAATTCAGTATGGCTGGCAGTATTTTTGTTCAATCAAAAATCCATGATTAAAAAATGTGAAAATAGGAAATAATAGCCGAAAAGGCTGTGTAAAAAGAAGAAATGATAAAGATGGAACAAAATGAACCATCTGCGTTTGTCATGCAAATTTTCCTTAATCAAATGATAAAGAAATGCTGCAGAAGAGAAGTCTCGAATGACCAGCGCCCAGGAAACCCGATGATGACCTGACTGGAAATGAGGGAAAGCATTTTTTGGGTCCCCGCTGAATGGTCAAGCAAATCTGAATCTGGTTCTCCTTCCGGCGCTCCAAGCTGACACGTTTCTCACATTAGTTGTGTTGTCCCTGTGCTGTGGACTGGACCACTCTGGATTCTGGAGTCCGGAGTACTCCACACCATCTGCAAGCGGACCCAAGACCCTCCTCTTGGGAACATAATTAATCACGTGACTTGGACGTCGAAATATTTTCAACTAACACGAAAAAGTCGCTGGCGAGAGTGAGAGCGGGAAAAATGATTTTAAAATGCCCTTGATGACAATTTAGCTTGACGCTGACAGGAGACAGGAGTTCTTTGGGCGCTGTCCAAAAGTCCTGATTTAAGCTGGGAAAAAAAGATGGAGATGGAGATACTGCTGCTGATGGAATCCTGCCTCAGTTTACCCCTATTGAAAATCGGGAGTGCAGCAATCGCATAATAAATGAGCCACTTCAAAGGGTTTCCCCTTTGGCAGCAAGTAGTTGTGAAATTTATAACCTTATTGTGCATTGTGCACTGAGGAACAAAGTGAAGACGAAGAAGAAGAAGAAGGTGAGTCAGCAGCGGCAATAATAAATTTAAAAAAACTCATTAATCTTGTTGCAGTTGACTGTTTTGCTCGTTCCTGCCCCTCCTTTGATCCCGGACTTTTCAAGATGGCAATAAAACAACGTAATAAGTTGTCCACCTACTCCCTACCCAGTGTTTTAAGGATGGTTAGTAGGAGTGGAGTGGGGGAAATCTTTGCCATTGCAGTTTGATATATGTTTGCATGCATCTGGATCTAGATTTCTGCACTTGCAGTCGCAACGTTTTTAATATGGCTTGTTAGTCGAGGATTTTCAGGCATGTGGGCGGCAGGCAATGAGCCAGAGGGTCCTCGGCTCCTCGGGTCGCCAGGTCCTGAAGGGATTGCGCCAGGATACAGGATACAAGTGAGCCGTCAACATGTTTTTGCCTTCCATAAAGTGCAGACGATTCATCAACGTTCAACTCGAGTTGCTGCATGGCGCGTGTCGGAAAAAGAAGAGGGATTGCGATTGCAGGGAGACGGTTAAATGGGTAGTGGCCGATGGCTGATTGGCAATGGGTAAGGCTCGCTAATCAAGTTTAAGGATAGAAATAGGAGACAAAGACTTCTAGTGGTTGGTGCCAAAAATATTCCTTTTTGAATTTAATAGTCGAATTAAATATAAAAACGAATATACTGGCTCCACCTAGCGGCCATTTCATTTTTTGCTCCTAACTTCTAAATTTGAAAAACACAACAAAATGGCATTTTATTATTTTTACTAAATTCTGCAAGCCAGTAGCTGTACCAAAAAGTTAAGAAACCCAAGAAAAATGTTTTTGTAAAGCAAGAGTTACTTTAGGGGGGAATTGACGAAGCTTTTGTCCTTTATTTTAAGTCAGAAAATCTTAAGACCTTCCTTCAATGCAACCGCTAACCAATGGCTGTATAATAAGTAATAAATATATAATATGTACAGAGTCGCTGAGATTACAGCCAATTGATTGGGAAAGCGGCTTTGCTGATCGAAAATGCATTGCATTCAGTGACAGCTAAGCCATCGTAGAGGGAAAATTAAAATGTTGTGTTCTGGCCGCACGGCCGTCGATTGAAATGCATTGAATGCAGTGGAGAAGGTGAATGGGTGGCGAAAGGTGAAAGATGCATCTGGTCAGTGGTCAGTAAGAAAGGAGAGAAAGAACCAGAGGTGCCGGGCAGTCGCATAGCCAGAAGCCAACTAAAACCAAGAAAGGACATGCTCCAGCAGCTTAGGACGTGGGTTGGCGTGGTCCGAGTCCTGCGAGTCCTTCGTAATAAATTGTATAACATTTTAGCTGGGCGCACAACTAACTCATAATGCAGCAGGCAATGAAGTGACTTCCAAATGGCCCCGTGGGGCAGGCAGCCAAAGGAGCAGGAGCATCCTTGCAAGTGGGTGGGCGGCATTCGGCTTAGACAAAGGCGCTGTGTGTGCCAGCAGGAAAATCAGCTTACAAAAGCCCCTTTCAGCCGACCTGCCAACCAACCAACCAACCAACCGACCAACCAACCAACCGACCAACCATCCAACCAACCGACCGACCAACCAACGGGCAACCTCCTTTCTAAAGCCATAATCTCCGTAAATCACTTGAAGCTGTTGGCCAAATATTAAGTGAGCCAACCTATCTGCGCTTCAGTTTTCATTCGGAGATCCTGTCTATTTGAGCAGCAGGAATTTCAATTTTAATCTGATTGATGGGCAGTCAGCAGGACAAACATCTCCTTGGGCTGTCCGAGGGATTTACGGGTTTCCCCGGAATCGGTTCAACAGAAAGGAAGTCGCATCTATTCCATTGTTGTGACTGCTCTGCCTTCTAAATTCAACAAATCCTGGGCGTGCTCAATTACCCTAATAATCTAGAAACATAACATTTAGTTTCATATTTTCAGAAGACTATCTTATTTTTAGGACCCACTGGAAGATCGTTATATACTAGTTCCAGGATTTATAAATTTTATATTAAAGATCAATCTCATCATAAATCATATAATCGTAAAACGTTAAGGACAACAAGGAGAATGAAAAATCAAAAATATTTAACTAATGTAAGTTAATGTAATTACTCAAAAGGTTGGTACTTTCGATTTTCTGTCAAATACTTGTAATTTCGATTTCCTTTAAAAAAAAAACATTTGAAGAAGTGTCGAACAATGTATGGTTTTTAAATAGTTTTGTGCTGATATTCGTCCCAAAAATATAAGGGAATTTTTCTAACCTTAATTTTCATTAGAAATAACAAAAAAGGCTAGTCGATCAAACAATCGCTGTTAAACAATCGACTTTAGTCACTATAGATGAGGATAATTTCCCTAAGCATTCATCGAGGTAACATTTTTGGTGTAGCACAGTGTAATCGTTCTCATGTGCTTATTTTTCCCGCCAATTCCCGTAATACCAGCTTAACTAATTTCATACTTGACAGCAATACCTCCGCCCCTCATGTTAATTTCAGCTAGTGGGTTGACAGCCACATTCCTTTGGCATACTCCATGTTTTCACACTTTCAAGTATTTATATTCCCCCGGGGGACTCATCCATGTCCCTTCCCTTTTCTCCCTGCGCTTTGCTTTATTGCATTTAAATATGTTTTGTATTTTATACTCTTTGCCAGCCGATGTTTGCATAATGACAAAATTTGCGAGGACCTTTTATGCGGTTTTTTGTTCATTTTTGCTTCGGCATCATCTTCTTCTGATGCCTGGCTGGTATCCTGGTATCCCAGTATCCTTGGGTCCTTGTGTCCTGGCCGCCTGACAGCTTGGGCGCTCGGCGCGTTTCCTTTTTTTACGACTGCCGAATGGTTTGTTTATAATAATTTTACGTTTGTGTCGCTCCCGGCTGCTTGGAAATTACTTAGTTATGTAAAGTAACTCATTTTTTGGCCGTGGAGTGGCTTGATGAAGGCGGCCGAGATGGGGTGCAAACTTGATGGATTCCCAGCCCCAGTGGCTCGCAGTACTTTCGTTCGTACTTTCTACGTACTTGGGGGTGCTCTGCGTTCTGCGTTCTGTGTTCTGTGCCTCTTAAATTATTCACTGGGCGCGTGAAAGTATTTTACATACGCTTTCACTTTACTTTCCCCCGTACAAACAGGCCAATGTTTCTGTGGGTGTGTGTGTGTGTGTGTGTTTAAGTGTTGAGTGCACATCGCTTGATGTCACACCAAAAAGTCATTCAATATTTATGCATATTACGCATTCGCCCCGATGGCCCCAACATCTCGATTTCGCTCTTTTTCTCACGCCGCTCTTTTTTGCTTGAAAGTGCAAAATTATGTAGCTTTAGAAAAGGATTGGCAACTTAATTGAAATGGCCCAAAGCTATTCGCCATTCGCTATTTGCCATTTGGAGATCACTTAACACTTGAAGCTTCCCGAGCTTCGACAACACAATTTGTACATTTGTTGATGCAATAAATATTTGAATTTATTACTCAATTATGGCCTCAGCTTCCCCTGTGTCTCAGTTCCCCCGCTTCGTTCCCGCCCACTCTTGCGGCTACTTTTGAAAAACAATTTTATAGGTAATTTACTTCAATTAAACGATTTAATTTATTTTATTAGTTTGTTCCAGCGCATGCTCGGCTTTTCCAACTTTTCCATTGCAAACCGATGGCTGCAAGTGCGGCCAGGTCTCCCAGGAATACCCATCGTCAGTTTCGGTTGAGATTGGTGGAGCAGGTTAAAAAGTGGGTGGAGAGAACAGCCCGGGGGTATGGGTGAATTTCGCATTTTACCCTTTTGTTTCAGATACCCTAGCTTACAATTACTACCCATAAACGAATTAAGATTTACACACAAAAAACACGCCGGGATTAAATCGATATGCGGATGGTAAATTTCTACACTCAGAAAAAAAATCGCCCTAAATTTTAGAAAATCGCCATACTTTGAAAATCGCCTTGAAATTCAGAAAATATTTCTATTTTTCAGAAAAATTTTTCTAAATAATAAGAAAAACTTACCCTGATTAAATCAACTCCTCTTGTTATCCACTTTTAGAAAAATTTTCTGTTATTCAGAAATTTTTCTTTCAAACTAAGAAAAAATCGCCTTACATTTTAGGAAATTGGCCAATCGGTAGCCTAGGGGTCTAATGCGAGCGGATTATTTGTTTTCTACGCTTATATTCGGAAGCGTGTGTTCGATCCCACGTCGAGGCGGACATTTTTTGCGTCTTTATTTTTTTTTTTTTGGCGCATTAAAATGTATACTTTAATACAAATAAGGATTTAGGTAAGCTAACACACACATAATGGATAAATAAGAGTATAAACCTAGAACCCAAGAGAACAGAATGAGAATGTACTTTGTACAGCGCCTCTCGTGATGCTTCCCTGGCGCAGCTAGTAGAGTGTTTGACTGCAAACTGTGAGGTAAGGGGTTCGAATCCCGCGAGCGACCAAAATGTTTTTCTCCAGATAGTAAGTTATTTGATTTTTATGTTTATCATTAATAAATAATATAATAATTTCAGTTATTATTTCAGTTACAATTTAAGATTAAAAGTGTGTTTATGTACAAGCATCGTGACGTCATCCATGTGTTTAAATAGAGGAGAGAAAAATAAGTTGAGAAACGAGAACCCCAACAACAACACCCCACACCGACAGAGGGGTTGGAGTCGGCATAACTCCCGATTCCCCGATTTTTTTCTTCTTCTTCTTATTCAATTTTGCAAAAACTAACCCTAAATTTTAGAAATTTTTTTTCTAATTTTTAGAAATATTTTTTCTAAAAGGCAAGGCGAGCTGCCTTTGGCTTAAAAAGTATGGCGATTTTCTAAAATTCAGGGCGATTTTTTTTCTGAGTGTAATATATATACGCATAACGTTTTTACCATGCATTACTGGTAAAATTGATATTAAATAATATCATTTGTCCGATTTCTCTTTCTCGGAGATTCTCTGACTTCGAAAAAGAGGGGAAGAAGCCATATGGCGACTTAAATTACGCGATTGGAAGCGAGAAAAACTAATTCTCTCAATTCGGAATAAAACGAGACAGCGTTTCATATTAAGTTTATTATGGGTGTATCAAACCTATCCAAAATATTAATTTAAAAGTATTTTAAATTTGTTGTACTAATTTTTTTGGGGAAATTACAGTCTTTTTCTCAATCATAGATGATGGATCATCGAAATATCATTTTCAGATCTTTGATTCTTCCAGGGTATTTGGTGATTCGGAGGCAGAGTGCTTTTTTCTTTGTTTCGCCATTGTTTGCTTGCGGCACCCCACTCCCGCCATGACCACCCTCCGCCACCCACATTCAGCGCCTCAAGGGGAATCCCCACTCCCCATTCCCCATCCATCGCAACAGCAACCGCGGCTTGCGTTGATTGTTATTTTATTGCCCGCATAGAGAACATCACATTGCGAAATTCCGAAAGCCAAAATTGTGTTTGCCGTTGTTTTGTGGTTGAAATCTCATTTCTGCCTTTTAAGCCCCCTCCAGCCATTTGGCGAGAAATTTTAGCAATTAATGTCTGGACAAAAACTTGTGTTGAATACACACTTTTCATTGAGCGAAAAATAATAATTCACAGCCATAAATGCGCAAAGAAATCGAATGGAAATTGCCCGAAATTGCAGTCACAACACAAAAACATTGCAATTAGCTGTAAACAAGTTTCTGTGATAATCGATCAATCACACACTTCCAACTACACTTATAAAAACATCCATTTAATACGTGGCGTTAAAAAATAAATTATCATTAACGTCAACTGTTCGAAACTTATATTATTTTTATTTCTTTTTGGTTTGGCTAGATAAATGTTATTTATAAGTTTGATTTTCTTGTCATAATATAATTATCTTTATTTAATATTTTAATATTTATACCTACAAAATAAAATTTTTGTGACTTCTAGAAAGCAAAACATTTAAATGCAGATCGAAAGAACAATGTATCATGTTAAAAGGACTTACCGCTCACTTTTCGGCTATTTGCGATTGTTTAATAATTATAAGACGCCATGGGTTTTTTTCCGGTTCTAATGGTAAAACTTAACCGAGATTTTGTATTTGGCTAAAGGAACTTCTGAAAATGCTTCCCACCCCATTTTATTGTAGGTGTACCCTACAATAGACAGTACAGTAGACCTGGTTTCAGGCCAAAAGTCAGGCCTCGAGGGCGACATACATACATTATATCATCCTGGCGACTGCGCCCTTCCGACGGCGTGTCATCTAGTTATTAGCCCGAATTCCGCCCACTGCCAAACACTTAGCCTTGGCTTTGCGGCAATTCATTTAAATATGCAAATTAAGGGGCAAGTAATTAAATAAATTAAATGTTTTCGAGCCACGCCGCAAATTCACAAAACTTATCTCCACACCGCCTACGCCCACTCATCTCATACTCATACCCATTCTCATCCTCGTACTCTCATCATTTGGTCCCGCTTCCACATCCACCTGTTCTTTGTGTCATGTGCTAATTTTTGCATGTTGATTTAAATTAACATAAATAAACAAACGAGCAAATGAATGCCTGAGTGAGTGCAGAAGGGGGCTTTATGGACATGTCCAGGCCAAAACATATGCATATTTACGCAGTCAGCCTCCCACAACACCAACTCACACACACACAGCCATAACTTGCCTGCATAATAAACAATAACAACAACAATAATAATAATAATATTAATTGCAATTACACTCAACTCATTGCTAAGCACTTGTTACTTGGCCGAGTCTTCAAATTGTTTTGTTTTCATTGCCCCATTAATCATGTTAATCGCCAAGGAATGCGCACTTTTGAAAACAATTTAAGCCTTATGCTTCAGAGTTCGAAATATTCCCATTCTCCAGTGAAGAAAATTACACAATCACCGCAAGACGAATGGTCTGTATTGGAATTCTAACGTTTTTAAATAATTATGAATTTGTCAATTATCCATTTTTCAATTACAGTGATTTGTAAGGTATTACAGGCAAACCCTTAGGGACCCAATAAAGTATACACATAGGGAAAAGCTGTTTGAAAAGGTAAGCGGGTAAGGTTTTTAGCCAATTATTTCCTTTGCATATTTTTGGGCGGAAAATAAGGATATTTTACGGGTGAAAATATGGACTATAAACTTTAGACCAAAATGAAGGTTTTTTTTTTTTGGTTTTTCAATCGTAATTTGGACAAATCAATGACGACAGCTAAGCGACCGACTGTTTTGAACAGCTAACAACCTAAACTAACCATACCCATCATTTTTGGAAAAAAAATAATTTTTTCACCAATTTTCGCATTTTTGATAACCATCATAATATTTTTCAAAAAAGGGCAAAAAATTAAAATGCACAGACTTGAACGCAAATCGATTCAGAATTAAGCTACGAGTTCAACAAGGTGTGACATTCCAAATTTTGTGCTATTATTTCCTTTGCTTCGGCAAAAAAACGGACATTTTAGGGTGGAAAATAAGGATTCGAATTTAAGATAAATAAAGACATGGTGGATCAGATTCAAGCAAATATAATTTTACCAATTAATTCTAGTATTAAAAAAAATAAAATTCAGATAAAACCTTGGCCGTAAACTCAACGAGAGACACTGGCAAAAAAATAAAAACACTGGATAAGGGTTCTAGCCAGAAGGTGATTAATTTCAGCACTTGGAAGCCCAAACTTTTTGGGACCTGCGAACATGCATTGGTTTTATTCTGACCTGGATTGCATTAATTAGTCCCAGACACCCTGATGACATCATTCGGTGGCGAACACAACAGCAACAACAACGGCATCATCAACGGCTAAAGGAAGCTGTCAGTAAGTGCGGCTGCCTAATTGCCATTTAAGCAGCCCATCTCCATCTGACCCCGAGTCCTTGCCCGAGGTGGGGGGTTGGGTTCGATTGGGTGAATGCGATAAGACGGCAGGTCGAGGACATTCGTTCCATGGCTGCGGCAATGCCACAGGCAGGATTTATGAGTCGACATCGCTCCCACTAAGCAGCTTGAATTCTCTTGCGCAAAGCCTGGTTCCCAGTTGCCAGTTGCCAGGCAACCGGGATAAGCCGCTATGATAAAAATAGGCAAATCCGACGAAGGACTCTGGCAAACTCTGCCCCACCTTTGGCACAACCAACCAACCAACCAATCCACCAACCTATCAACCCACCAAAACACCGCAACACTCAGAAAAAAATTGACAAAAGTTGGGAAGGATATGTGCAGGTCAATTTAATATTTTTTAAAGATCAAAAATTTCAAAATGATATAAATAAAGATTATGTTTATCTTATTTTATAATATTTGTTCAAAAAATAATAAATTTAGTATTTTGTAATATTATTTTTATAACTTCTATGATACAATATCAGTTTATATGTTTGAATCGTAAATTTGACATTTATCATATCGGCTTTTTATTAATATGAAATGAGGTATAAATGATTCTATTTCATATCGAATTTTTTTCTGTGCACTGGCCCACCTGAATGAGCAAGTGTGTGTGTGTGGTATTGTCGATTCTCTGTGGGCGCAAAAATGTCTGGCTAAAACTTGCGCATGACATGCGAACAAACAAGTGCCATAAATAAATTTAAATTGCGCTAAAAATCGCACGCTATTATTATTATTTATTATGTAAGCAATTTGCTGGCATTTCTGTATATCCACATACGGGTGTCAGTGCGTGTGTGTGGGTTGTCTCTTCGTGTGTGTGTGTGTTTGAGTGCGCAACAACACCAAAAAGTTTATTAGAACTTTGTCATAAAGTCAAAGTTCGAACACTTTAAGAGTCGCGGGAGTCGGCGCTAAATATTTGTGTAATTTTCCTTCGCAATAAAAAGAGTTTAATGTGAAGCACCGTGAAATTTCTTCAAGGGGCCTAAACAAATTTTTAACCTAATCCAATTATCATCAACTTGCTCAGCACTTTCTTCGTAAATTTGGGTATTAAATGAGAACAACTTTTACATATTTATGATCATATTTAAATCAGGGCAACATAGGGAAAAAAGTATTTATGTATTAAATTTCAAGACACTTAGAAAAAAAAACGAGTCAATTATTAAGAAATTATTTATTAAGCCATGGGTAACTTCTTTAGAACTTCCACAGCCTCAGATTCCTTAATTTCCATGATTTTGCATTAAGAACAATGCGCACTTTCCCTTTTGTTCGTAGCTAACCCCCTGAGCTATTTAGTAATTTTTCGACAACTCTAGCGTTTTCCTATCGGTACCCTAAAATCATGAATATCAGAGATATCATTAATTAAAAATGGTAAAAATAGGCACATTTTATTATGCCTTCCAACAAATTAAATAACAATGCGGTGGTTAGTGGGTATCCCATAGTCGGGATGATCGACTATAGCGTTCTTTATTGTTTTGTTTTTGCAATTGTATACATGCACATACATATACACATTATTAATAGACAATAAAAATAATTTGCATTTAAACATTCAGTTAATGTATATGTAGTTTGTATAATAATAATATTTTAATATTTGTATTATAGTTATCATTTCTTCATCTATCATATAGTACATATATAGAATACAAAAATCATCTGCTTGATATCGCCATGGATACAGGGGGGTTTTGATAGTATACCCCCTAGCCCACACCCCCCTTTGCCCGCCCTACGAAATGATTGGGATAAATAATAAATGCATGTAAAATACAACAACAAAACCGTTATTCCCATTGTTTAGAATACAGTGTGATTCAAGAAGGTACAAAAAAAACAGAAAGATAAATGCATTCTTCGTATGTACGTAAGTCTATTTCTAAATATAACAGATGGATAACAACCGAAAGGAAATTAAAACGCCCTTGGGAGACGAGTTGGTGAATAACCGAATAACCTGTTGGCCGTATTGTCTGCATAGTTTGGAGATTTGTGCTCTGACTGATTCGGCTTGGGAGTGTTTTTAAATCTTAATGCTAGATCGTGGATTCGATTGATTTCGATTTGGTGCCTAGTTAAATTCCATAGATATTCGTGGTTGGTGTTGGCTTTCGTTCACATCATCTTAGTCTGATATGTGTTTCTTTCGTACAAAAGAAAACGAGTCCAAGTTGTTTGGCTATATATCTCAATATTTGAGCAATTATTAATTAATTGGTGTTTATTAGAGTTATTTCTTTCCCATTCCTGCCTCTGGCTATTTCTCTGCCTGTCTGCCTCATAAGAAAATAAATTAGAGATAAATCAACAATAAGCTTACTAAGGAAACTGGTAAGTGAAAACATATTTATTTCAAAAATAATTTTAATAAATCATTTTTAGTTCTCAACTTATATAAATACTAAACCTAATCACTTTGGCAACCCAAACGCTTAAAAACTGTTCGCCTCTCACTCGATATCGATATCGCCATCTCCTTCACTTTCACACCCACTAGTCCGTCCATCATTTAATTCCTATCCTTTAGCCAGGAACTTCGACGTTAACGTATTTGGAGAAAAAGGGTTGAGAATTCTCCCTAGAACTCTCTAGAAAGTATCTCTTTATGGGGACATATAAAAAAGAGCGGAGCACAGAGCTGCGAACTTTGTATCATTATAATACAATATACATTGATAGTTCTACAAATAGCTAAGTTACAGTTATCGTTTATCGTTATCATATCTATATATATAAATATCTTTTACTCCATATCGCGCACACACACACACCCCATATAGTTGGTAGCTCGTGCGTTCACATTCAAATGTAGTTAAAGGTCCCCTTTATCCTGCTCCAGGATCCTACACTCCAGACCCCTTGGAGCACGAACGTGAATTTATCGTCAGTTTCTATCATTTTCATAGGCACAATGACTGACGGTCTTTCGACAAACAAACCAAAAAAATATACAAATGGGGAAATAAAAACAAATCGAAGGGCACAAGTGAAACAATAATGTCCGGGATACAGGATCACAACTTTGAGCCTGTATCTCCCAGTCGGCGAACCACCATCCGCACATCATACACATTTGGTTGTTTGGCTTTGGCTTGATCTTTATCTATATATCTTTGGCTCGTTCTGAGATCGGGAATAAGCTGCTCCCTTTACCACACCTCGCACTTTTCGGTGGGGTTCATTCGCTTCCCGGGTTTGCACTGGAAGACCTCGGCGAACTCCTTCATGTTCGACAATGTGCCGATCACCCGGAACTGCGACGGCGAATGTGGATCCTTCTCCATCTGCAGCAGGTTCGTTTCATCAGTGGTGCTGGAACACCAGACCTGGTTGGGTAAAAAAATTTATCAGTTTCATTTCACATTTGATGTAGGATTCTTATTAACCAACTTTGCAGTGCAACTACTACAAGTACAATACTCACCTGGGCAAAGGACACAAAGAATAGCTGCGAGTGAGTGAGATTCAGGCCGGGCAGCTTCAGGACATCCACATCCCGGTCGCTCTTGGTTCGCTGGTAGGCGTGGTAGGCCGCCTTTAGTCCGCCATTGTCAGCTATGTTTTCGCCTAATTGGATTAAATAAAATAAAGAAATAGGAAAGGGTTATATCGGAATTTTAATGAAAAAACAAGATAGATCAAGAATATATACACATTATCCTTCAACCAGTTTTATACTTTCTCACGAATACAATGTACCCTTTTAATTTACGAGTAAGGATTAAAGAACTTAATGCGAAAGTTCAATTTTCTAGTATCATGGCTTTTAAATTAATCACATTGTTTATACATTTATAATTGAGAGCACACAAAAAAAGCATGTTCCCGTAAAATCGATATGGCCATGTAAATTTCAGGTCATGCAAAACCCATATCGTTTTTACATGAAATACTCTTTTTGACCAGGTAAAATTTACTTGCCCTCATATCAAATTAAAATTGATCTTAAATAATGTAAAATTGATCTACGTTTTTGGGTGAGGTTAAGTATTGTTTTGAAAAGGAAAAAACAATTAAATCAAAATTCAACAATTGGGAAATTAACTACTTTATAACCAACTTATGTTATAATGAGTTAAATAGGTTTGTACTAAAGGGTATCTACCCACCAACCCCAAACCCTGAAATCCACTTTACTCACCCAGCGTCTGCTTGCCGTTGAGGTTGCGTCCGTTCATCTTGTACCCACTGTACTGGCGGGCGATGCACTCGGACTTCTCGTTGAACCGCTCGATGCTCTTGGAGTCCCACCAGCGATTGATGTTGCCGAACTTATCGTACTCGCGCCCCTGATCGTCGAAGGCGTGGGTCAGCTCGTGACCCATGACCACGCCCATGGCGCCGAAGTTCAGGCTCTTGGGGTTGTTGATGTCGAAGAAGGGCGTTTGCAGGATGCCGGCGGGGAAGACGATTTGGTTCTTGGTGGGCGTGTAGTAGGCATTCACCGTCTGCGGGGTCATGCCCCAGTTGGTCTTGTTCACCGGCTGGTCGAGCCGCTTCAGGTTGCTCTTCAGATTGTAAATGGCCACCTGGATGTTGTTCTCGAAATAGGCATTCGCTGTGATATTCAGCTCCGCGTACTTCTTGTCCAGCTCGACGGGATCCAGGATGTAGTCGGGGAAACCGATCATGTCCGAGATTTCGTTGGCCTTCTCGATGGCCTTCTCGCGCGTCTGCTTGTCCACCCAGGTCAGGTTCTGCAGGTTCGTCTTGAAGGCCTCGCGAATCTCGCCGATCATCTGCTCGGCCGCCGGCTTCGATTCCCCATGGAAGGCCTGGCGCACAAAGATCGCGCCCACGGCGAAGCCAACCACATTGTTCGTATCCGAGACGCAGTACCGCCAGATCTCCTCGCCGCCATCCGAGCCCATGAGGGCCTTCCTCACGCCCTTGTAGGCATCCCGGAAGGGTTTCGACAGGCAACTGGTCAGGGTGCGAACCGCCTGCCAGACGAGATAGTTGTTCAGGGTGCTGCAAGGATCAGAAAATGAGGGTTAAACACGGTTATCACTGATATTATACACTCAGGGAAATGGGAAACATAATTAATATCTTAATCCAGTAAACAAATGTTAATATAAGAACATATTGTTCTTCAAGTAATAGCTACCCATGTACGTATATGTGTATGAACGCTGAGATATCTGAAACTATAACAATCGCTAGAAGGTGTCAAACATGTTTCATGATTTTCTAAAAGTGTAATTGCGATTGTTTTTTGTTTATCAATACCCATAGGACATTATTAAAATCAGACCATCCGTTAAAAAGTTATAGGCAAGTTATAAGCAAGTTATTAGCTAGTTATAAGCAAGTTATAAGCGAGTTATAAGCAAGTTACAAGCAAGTTATAAGCAAGTTATAAGCAAGTTATAAGCAAGTTATAAGCAAGTTAAAGGCAAGTTAAAGGCAAGTTATAAGCAAGTTATAAGCAAGTTATAAGCAAGTTATAAGTAAGTTATAAGCAAGTTATAAGCAAGTAATGAAACAGACGCTAGAGGGCGCGCATTCTAGCAGTCGCTATGCTGCTTGCTTATCTCCATCTCCCTCGCACTCCTTTAGCTTATTAATAGGTATTAGATAGTCGACGCATTCTATCTTGTTTAATATGGTGCCCAAGTCAAGAATTGTTGTACTTCGATTTACAAATATAAGTCTGAGTTAGGACTCTGTTTTTTTCAGTTTCCCCCAAGTAAACTCACATTTTTCCCTCTTCGCTCTGCTCCATCTTGAGGATGATGTCCGAGAGGTTCTTGAGGAAGTCGGGTGCGTAGACGACTACCACCTCGTCGTCGGTGACGCGGCGACCCACCATCTGCATGGCATTATCGAAGTGATCCGTCCAGTTGAGGAACGGAGCCAGTTTGGCCAGCTGGCGCAGCTGCATGGGATGGTACATGGCCTCCTCGTTGCGACGATCCTCCAGCGGGATGGTTATGTTGGCCAGCTTCTTCTCGAAGTTGATGACGCCGATCATCTGGGCCCGGGCATCCGATTCGTTGGCGCCGAGCAGGACGCACACCTTGGTCATGTACTCGATGTACTCGTTGAGTACCTTGCGATGATTGTCCGTTTTGTTGTTGTAGTAATCGGCGGTGGGCAACGTCAGGCCGCCCTGATCGATCTGGATGACGTGGCGCGAGGAGTTCTTGTCGTCCTCCCCAATCGCCCAGCCAAACAGGCAGTTAAAGTTATATCTGTAGAGGAAAAAAATTCAAAAATGTGAAAAGGGTACAAAAATAATGGTAATAATCCCAATCACCTGTTGTGCAGAATCTTGAGGGTGCGTCCCATCGTCCAGTTGGCCACGTTGTAGCCGCTCTTGGTCACATTCCATCCGCCGATTTGCAGCAGGAGATCATTCATGGGCTTGGCCCCTAGCTTCTCCATGTGCTCATCCGCGTCCAGGCAGGACTCATAGTAGACCTTGGCCTTTCGCTCCGCGTCCGACTTGAAACTATTCGCCGGCTTCTCCAGCACGTTGCGGATGACTAGCTGGTTCATCTGCTCCAGCTTTCCGAAAGTGCCCCACGTGGACTTGCCCTCGGGAATGGGGTTGTTTTTGATCCACTGGTTACTGTGAAGGAGAGATGGGGTTTTTAGTTTAAGTGAAAACTGTTTAATCGCAAATTCTCAAAATTCGTCTTGAAAAACAAAATTAAGAGTACTTTCGCCTTGATTTCAGGGATAATTCTTCTTGAAAAATTGAGAAAACAGCAACCTTGTGAAAAACTTTTCTGATTTTTCAAAGAACTCACCAGGAATATCCGTAAAAATCATCGCAGGGATCCACGGTCACATCGATGGACTTGAGGATCTCGCTGGAAGCAAAGATGCAGTGCTTATTCAAGCAGGGAAGCTCATTTCCCGAAGGACACTCTGTAACCAAGAAGGGATAATTAAGCAAAGGGTTTGTAGATTAAAAAGTGACCTTACTCCGTACCTTTCTGGTGCGGCTGAACATGAAGGACGTGCTTGGTCGCATCTCCGCTGCCGCCTCCATCGGTGAAAAGGACGATCAGTAGAGTGAAGATCGTGATGGCCATCACAAAGGTGGTGATGAGCAGCCATTTCTCCGTCTTGTTCCTCGAGCGCCAATTCCAAGTGGCCTGTGTGACGAAAACCATCCATTATCAACCAATCATTCTGGCCTCCAATGGCGGCACAAAAGAAAAAGCTCCCTTCCCGCACTTAAATTTGATTGTTTTGTAAACAATCTGAAAACAAGACGGCGGCGGTTCAAATGAGTTCAAACTTGTGTACATATAGGTATCTGTGTCTACATCAGATCAATCTGGCAGACATAAGTCACTTGAGGCTTAATTTTTCCACAATCCGCCGCAGATGAAAAGAATTCGCAGGGAATTCGCTGCATAAATGTATTTTGTGAAGCTACATCGACTATTAAATACGCTCAACGGCAATTACTAAATAGTTATCATGCAAAATTGAAATGATTTTGTGAATGGTTCATATCTTATAGACACACAAATTATGAATCTGACTAATAAAGGATCTAATCTTAATTTCAATAAAAGAGAACGTACATTTAAGCACATACTATCGCTCTTTACAAACCGCTCCACAAAGTCTTGGTTACCCTATCATTTTGTAGGGTGCAAATATCGCAGAGTGAAAAGCTCACACCAGCGTACACCCACATATAAAAGCAGACTTTTCACTGTCAAATGGTAACCTTCAAGCAAATGAGAAAAACGCCCACGTTGGCCCCATTTGCCTCTCGTTTTTGGGTCATTGCCACAGAGATGAAGATGGAGCTTAGTGCCTATCTGGTTAACTAGCCAAGTGCGGGGCTTATTTGAATGTGGGGTGTTAGAATTTATACACCGAGGAAAAAGGAACAAAATCTCTTGATGTTTAAGAAGATTAATTCAAGGAGATGATAACTTTTGTTTTTCGTATTTATTACTTTTGCAAGTGTACAAAATATTCAAAGCTTTAAACTTAAATAAATTTTTTTTAATTTTTTTTGTTTTACTTTTGAAAGTAATTAAATTAGTAAAAGTTAATCTATAAGATAAAACAAGAAAAAAATCAATTGGTTAGTGGTTGTAAAATCACAAAAAATATTAAAAACTGTGCTCGACTTAAGAACATTTTGTCTTAATTATTACAAATCGAGAAAAAGGTTCTTAATTTAATAATGTTTTTTTCTCTCTGTGGAAGCATATTATATAGGATCCCCCTAAAAAGTCTTTTACTCACCCGCGCTGTGTGGTAGCGTATCTGCATGCCAGTGTGGCCGGTCGCCTCGTTCAATTGAATGCCGCCGATTGAACTCGAATCGTCTTCCGTGAATTCGGTTTGCTTGTAGCGCGTCATCTGGAATAAGATTTGAATGGTATATGGTAATTCAATGTATCTATTTACTAGCGATTATCTAAGTATCTAATCTTGAATAAAAGAAACCAAAACAGGGAGCCCTACTCTTTTGTGTTGCTTTTTTATATCACGTGTTTGCCGTAGGGCATCTGATAAGCGGCCACAGTGTTTCTTTGAACATATAGTGTGTACACAAAGTGGCGCTGGCAAAGCTTTTTTCCCGTGCGGATTGTGTAGATATCGTGAGTTCTTTAGCGCTCACTCAGCGCCTTGTGCTTTATTTTTTCTGCTTTTTCTCTCACATCCCCGCCGGCTCCCCATTTTCATTGGGGCTCTATGTATTCACAAGTTTAGTGCTTCACTTAACCCTTGTGTCATCAGCAGCAACGCTCACAGATCATCCTGAATTTTGCGCTTTGTTCAGCTGTTTAAAAGAAATATATATTTTTCTTAAAGTGCTCGAAGAAATCTACATACGAAATAGTTATCAATTACATATAATCTTAAGAGTCAAACAAAATTATTCAAATAATACAAAATCTCTTTTTAAAATAGCCTAAATAGAAATCGTCGATTCCCTTCGGATGGTATAATAAATTATGTGAAACGCATTTTATTAGGTTCTAAAGAAATATAATTTCTTCTAAAAAGAATAGTATCAGCAAAGTGCATTTTAATAAAACCGCAACAGCATTATCAAACTAATAGTTTCAAAAAAACATCATAAACGTTTTTTTTTAATTTTTAAAAAATACTTTTTACAAAGTTTTGAAAATAAATCCTGAAAACATCCTAACCACCCAAGGGTTAATTGCACCAAGCCATTTTCAACCACTTGTCAGCATTTAATGGCCGCCATGAAACTAAAGCATCGCATATGTTTGGACTTAAGCACCCTATATAGGTGGATATAGATTCCGATGGATGGACAATGCACATATGTAGTTATCACTAGCTGAAAAGCGGACCTACCGAACGACAGTCGGAGATCCACATTTTTGGCGACCTGTGCAGCAAAAGAATGGGAATGGTGTGCGGTTCGGTATTTGTTTTCGGCTTTTCAGCGGGATGAGCGGTACGAACGATAACAGAACGCGGCAGCGATAAATTTCGTGTTCAGCCCATGACCGTTGGGAAGGCACTGAGCTTCCAAACAGGAACGACGCATCGTCGCGAGTTCTCGCAAGCCCCCAATTTCGCCCCCGGAATCCCCACTGCCTCCCGAAAAACCCAATCCAGAAAATATCTACGGCCGCCCGGCACGTTATATCGAATAGTTTTGCATTGTACACAAATTAATTGTCTGGCCTGGGGCTGTATGTGTTATACGGGCAATGTGTATACGGACAAAGATATTGCCGAAATGGGTATATTTAATGAAAAGGAGAGGCAATGCCAAACAACAATGAATATGTATTCAATGAACGCCATGCAATATCAAAACATTCGTTATTGTTTATGTGCATTTCTATATTAGTACCCATTTACGGTATACCGAATATTTCGAATATTCCAAAATATACATATATGTACGTTCGGAGGTTGGAAAGACGCCATATGAAAGCCATTATCGCAGTCGATTTTTGTGTGCCCATAAATATGGCTACTAATTGGTTGGTATCTCATAGCTTTTGACATCGATTTACGAACTCTGATCCGTCTATCAGATATCGAATGATTGATCAAGCCTAAAAGGAGTACTGCGCATTAAATAGTCTAGACTCTTTTTCCACGTAAATGTAAACACAAACTGCACACACACACACTGACATTTTGCAGATTGTTGAATGTAAACAGACATTAAATGGCATATTGCCTAGCGAACACTCCTTTTTCCACCAATCAATCCGGCTAATGTATTGGTAAAGAAAGGAGAAAGTAATGTAAACAATATATGATACCCTTGCTAGAGATATTTATAGGATATACTTTAAATCCTATCGGATAAAGAGAAGCTTTGCATACTGTTCAGCGGATATCTTGACTGCAACAGTTTCTCAAACGTTTTGAAACCTTGTAAGATGGCTATAAAAATTCGTATTCTTTTTCCATAAAATCACAGGGTGTAAAAATTAACCAGGATAATGGCTTAAAGTCAATAGTCGGTTCCTGGTATTCGCCGAGTTAATAAACGCTTTTTATGACCCTTTCTCGTTTTTTCCTGCAAGGCAACAGATGAGAACTCTCTGGTTTCCGAATCACCACAATGGGATTTCACTTGAATTGCATTGAGTTGAAATCTGGTAACATGAGTACTCTCAATTCGCCATTATCCGCCGTTATGCCATCTCCCCTCTCGATTCTCGCACGAGTATCCTGGCTTTATGGTATACCATATACGACAGACCATATACCATATGGTGGGAATCAAACTTGAAGGGGACCTTACTTAATTTATGATGCAGTCCCTTGCAATTTGTGTATACCAAGGGCCATAAAATCACAGGGAATGGTTGGGAGGTGGTGGGAGGTTTCTTGGCTGCAAGGGGGTTTTAAGGAGGCGTGGCTGTGATGCATTTATTCAATTGCAAATGAGTTTACAACTTGGAATCGGATGGATAGTGAGGGGAACTGATTTGGGGGTAAAGTATATTTGATATGACACACGCACACTCACACACACACTCATACAAACACACACACAAGGAGAGAGGCGCGCTCTTGGCCTACCTTTGCGCTCATTTTCTTTGTGCGCCCGAAAGAAGGCAATGCAATTTTTCCAGCTCCCTACGCTCGCTTTTCACCACCCTTTTCCACGGTTTTCCGCTCCTTATTTCGCGTGCACTTTCTCAAAAATAATGTTCGACTGCTGCTTTTTGGCGGCCCTCCGATGGGTATTACATTTAACCGATCAGTAATTCATTTAAAACTCGGTTTTCTGCATTCCGCTCGCGAGCAAACAAACCGCTCTGAGCCAGAAAACGGCAATGGTTTCGTATCCAACCAACAAGGCCAACACGAGCCACTGACAACTGGCAGCCAGCACACACCAGCAGCAGCAGTAATCGCACTCGAACTATGTAGCTTTTCCTCTCCAATTTCACTCGCAGCTGGGGGGCGGGTCGGGTGGTTTTAGGACTCCCCCGAAAAGGAAAAACCATAACACAAACGTAGTAAATGAGCAAAACACACACAAACAGAGAGCGAAGAGAGCGCAGTTAGGGGAAGATTTGAAACCCCCGACCGGAGGATTTGGTCCAGTGCGCAGGATCTGTTCGCATGGTGGCAACACTATACATCGCAGAGTGGCCAGACCATCACAGCTGGTATCGATAGAACAGCTTGATTACCTATCGCTTCCTCGCAGTGTATCGAATAAATCGAAATTCGTAATCACAAACTGGTTATTTGTTAATAACCTTCAATTATGCTATATAGTTTTTGATGTTGAATATTTCAAAGATAATTTTCTGAAAATTGAAATATTTGTAATTATTGTAAGACTTGTTTAATCTAACATGTCGTTTAAGCAATAGTTCGAAAAAGTCTTCAATGAACTTAACAGTCGAGAGGCTAGAGTCACCATTCAATTTCACTATCTTTTCTACTCCAGACAAAAAAAAAGTATATATATGTATGTATATTACCTACCATAGTATGTATTACCATATCGCCCGACCTAAATTTGCTTTACGTCACAAGCGAGAAAGCAAATAATTTGCACTGGCCCAGCAATTGTGTTTGGGGGCTTTTCGTTTTCTATCAGCCCGCCGAACGGCAGCAACAACGTGCCTGCATTGTGTGGCTGCCTGTAAAACACCCCCTTCCGCCCACCTGAAAGGTGTGAAACGGATAGACAACAAAATATGTAAATATGTAAAAGACGAGCATGTATCAACGAAGTTGAATGCAATTCGGGCGATCATCAAAGCCGACTGACCCTGTATTCCCGAGAAGATACCCCAAACCAACATTGACAGCCCCCCCACAACATAACCCCTGATGACCCTGGCCCGTGTCGTGCATATCTTTAATGACCCAACTAATTATCGTGTTCTATACAGCAGAAAAAAATACACGAAAAAAAAAAGAAAAAACATCATGAGATTCACACATCGTAACGCATTATATTGCGTGTTCTGAATTTTAAAACAAGAGAGAACGCTATAGTCGGGTTGTTGTCCCGACTATCTAATACCCGTCACTCAGCTAAAGGGAGTGCGAACGCTGTGTCGGGTTGGTGTCCCGACTAATAATCGTAACTCAGCTAAAGGGAGTGCGAGGGAGATAGATATATAATTTTTCATTGCGTATAACTTTTTAATGAATGGTCCGATTTGAAAAATGTCTTCTACATTTCGATAGGTATAAATATACATAACAAAATTGCATTTATACTTCTCGGAAATCTTTAAAGATGTGGGCGCAGGACCCATTTTAAAATCGTTAGTGGGCGTTAGAGGGGGCGTGGCGCTCGGCTAAAATAAACTTGCGCTGCGTAGGAAGCCAAAGAATATGTGTGGGAAATCTCAACCTTCTAGCTTTTGTAGTTTCTGAGATCTCAGCGTTCATACAGACGGACAGACGGACAGACAGACAGACAGACAGACAGACAGACAGACAGACGGACAGACGGACAGACGGACAGACGGACATGGCTAGATCGACTCGGCTAGTGACCCTGATCAAGAATATATATACTTTATGGGGTCGGAAACGCTTCCTTCTAGCTGTTACATACTTTTGCACGAATCTAGTATACCCTTTTACTCTACGAGTAACGGGTATAATTAACTAAATTCTCCGATTTACGTGACTTTTGCGATTGGAGGGAGACGAATCTTAGATGGCAAGAAGTGAATGAAAAACGATTCGATTGTTACAACTTTGTGATACCCAGTACTACCGAAAAATATGTAATACACCTTAAATTTAAATGTGAATAATAATATATAATAAATCTTGTTATTTTTTTATTAGTACAAAAGTGTTTCTATTTATAAACACCTATATTATTAGCAAATAATATTGCATAGACTGATTTCCAAAAATTTCCAACTCCAGTGCGTCGATCATTTCTAGCTATAACTACCATTCCCTTCAATTTGAGTGGATAAACACAAAAAAAAACAAATGACTCAGACAACAGCAAATTGCGATTGTTTTTGATGGCTGAGAGCCGGGCTTGGGAAGCGAGCTTAAAACCGTAGCCGGCACTTTGTTAGCGGTTTAGTTGGAGTTAAGCGCGCATTCGGTAAACATGTCGAATTTCAATCGGATCTTGAGCGGCAGCATTGTGATCTGCCTGGCACTTGTCAAGTTTAGTGCGGGTGAGTCTGGGAAAATTTTTGCAAAATTGTGAAAATTCGATAAACGATGGAATGCTCGAATGGAAAGATTAAATCTTACACTTAAGTACGATTCTAGTACTCTGCGAGCTCCGAGTAAACACATCACACTTATGGATAACAACACACTGGAATATCACTCTTAATTGCGATACAAAAAACGGAACCGGTCTCCAATAAAGCAATTTAACAAATATTGCAAGAATATTTTTTTAAGTTAAAAGTTTTTGTTTATTTAATGAATGAACGTGGATTCACATGACCCAATTGTGCGGGTACTTAAATGTTACTGCTGGGAAACCGAAAAATTCTAATTTTCGAAGTAATATTTGTATGTTATATTTCTAATGTACGTATGTGTGATTCGTTGATAGCAGATGGGGTTTGCAATTAGTTTTTCGGCGAATTTATTAGTCATGGTTTTTTCCAAATTATTTAAAGTATGCAGATTTAGCTCATTGTTTTGTGAAAAGAAGTAGCACACAAATTGTTAAAATTTACTTTAAATAAATTTAAACCGTATCCAGAACATATTATTGTAAATTTGACAGATCAAAAAGTTACGCTCACATTTTTTTAGTAGTTTTACTAAAGAATAGTAACCAAAGTTAAGATTATTTTGAACAGTAGCAAACTTTTTTTTATAGTTATGTAACCAAACCATTAAAAAATGTGGCTATACAAAAGGGGAATTATCCTTTACCGAAAAATTTACTAATTTTATTATATATTTTCTTCCAGTGGACGCTCAGGCCGGAACGGTGCACTGGAATAACGGGAATGCGGCTGGCGTGGGCGCCTATTCGAACGCCCAGTCGGGTGGAATGCATCCGCCGGGCAGTCTGAGTGGCCAGGATCCGCAGTACAGCTACGGCTATGCCGGCATCGATTCGCGGGGCTCCTACGGCGGAGCGGGCGGCAATGGTGGCTACTACGTGAGCGGCACAGACGAGCATGGTCGCCCCTTCTCCTACGGCAACCAGGCCGGTCAGCCAGGACAGCTGGGACAGCCGGGCTACGTGGGCGGACGGCCGGATCCCAACTATCCGGGCTCCTACGGCTATCAGAGCGGGGCAGCGGTCATTAGCAGCCCAGTGGGCGCGACCTTGACCCTGGCGGCACTGGGATTTACGCTGGCCACCATGAGACTGTAATGCGGTGTTTATTGTGTTGATCGGTTCTTTTTTTTTTACATAGTTTCTAAGCCTAATTTATGTTACTTTTTTTATTATGTAAATTTTTCATTAAATACAAAAACTGAAGATCAAGACAATGCTTTATTTTCTTTGTTTTTTCTAATTCCTATCGAATTCTCACCCCATTAAATGCTGCAATTAAGTATAGCTAAAAACCAAAGCTTGCACAAAATTGTTTACATCTTTAAAGTGTGGAGCAAAAAGCACTTCTAATGTATAGATATGTTTATATTTGTTGACGTGTCGAAAAATTTATTAAAATCTGTTCTTTGTAAATTTGGCTTCACTCAAGCGAAAACAACTCTTTTCGTTTCTGATTTGTTTATGTTTTTTAATATCATTTACTTTTGGTTATTATAACTATATATAAAACCAATCTGTCCATTTAGTTTTCAAGAACCAAGATTTAAACAAAAATAAAGTAAAGAAGAAATGTACCAACCGTTTTAGATTTTTCCGTATTCCAAGTGGCCTTTGACAACTGAAATAAAACTTCACTATTTTATACCCCACTTCGGTTGTGTTTGGACGTCTCAATTTAAAATATTTTTCTCCCAAAATTGTACGTAGTTTTTTTTATAACTGGAAATATGTTGTCAAGTGATAGAACGATGGCGCGACTTGTGATGGATTCCATTGATGCCATGGGTGGTTCCGCCTCCAAAGAAGTGATCCTGCGTACTTTGAGCACGGCCACCAGAACCAGAGTCATAAAACTAGTGGATAAAGTGGATGAAATCATGGACTATTTTGTGGAGAGAGGACTAATCCGAAAGCAGAATGGAGAGTATCATATCGTTAAAATAATTGATACACCAAAGGAAATATTCGATTTTTACAATTAAAGATGGTAAATATGGGTATGAAGATTTTTATAATCATCTGAAATACAATTTTGTTTTTTTCAGATACCAATGCCAAGGTCAAGAACTTGTTCATTGTAAATTTGTTGTGCAAATTCCTGTTGGCCAAAATCGAAACTGATTTACTAATTTTCTTAAATGGTAAAAAATGCAAAATTTGAATACCTAAGTATAGACTTTTAGAATATTACAAAGAGACCTTCTGGAAGTATCACCAACATATAAGTTAATTTACATGAAATTTGTGTGCATCTGAGCTCGTGAAATACACAAATTATTGTTTCGCACGCAGCTGCGCAGTTTTAGTGACTAACAATAAACAAGTTGAGTTAGCAGATCGAGTACGTCATCTTCTTGGGGCACGCCCACACAATTGATATATTTAGGCGAGCAACGCCCATGTAATTAACCTCCCCCTCCCACCGGAAGGCAAGCGGCAGGCAAAAGCACACAAGAAACGAAATCGAAACGAAACGAAAACAAAGGCGATAAACAAGTATGGAATCGCAGGGGCTGACACCTGTTGATAAAGCTTTTGGGCCAAATTAACTGAGTCACATCTCGGGTCCCCATGATCTCATAGGCACCCCAAAGATACCAGATAAACTGCTCGAAATACATATGTTTGCATGTAAATGCGAGCCAGATAATTGAGACATGCACATGTAGCCACCAATTAGCAAAAACATACATACATAAGTAGATCTGACTTTCTTCTATGCACATCCAAGGGAACCAATTTACCCGGCGATTAACTTAATTGCCCAACCGAAAGACTTTGTATTTCAATGTCAAAGTGTGATCACTTTTGATTTCAGTTCTCAGTCCTACGTGCTGGCGATGATTATCAAACCCGTCGTTTTAATGTGGGCGTGATGTGTCGGGAGTTTGGAAAGGGAATACCCTAGACATATGTACATAAGTGGTGAAACGTTTACTGTACTTAATCCACCATGAGTAACCACCATCTTAACAATTAAAGAAATAAAAAAATAAAAAAAAATATTACTTTATTGAAATACCTTTATAGGAAACAGGGTAAATTTCTAAAGTTGGAAAATCTCTCGAAACTTTGTAGTTAAATAATTAAAGTTTACACTATTATGGCAACCAACAAATATGTGCGAAAAGGCTTTCCTTTTAAAACATCGAAATTATCGAATCAATATGGTCAAAATATCGAAAATATCGATAAATTTCAAGCTCTATTCACTGTGCATGATTTTTTTAATGTAGAAGCCAACTACAATTATCAACACTTGTTTATTTATTTTCATTACCGCGGCGTGTGAACTTGATTTGGTTAGACTCGATCGAAGGTAACACTAGGGCAATACCTCAGTCGGTAATAGAGCCCCGAAGGACGGTGATACGTAACCCAAACTAATTGATAAAGACTTGGTTTAATCTGCCAAAAAATACATTTATTAGTCTAGTAATAAACAATAATTATATTGGATTTGTTTTATTGATCTTGTTTTGTTCTTGTTCTTCCTGGTTTTTTTCTTACTTATTTTGTTCTTGCTCTGGTTAAGTTTCATTTTTCATTTTCTCATTTGTTGTGTTGTGGATTTTCAGTTTTACGTTACAATTTTATTCAAAATGTATTTCTTAAAGCAAACATTGAAGAAAAAGATCAGACTGTAGGCTTACAGACAGTACAGTATGTGTAACTAACAACTATATGGAAATTATCGAGTCGAAGGACTTCGACCAGATTGGAATGAAATGATTTTCAAACGAGTTTTGTTTTCAGTTTTGGTTTTTTGTTTTAGTTTTAGATTTCTCTACAAAATACAATAGGGGATCCACATTGGCTTTTCATTAATCCAACAGAAACCAGCGAAAAAACATGTTAATCATTTAACTTGTATCCAGAGGCATTAGTGTGTGTGTTCGTGTGTTTCTGTTAGTGTGGGTTGACTGTACTCTGCTGTGAAGAACGCCATACTTATTTTTTGCGACGTCTCCCCATCTATAATACAAACTGGTTTGAATTGCTTTCGGTTTCGGTTGTGGTTGCTTCCTGTGGTTCCTTCAATTTGCCTATAGAAATATATATGAGTCCTTCCTTGTATTGGCCCAGCAGGAACAAGGCTCCAGTATATATATAGATATCTATATATATTATGTATATGTATATGTGTATGTAAATGTATATGTATTGTGTATATATATATATATCATATATATGGCATACAAATATATTGTTTGTTTGTTTGTTTGTTTTGGTAATTTAGGCTACAATTTGTGGTTGCTTGTTGATTTTTCACTAATTGAATTCTTTCATCGTCCTGCTTCACTAGGTATACATATGTATTAATGGATCGTATTATCCTTGTGTGTACGTGTGCGTGTGAGTGTTGTTGTGTAAGTTGTGAGTTCCTGTTTTTGTATACTTGTATCATATGTCTGGCTATGCTCCCTATATATGTGTGTATTTATATACGATTTCTATCTTTTGCACATTCTATTCCAAAGCGTCGACAGCATCTCTTGTCCTACGTTGCTTTATCCATAGCTCTACACATTGCCACGCCTACTAGCCTACACCTAACCGCCCACGCCCACGCATCCGGGATATCTGGAAAGTACAGCCCGAAAGTAGGCCCCGAAAATAACTCTGCCCGTCCTCAAGTCACATTAAAAAATAAAAAAAGAACAGGTAATTGGTTTAAAAAAATAATACATATAATTCATATATATTCATATATATAAAACTATACACTTGTGCATAGATGTATGTATGTGTGTTTGGGTGTGCATAAATAGGTTTTTCTTAGAATCGCTTAATGTTCTTTTTTTTGTGTATTTGGTATAAAACAAACTATTAGCAATATCAACTTAGTAACTAAAAACGCTACAACTAAATTAAATTAAGATTACGAAAAAAAAATATTTATATTGATAAGGATATTTGTTTATATATAGAACTACGTATATATATAATATATATATATTATATAATATAATATAATGTGACTTGTTGTTGTTTCTGTTGTTCCTTCCCTAAAGATTCTTTTTAACTGTTTTCAGCTGAATAATATAAAGTAAACAGAAAATCGTAACTCTGAAATCAAATTTCCAAAATAAAACGAAAACAAAAAAAATAATTGTCAAATTAGGAGTACAAAATGTTTTTTCCTTCGCTTACAAAAACTAACAACAACTAAAAAAATATACCAACAGCGCCTGCAAAAATCGATGTAAAGTCTTCCAGTTTTCCGCCTCTGGAGCCAGAAATCTCATTTCGAAGTGTTAAATAGTTAAGTTGGTCTGTCTGTGCGCAAAGTTTTTGCCTGAGCATCGATAGGTTTAGCATGGTTTTACATATAACTGAGTTTATAGACTAAATGGGTTGGGATTTTCTTTAATTTTGAGTATATATGAAACGAGAAGAGAAACCTATAGCTCAAGATATCCTCGTAGATAAATTTGTAATTAAATTCCGATTCCAAAATATTCTTAAACTGGTTGTAAGTTTAGTGGAGATAAAAATATTGTATCGGACATAATTAGAATTTAAAGTCGGTAGACATAATTTGGCGATTCAGAGTTGGTTTGTACCCAATGTTTTATGTAGATGGCTAATTTAAAATACCACATAACTAAATTTTTGCACCAGGCTAAGTACTAGTTTCAGAAAATGTTTGCATGTCAGTTCGGATAAATTTCGGCGGCACCCACAATTACATTTTAGTAACAGTCTACATAAGAAACATTTAGTTACGGGGGTTCCGAGAATTTCTCCAGCGACAAGAGCAAAAGCGAGCGGAAAACTGTACACAGAATGTTGACTAACTCGATATTAATGATAATAAATACATACAACTTAATAACAAAAATATCCATATGTGGTTGTGTGTGTGGGTTGGTATAGTCAGAATAAATAATTTATGTAATACAATGTAAAATATTTAATGCTTTCTCCTAGCAGTTCTCCTAGCTTCCCCACAATCTCCTTCCTCATTCCTCGCATCTCTCGAAATTTCCACATCCAAGTGAAAAGCCTTCGCCTACATTTTGGTCTGGTTCTGGTGTGTGTCATCTGTGTGTAGACGTGTGTCTCCAGTGTCTCTCTTATCCTGCCCCGACAGAGGTAGTGTATGTGTGTGCGCTTGGGTCAGGAAACATCGAACGACGGGCGCAACGAGAGCAATCGAAATTTGGTTAGGAACAACGAATGCACTGGCACAGCCCCCTTTTTCCTTCCTTCTTTTCCTCCTTACAGATATCTCTCTCAACAACAAAGACAAAAAATATCTTTAACAATACTGTAGACTGATCAAAACAATTTAACTTTCTTCCTACGCCTTTTCTTATTCTCTGCCAGGGCTTTCTCCTCAACTCATCTCATCGCTGCTCCAATTGCACCGCACTGCAATCTGAATTTAAGCTAATGTTCCTACACTC